>NC_087213.1:52446693-52469193 GCF_015104395.2 Macrobrachium nipponense | reverse complement strand
TCTGGCCGTGAAACGAGGCTGGTTATTCCCGTAGACTTAGTTACTTTACGATCTTTCATACATAATTTCTGTACTACTTCCCCGGAGAAAGTCGCGAATATTTCAGCTCAGACACAATAGAAGATGAAAATTATCATCAATATCCGCAAGATTTTTTGAATAACTTAAATCCATCGGGACTGCCAGTGCACAAAATAACGTTGAAGAAGTACTGCCCGGTAATGTTGCTTTGGAATTTCGATCCTGCCAATGGACATAATAAAAAGGAAACTGACAAGTTCCTACTTTCTACTCTTTTTTGAAAACACAGGATCATAAGAGCATTTATCAGTAGCCATAACGCACTGGCATACAAGTTACGTCTTTGCAGTAACATAATGAAAAGAAAGTTACTTTATTATTCGTATCACCGTGCAAAGTAATTGACAAAGAAACGAACCAATCAAGATCCCTGTTCCATTAAATGAAAGTCACCGACAAGAGAGAGAGAGAGAGAGAGAGAGAGAGAGAGAGAGAGAGAGAGAGAGAGCCATTTAATGACATTAATGCACTACAATTTTTTCATTTTATCTTGCTATCGAAAAATGAGAGAGAGAAAGAGAGAGGAGATAATTTGTGATTTGAGAGCTAAGTAATCCGATAATCCCATCACCGCGTCCTTCGTTACTTGACTTACATTAAGAGAGAGAGAGAGAGAGAGAGAGAGAGAAGAGAGAGAATCATTAAAAGAGGGTAAACATAATGAATACGAACTTTCTTTACATTCATTGATCGTCCCTTCACTTCACTTTAGAGAGAGAGAGAGAGAGAGAGAATATCATTAAAAGAGGGGAAACAACAATGAATAAGAATTTCTCTACGTTCGGTGATCGTCCCTTGAATTACATTACGAGAGAGAGAGAGAGAGAGAGAGACTATTCGTGTAATCGCCCTTATTTTAATATTGCTGAACTAAGAGTACATATAAATTTTTCACTTCTGCACCCGTATTTTATCACCCATCGTAGATGGGTAAGTTTGCTAGTAATAATAATAATAATAATAATAATAATAATAATAATAATAATAATAATAATAATAGGCTAAAGTGCACGGATTGCAACAGGTTCAAATCAGCTTTCGAATTAACGAGCTTTGGAACACACACACACACACACACGCACACACATCCCGGGCAAGCGGGGGCGCTCATTAAGAATATATCGCCAATATGACATGAATAGCAGAGAGAGAGAGAGAGAGCCGGGGGGGCCTCCGACTCGTCGAATGAATGAATGAGTGAGTGAGCTAGTGAATAATGAGTTAATGAATCAAAGGGGGACATCTGAAGAGTTGATGAGGCATCCAACGACGGGACTAAACGTACGAATCGAGTTGCGCAATCACGGGAAAGCGGCAGAGAGGGTTTATTATTTCCGGGTCGAGTTTTGCGTCCTTTTGAGACGCTTTCGTTCCTCTGGCGTCGCGTAGGAGCGGTTGGGGAGGCGGGGGGAGCTGAGAAGCGGATGGGTGGTAGGGGACTAAGGTGAAGGGTCATGTGGTGCCTTCCAACGTACCCCTAAAATTATTTTTAGGGTCACACATGCCCAGAGACCTACTACTTGCACCCAGTACATAAGATGGGAAGGGGTGGACCGGGGTTAGAGGGATATGGGTTTTGGGGTGAGGGTTGGGGCTTTGGTTACGAATTTAAGGTCATGCACCCTCGTAGTTTGCATCGCTAGACAAATCGAAACCAAAAGGAGGAGAAGAGGAGGAGGAGAATGAGGAGGAATAGGATGAGAATGGGGAGGAGAGGGAGGAGGAAGAAGAGCTCCTTCTTCATGTTCGAGAGATCTCGAGGGAAATAAAGCCAAGCTGTCTCCCGGGATTTCTGTTTCCATGAAACGCCGAAGACGGCGTTGAGCATTTTCCTTTCTTTTGTAACTTTCGACAAAACATTTTTACTTTATATTTCTCAATAATAATAATAATACTAATACTAATACTAATACTAATAATAATAATAATAATAATAATAAGTAATAATGAATAATAATAATAATAATAATAATAATAATAATAACTAATAATAATAATAATAATAATAATAATAATAATAATAATAATAATAATAATAATAAGCATGGCATGGATAGACTATAAAAAAGCCTTCGACATGATACCACACACATGGCTAATAGAATGCCTGAAAATATATGGGGCAGAGGAAAACACCATCAGCTTCCTCAAAAATACAATGCGCAATTGGAAAACAATACTTACAAGCTCTGGAATGAGACTAGCAGAGGTTAATATCAGGAGAGGGATCTTCCAGGACGACTCACTGTCCCCACTACTCTTCGTAGTAGCCATGATTCCCATGACAAAAGTACTACAGAAGATGGATGCCGGGTACCAACTCAAGAAAAGAGGCAACAGAATTAACCATCTGATGTGCATGGACGACATCAAGCTGTATGGTAAGAGCATCAAGGAAATAGATACCCTAATCCAGACTGTAAGGATTGTATCTGGGGACATCAGGATGGAGTTTGGAATAGAAAAATGCGCCCTAGTCAACATACAAAAAGGCAAAGTAACGAGAACTGAAGGGATAAAGCTACCAGATGGGAGCAACATCAAACACATAGATGAGACTAGATACAAATACCTGGGAATAATGGAAGGAGGGGATATAAAACACCAAGAGATGAAGGATATGATCAGGAAAGAATATATGCAGAGACTCAAGGCGATACTCAATTCAAAACTCAACGCCGGAAACATGATAAAAGCCATAAACACATGGGCAGTGCCAGTAATCAGATACAGCGCAGAAATAGTAGAATGGACGAAGGCAGAAATCAGCAGCATAGATCAGAAAACCAGGAAACATATGACAATACACAAATACGGACAGACTATACATAACACGAAAGGAAGGAGGGAGGGGACTACTAAGTATATAGGACTGCGTCAACATCGAGAACAGAGCACTGGGGCAATATCTGAAAACCAGTGAAGACGAGTGGCTAAAGAGTGCATGGGAAGGACTTATAAAAGTAGACGAAGACCCAGAAATATACAGAGACAGGAGAATGACAAACAGAACAGAGGAATGGCATAACAAACCAATGCACGGACAATACATGAGACAGACTAAAGAACTAGCCAGCGATGACACATGGCAATGGTTACAGAGGGGAGATCTAAAGAAGGAAACTGAAGGAATGATAACAGCGGCACAAGATCAGGCCCTAAGAACCAAGTATGTTCAAAGAACGATAGACGGAAATAACATCTCTCCCATATGTAGGAAGTGCAATACGAAAAATGAAACCATAAACCACATAGCAAGCGAATGTCCGGCACTTGCACAGAACCAGTACAAAAAGAGGCATGATTCAGTGGCAAAAGCCCTCCACTGGAGCCTGTGCAAGAAACATCAGCTACCTTGCAGTAATAAGTGGTACGAGCACCAACCTGAAGGAGTGATAGAAAACGATCAGGCAAAGACCCTCTGGGACTATGGTATCAGAACAGATAGGGTGATGCGTGCAAATAGGCCAGACGTGACGTTGATTGACAAAGTCAAGAAGAAAGTATCACTCATTGATGTTGCAATACCATGGGACACCAGAGTTGAAGAGAAAGAGAGGGAAAAAAATGGATAAGTATCAAGATCTGAATAGGAAATAAGAAGGATATGGTATGTCCCAGTGGAAATTGTACCCATAATCATAGGAGCACAAGGCACGATCCCAAGATCCCTGAAAAGGAATCTAGAAACTAGAGGCTGAAGTAGCTCCAGGACTCATACAGAAGAACCCCACACTATAAATACCACCCAGTCGAATTGGAGGACTGTGATAGAGTAAAAATAATAATAATAATAATAAAATAATAATAATAATAATAATAATAATAATAATAATAATAATAATTTGTGAAAATGGGACAGATATTACAACAACAACAACAACAACAGCAACAGTATTAGTAATAGTAATAATAAAAATTATAATTATAATACACGAGAAACGCCTGGAGATTGAGATGCTCCTCGACTCGATTCAGCAGTTGGAAGCAAAGAAGATCCTAACAACGACGGACGCCCTTCAACCTCTTCTGCTAGCAGAGGCCCTTACGGACAGGGGGTCATACTCGAGCGGTATCTATACCAAAGAGATGAAGGAGGCAGCCGCAGATCTGAAGAAGAAAGAAGACATCACCGTAAGGCGTGCAGACAAGACAGCCGCGTTCGTGCTCATCAGCACCTCGGAGTACTTCGAGAAACTCGACGCCATCTTGTCTGATGTCTCTAAGTTCGAGAGACTTACGAAGAACCCTACGGAAGACATCAAACGCGACGCCAACCGGGTCATCGCAGCCGTGAATGCCGCTACGAATGCCACACACCTCCCGCCCATCCAAGGTGACTACAGCCTCGGCTACCTATACGGGAACGTGAAGACCCACAAGGAAGGCAACCCCCTACGCCCGATCATCAGCCAAAAGCCCGCCCCGACTTACGCTCTGGCCAAACGCCTTAATAAAATTCTGACCCCCTATATCCCCTCCAGTACTGCCTCACCTCATCGGTGGAATTTTTTTGGAGAAGATCCGCGACTCCCCCGTTGCGGGAAAACCATGGCGTCCTTAGACGTTGAGTCCCTATTCACGTCCCAGTCGACGAGACAATAGGGATCATCATGGAGCGGGTATATAGGAATCCCGATATGAGACCCCCTACATCCCAGAAGACTCCTAAAGAACCCTGCTGGATATCTGTACGAAGAGAGCCCCTTTCACCACCCACCGAGGACAGATGTACCGCCAAAAGGACGGCGTAGCGATGGGGTCCCCCTTAGGAGTCCTCTTCGCTAACTTCTACATGGGAGAAGTGGAAGAAAGGGTCTTCTCGCAACACAGATGTCCCCGCACATACGGACGCTACATCGATGACATCTTCGTGCAAGCCGACTGCGAGGATGAGGTAGAAGCCCTTCGGCAGCAGTTCCTGCAGCACAGAGCACTCAACTTCACTGTCGAGTACAGCAGCAATGATCGGCTCCCTTCCTCGACGTCCTTGTCACGAAGACGAATCAGAAGTTGGCGACTACAGTTTACACCAAAGCTACGAACCTCGGACTTTGTCTGAATGGTGATAGTGAGTGTCCTGCGCGGTTCAAGACCACCACCACCGTCAGGGCCTTCGACAGGACCCGGGGCCCCTCTCGCACTGTTCGACGTGGGCAGGACACACACCTCGAACTCGACCGAGCATCCCAGATGCTAATTAACAATGGGTACTCGAACAAACTCGTAAACCGAGAAACTCGAGCCGCCCTTGACAAGTGGTATATGACGGAGGAAGAGAGAAGGAACATTCCGCCCCCGGAGGATATCAAACTTTTCTATAAAGCCTTCATGCACCACCAATACAAGGAAGAAGAAGCAGCCATGAAGAAAATAATAGAGGAACACGTCCGCCCCATGGAGGAAGGAAAGAGAGTGTCCCTCATTATTTACTACAAGAATCGGGGTACGAAGGACCTCCTGATGAAGAACAACCCCTCCCCACCGGCAGGAGACCCCCTGAAGCAGTCCAACGTCGTCTACCGATACGTATGCCCCGCCCAAGGATGCCCTGGGATTTACATCGGCCATGACGGAACGATGCGCCTTGTTCAAAAAAGGTTTTCCTTTGCCTGCCCCCATAGTGCCCAGGAGGGGCCGCCCATTAGGCAGCACGCCCTTGCAGTACACCGCAGAAACATCACGAGAGACGACATCGTCAGGAATATTAAGATCATCGGGAGAGCACCTGACCCACGACGTCTGCGTCTCCTAGAAGCGCTGCTCATCCTCGAGGAAAAGCCTCCCCTCAATACCACCCAAGAAGCGTTCCTGATACCGACGTATGTGAGGAGGACCACACCCCTCCCCCCTAACGAAAGTACCAGCGCGCATGGAACGAACACCGGACATGAGAATAATACCAGGGGTGACGTCACGCAGGTAGAAGCCAATCAAGAGGCTCCCGGTGATACCCCCTACCTGAGAAGGTCTGCAAGACTCGTCAACGCCGCCGTATGAGTCACCTTCCCGGGAACCAATAAAAACTCGACCTGCCAGGAGGGGCGAAGTGCTCTGACCGTACTGAAGAGCTCGCAACACCACGATAAAAGGAGAAGGACTCGCCACTGGAATACTACGGGCTGCTCTATGAGCAAGAGCCCGTGCTGGCATAAAGCCAGCTTAATCCTAAACAACAACAACACTGGAATTCAGTCCCTCAGCAGTTATCGCTTGATAATGTCCTGTCGATCAGGAGGAAACGTCGCGTTAGAGAGAGAGAGAGAGAGAGAGTGAGAGAGAGAGAGAATTGTATAAGCAATAAAAATAAATCAAAATGACTCGAACCGAATTTTACCATGCCCTTTGGTGCGTTGCTCGCCAGTCTAAGCAACAACGAGAAAGCCGTCACAGAAAGAAAGAGAAGACTCTTTATAAGATTAATAGTGCTGAAACAGCAGTCATTTTTAACAAAACATGTCTACGAGAGGGTCTCCTTCCGAAATAATAATAATATAATAAATAATAATAATAATATAATAATAATAATAATAATAATAATAATAATAATAATAATATTGATAATAATAATAATAATAATAATAATAATAATAATAATGTGGAGCCATGGCAGAGTGGGTTAGGCCGTCAATTGACTGGTTAAGCAACATTGGGGCTGGTCAGTCGTTGGATGGGTGACTGCTCTCCTCGGCGTGGATTCCTTGGGAAAGGATTCTTATTATAATTTCCTCAGTCTACTCAGCTGTAAATGAGTACCTATTCCTGATGGGGTAGGGTCCAGCTATGGGTTAAATAGCAAAAACTCAGCAATGATGGAAAGAAATGAAGGCTTAAACAACAACGACGTAAATGGAACCTCTGGCAACAGAGGAGCTTCGTCCAGCAGCCAGGTATTCAACACATTTGAAGGGGAAGACGGTCAGGTACTTGGAGGTCGTCATCCAGCAACTGACCACCACAACGACAGTAACCAACAACCAGAGACTGGAGCTACAGAAGCAAACCAGAGGAAGAAATGGACATGAGAAGAAAATAAGGAAATATGGAGATGCTACATCAGAAGCAACGGAGAGAGGATATAGAAGGAGGTTGGTCAACATCTGGAATGAGAGGAATAACATCCCCCAAACAGAGCAGAGGCTGGCAGACCAAGTAAGGAACATAAAGAAAAAGAACTGGCTCTCCACAACAGAAAGAGAGGAATTGGAAAGGGAAATGACACACAGCAACGAATTACACGAAGACGAACTGAGAGATGATGCCACAGAAGACGACAGGGATGATGAGGTATCAAACAACGACACACGAAGAAACACCGACGAAGTAACAGACAGGACGGAATGGGTAGAAAAGATCAGACAATGGATGAAGTCAGATACAGAGAGAACAATGATCCCCTCCATGAAAGCCTACAACACAAAGAGATTAAGGGATAAAACAAGTGAGGTCAATGAAATAATGAGACTAATACACACCACCAGTATCACAGAAACAAATAACTGACATATGCAGGAGCAAGATTAGTAGCAGAACTGATGAGGATACGAACACCAACACCACCAGCACAACCAACATAACAGAAACCAAAACAGCAACTGCCTTGGAAAAGGCGCCTGGAAAAGCAAACCATGGTGATGAGATCGGACCTGAGTAAACTGAAGGAGATGGCAGAAAAAAGGCTAAGAAGCAAGAAAACAAGGGAGGAACTGAACGACAAATACAAAGTATAAGAGAGGGGACTAGCAATAATAATAATAATAATAATCCTTTATTTCCAATTGTACATTGGGTATTCTACATAAGTAGCCATATCAGTATAAAACATTTTGAATTTAACTCTTACATAAAACTTGGTATAGGTTAAGAATATCAAAATCAGTAAAATAGCAATAACATAAATACCATAGGAAACTATTTGAAACTATGTATAAAAATAGACAATCATAGGTAAAATGAGCTTCAAATAGAAATCTAATAGTCATAAATTATCAATAAATAAGTATATAAAAATACGTACAGGCAATACAAAACGAAGACAGTTCTAAAAAGATAGGATATGTAGTAAAAATCAGATAGTCATAAAATTTTCAATAAATAAGTCTTAGCAAATATGTACAAACTCAGACCCATGTTGAATTAGGATACCTGGATTTAAGAACTACAATGCAGTATCAGTTAGTAAAACATATAAAAATAAGCCAGATCAAAATCTAAGAACAAAGTAATAATAATTAAAAGAACAATTAAGACTCTGTTAAAAGTAAACTCCTTAGTTTTGACTTGAAAATAGACACAGAGCCAGCTTCTTTTATTTCACGTGGCTGTTCATTATACAACACTGGACCTCGGACTCTGATTTGCCGTGAGCCAATACTAGTTTTATGTCTTGCAACATACAAATCATCCTTTTGACGTGTAGTGACATTACTGAATAAAGATACTGGTGGGAAACTGTATAACCAATCTGGAATTTTATTATTTAAAGCTTTATATACCATAATGCACATGTCAAGAGTATACTGGTCTCTTATTTTCAACCATTCCAATTCCTTTAAATGTGGAGTAACATGTTCAAACTTTCTAACGTTGCCAACAGCCACTCTTGCTGCAAAGTTCTGCAGCTTTTGTACTCTTTGTAGCTGTGATTTGTTAGTACATCCCCAAACTTTTAAGCAATATTTTATATAACTTAAAGCTAGTGACTGGACGACTATCTTGCGAGTACTTGACTCAAAATGATCTTTTACTCTATTTAAGTATATAAGAGTACCCATTACCTTTTTATACATTTCGTCTATGTGACAGTCAAAGTTCATGTACCGATCGAAATGAACACCTAAATTTTTCACAGTCGTCATTGGCTTAATTATATTTCCATTAAAATTTATCTGTACCTCATCTCCAATATCTGACACATATTGCCTGGATCCAATAATGATAAACTGTGTCTTTTCTCATTTAGAAGTAAGCCACCTTTCTCAAAAAGTAATCTTTAGCTCTGTTTAGAATGTCTTCTGCCTTACAAATCATGTCGGCTATATCCTTAATGTCACCTTCTATTAGTATTTGTGTGTCATCAGCATATTGAACTATAAAACAGCCAGGTATTGATCTCACGAGATCATTAACATATACCATGAAAAGTAGGGCCGAGAATTGATCCTGAGGTACTCCGAATTGAATATTTTTCTTCAGATGATACAGTACCATTTAGCCTGACGGATGAAACCTATTCTCAAGGTAGCTCTTAAACCACCTCTGATCAATATTCATCAACGCACATTTCTCCAATAATATGGCACCATTCACGCTATCAAAAGCCTTAGATAAATCTAGTAATAAAAGTAAGGAAAACTTTTTTGTTGTCTATATTTTCATAAATCTTGTCAGATTTTAATTTTAACAGGGCTGTTTCAGTAGACAATTTTTGGTCGGAATCCATGCTGGCTTAAAGAGATTAGTTTATTTTCCTCTAAAAATTCAGTTAACTGATTTGCAATAATTTTTTCAAGTACTTTCGATAGAATAGGTAGCAAGGAAATGGGACGGTAATTTGAGATATCGTCGGCATCCCCGCTTTTGAAGAGCGGAACGACATGGGAAATTTTCCATATGTCTGGATATGAATAAGTAACAACTGATGTATTGATAATAATCGTCAGGTAAAAAGCAATAACATATAAACCATCTCTAATGAAACGTAAACAAATACCATCAGATCCAAAGGCGTTAGTTTCTTTCAAATCTTTAATGACTAAGATTACTGTGTTACAGTCCACTGGCCTTGGTTTAAAACTATCGACTCTACTGTGAGGGATAATAGGGTCTGTTTCCAAAGGCATGCGGTTATGGCAGTTCTTCCTGTGTTTTTTTCAAAGGTCTTTCTCCCCACTTCTGCGAAGAATTCGTTAAACTCTTCAGCTTACGTTGCAAAACATCTTTGGTATCACAATTCAGCTTATTCGTATCGCTGTTTATTCCATTGAAAAGCATATTATTAGTAATCTTCCACGTAGCAGCCATGTCACCTTTAGCATTTTTAAATCTTGTTTTGTAGTACTGTTTTCTACCATCAGTTAACATCGAGTTTACCTTTTTCTTCAGTTCCTTATGAGTTTCTCTAAGCTGAATATTTTCTCTTTGATTTTTTAGTTTTTTTTTCACGTTATCTCTTACCATTATCGACTCTTTTATAGTATCAGAAATCCAAGGGGCAGGGGGACGAGTTACTTCTCTAGTAACCACAGGTGCGCACATATCTACACAGGATGTGAAAACATTGGTTAAAATTTCTACTTGCTTACCTACGTTATCGGTACTTAAAATTTGATTCAATATGGGAACATTATTCATAAGAAGAGAGCAAAGAGTTTCTTGAGAGTAATTTTTCAAGCACCTAAAAGTTTTAAAAATAGTTTGCCTTTTCGGTTTACGAACGTTCAGCAAAGTTAAAATATTCTCGTGATCTGCTATTGAGCTAGGGGTTACCTCTGATTTTGTTATCATATATTTAGCATTTGTAATGACTAGATCGATAAGGGATGCTGAGGTAGAAGTGATTCGTGTGGGTTTATCTACAATCTGGTCAAAAATCTAAGTTTTTAATAGCTTACCAGTTTGTTCTCTCCTTTTGTTTTAACAGATAATCATAAAAAATCCCCGTAAATGAAAAACAGGCTATTGCGTAAAATTACCTCCTTAAAGACGTCTGAAAGTATAGTTAAAAGAGGTAACAGCAGCTTTAGGATGGCGGTACACGCACCCAACAATAATAGAGGGAAATTTTCGATGTTGGACGGAGACCCACTTATCTTCCACTCCCTCCTGTTTTTCGATCCCAAATTTCAGCTCGGTGACTTTCAAATAATTCCTTATAAACAAACTACACCTCCACCTCGACCATGATCCTCACGATATATATTATACTCAGTATATGAATAAAAGTATCACTTATATAAGGATACAGCCATGTCTCACTAATACATAAAATATCGATTTTTTGTTCTTCTAGCATTAACTGTATTTCAAGTATATGACCAAGTATTGATTGGGCATTTATATGTACAACTTTTAGAAAATCATTACATTTAGCATTCTCAATGGCACTGCCTTCTTGGCCTATGTCCTAGCACTGGATATTTTTGTCTGACATTGTTTGCTTTTGTGTCCATATTCATGGCATGAGTAACACCTAACTTTATGGTCGAACCTACAATCGGATTGGTGGTGATTAAATTCACCACATTTGTAACACCCATACCCATTTCTTTCGGTATATGAATAATAATAGTCGTTAACTTCTCTGTTACTTCTATCATGTCCTTGTCTAGCATTTGTACTACTAAAGTGCGCTTGGTCTCTACCATAACCAAGTCTACCTTGAGTGTTGATAGCTATTTCTATGTAACCTATTTTTATTCCTTCCTTCTACCTCCCGATTTATCATAAGGTTGCTACTTTTACTCTTTACATGATTAATCCTATAGTTTATTATTTTTCAGATTACATATATTTTTGACTTGATTTCTTTCCAATTATAACAGAGAAAGTCGTTTGTGCATATAGATGAAATTGCATCTAGCAACCTAACCGCACCAATTCTATTTAGCAAATCATAGTTTTTATCATCCTGGTTTTCATAGCAATTTGTATCAATATCGCCTGTTCCAAGCTTAAAAAACCTTTGTGTCTCAATTAAAACAACACCATTTCTGTCACACCTTCTAACAATTTACAGTTATATTGATTTATTCTACTATTCAAATCATGTCTTGCTTCTAGAGCTGGAACAAGTTCACAAACCTTTACTACAATGTCATTATTTTTCTCTTTGAGTTCAGCTACAATGGCGCCCAGGTTATCGAGGACTCTTTCCAACGCTACATCTTCGTCAAGCAGGTCCTGAGTACCACAGTAGATGATGCATTCTTTCGGTGAAAATTCCAGTTTTTCCCTAATCCAGGACTTTAGTAGATCCAGATTTGCTTCGGGGAGGGTTCTGATCATAGCCTTATCGTTGAGGTCATTAGACTTTACTTCTTTTAAACAAGAATCTCCAATAAGTAATATATTTCCTTCATTCGAGTGGGATGCCAGAGTTTGACGGGAGCGCGATCTATTCTGTTGCTGAAGGCTCTCTTTTAAGTGTTTGATAGTTTCTTCAGCAAAATAAAGTTTAGTTTTAAGCTCCTCTATTTCTTTTTCCTTCTCTGCCAGGGAATTGTTCACAACATAAAAATTGTCTTTAGTTTCCCTAACAAACGCTTCAAATCGGTGAAGTAGTTCTGCCGAATTTGGGATTAGTCTCTCATTTTCTATCTCATGGGTGCCATCAGGCGGCGAAAGTGTTTCTTCAATACTCCCATAATAAGTGATTAGTTTATCAATTAGGGTTTCTTTATTAGTCCATACACCTCCAAGTCCCAGCTGAGTACAGTGTTTCTGCAATTCACTCTTCTTGTACCCTCTTAAAACTTGTTGTGTTGGGTTTGAAAGCGACGACAACGGTGGTTTGTCTCTCTCTTCTCCACCTTTCCCTATCTCTTCACCTGCTATATGTGTGCTATTAGTAGGCATATTTGATGTTTACAGTGCGTGAAGAATAATGGGATCTTAATACAGTGTCCAGGAAAGTGATAAATACTTTGTAATTACGATATTAGATTCTGATAGAAAGAAACAATACTATGAAGTTCCTTTGACGTCACAAGATGCCTAGTGCGCATGCGCGGCTCCGAAAAAAATTTAACAGGAGTCCAGTAGGTAACTCCAAGAAATTTTTAAGCTAAAAATAACAATGTACACTTCAAATTACTGAAAACACTGGTCGCTGACACAATCACTGCGCTTTCACATACACGAACTGGTCACTGTAATCCATAGAAGTCCGATAAGCGAAGAAAATCCTTGTTAAATGAGGAGTCATCCAGTGCGGTGGGAGCTATTTTGGTTCGAGAGAGAGAGATGTAAAACAGAGGCTTAAGGCCAAAGCACATAAGATCCAACGGTACATGAACCGGAATAAGGGATACCAAGAGAACAAACTATTCAGAACCAACCAGAAAAGACTATACAGCCAATTAAGAGGGGAAGACAACCACCAAGAAATTCCTGAAGCCGAACCAAGTAAGAGACTCTGGGAAAACATCTGGAGCAATCCGGTATCATACAACAAATAGCAACATGGCTCCAGGAAGTTAAGGCTGAAGAAACAGGGAGAATAAAACAAAGATTCACTGACATCACGACAGACACAGTCAGACAACAACTAAAGATAATGCCCAACTGTAAAGCCCCAGGTCCCGATAAAGTCCGGGGATACTGGCTCAAAAACTTCAAGGCCCTACGCCCAAGAATAGCAAAACAATTCCAGCATTGTATCACAAATCACCATGCACCCAAATGGATGACCACAGGAAGAACATCCTAGGTCCAGAAGGACAAGAGTAAGGGAAATATAGCCAGTAACTACAGGCCTATCACCTGCCTACCAATAATGTGGAAGTAACTAACAGGTATCATCAGCGAAAGGCTATACATCTACCTAGAGGATACAAACACCATCCCCCACCAACAGAAAGGCTGCAGAAGGAAGTGTAGGGGCACAAAAGACCAACTCCTGATAGACAAAATGGTAATGAAGAACAGTAAGAGAAGGAAAACCAACCTAAGCATGGCATGGATAGACTATAAGAAAGCCTTCAACATGGTACCACACACATGGCTAATAGAATGCCTGAAAATATATGGGGCAGAGAAAAACACCATCAACTTCCTCAAAAATACAATGCGCAACTGGAATACAATACTTAAAAGCTCTGGAACAAGACTAACAGAGGTTAATATCAGGAGAGGGATTCTTCCAAGGCGACTCACTGTCCCCACTACTCTTCGTAGTAGCCATGATTCCCATGACAAAAGTACTGCAGAAGATGGATGCGGGGTACCAACTCAAGAAAAGAGGCAACAGAATTAACCATCTGATTTTCATGGACGACATCAAGCTGTATGGTAAGAGCATCACGGAAATAGATACCCTAATCCAGACTGTAAGGATTGTATCTAGGGACATCAGGATGGAGTTTGAAATAGAAAAATACGCCTTAGTCAACATACAAAAGGGCAAAGTAACATGGACTGAAGGGATAAAGCCACCAAATGGGAACAACATCAAACACATAGATGAGTCGGGATACAAATACCTGGGAATAATGGAAGGAGGGGATATAAAACATCAAGAGATGAAGGACACGATCAGGAAAGAATATATGCAGAGACTCAAGGCGATACTCAAGTCAAAACTCAATGCCATAAACACATGGGCAGTGCCAGTAATCAGATGCAGCGCAGGAATAGTAGAATGGACGAAGGCAGAACTCCGCAGCATAGACCAGAAAACGAGGAAACATATAACAATACACAAAGCACTACACCCAAGAGCAAATACGGACAGACTTTACATAACACGAAAGGAAGGAGGGAGGGGACTACGAAGCATAGAGGATTGTGTCAACATCGAGAACAGAGCACTGGGGCAATATATGAAGACCAGTGAAGACGAGTGGCTAAAGAGTGCAGGGGAAGAAGGACTGATAAAAGCAGATGAAGACCCAGAAATATTCAGAGACAGGAGAAAGACAAGCAGAACAGAGGAATGGCATAACAAACCAATGCACGGACAATACATGAGACAGACTAAAGAACTAGCCAGCGATGACACGTGGCAATGGCTACTGAGGGGAGAGCTCAAGAAGGAAACTGAAGGAATGATAACAGCGGCACAAGATCAGGCCCTAAGAACCAGATATGTCCAAAGAACGATAGATGGAAATAACATCTTTCCCATATGTAGGAAGTGCAATACGAAAAATGAAACCATAAACCACATAGCAAGCGAATGTCCGGCATTTGCACAGAACCACTGCAAAAAGAGGCATGATTCAGTAGCAAAAGCCCTCCACTGGATCCTGTGCAAGAAACATCAGCTACCTTGCAGTAATAAGTGGTACGAACACCAACCTGAAGGAGTGATAGAAAACGATCAGGCAAAGATCATCTGGGACTATGGTATCAGAACAGATAGGGTGATACGTGCAAATAGACCAGACGTGACGTTGATTGACAAAATCAAGAAGAAAGTATCACTCATTGATGTCGCAATACCATGGTACACCAGAGTTGAAGAGTAAGAAAGGGAAAAAATGGATAAGTTTCAAGATCTGAAAGTAGAAATAAGAAGGATATGGGATATGCCAGTGGAAATTGTACCCATAATCATAGGAACACTAGGCACGATCCCAAGATCCCTGAAAAGGAATCTGGAAAAACTAGAGGCTGTAGTAGCTCCTGGACTCATGTAGATGAGTGTGATCCTAGAAAACGTGCACATAGTAAGAAGAGTGATGGATTCATAAGAAGGCAGGATGCAACTCGGAACCCCACACTATAGATACCACCCAGTTGAATTGAGGACTGATAGAGCAAAAAAAAGAAATATATAATAATAATAATAATAATTTGTCAAAATGGGAGAGATATTACAACAACATCAACAACAACAATAATAATAATAATAATAATAATCATACTATTTCATACTATAATGGGCGTAATGTCTGTCTGTCTGTCTGTCTGTCATTCAATCACGGCCAAACAGCTGGTCAGATGGGCATGAAACTTGGCAGGGTTATGGTGGGGACCCCTAAGATGGTTTGTAATGGGGTTTCATCCAACCTACCCCCCTACTTTGTAGGGGGTGGGGGTGAGAAGGGATTCCCTGAAACGGAGCTGTTTCTGGCCGTGAAACGAGGCTGGTTATTCCCGTAGACTTAGTTACTTTACGATTTTTCATACATAATTTCTGTACAACTTCCCCAGAGAAAGTCGCGAATATTTCAGCTCAGACACAATAGAAGATGAAAATTAACATCAATATCCGCAAGATTTTTTGAATAACTTAAATCCATCGGGACTGCCAGTGCACAAAATAATGTTAAAGAAGTACTGCCCGGTAATGTTGCTTCGGAATTTCGATCCTACCAATGGACATTGCAACAGAAAGAGGTACACCGTTATGGAGCTAAACTCCCACGTCATCGAAGAAGTGATAGCAACGGGCCCTCACACCGGCAAACGTCTGTTCATCCCTTGGATTCCTCTGATGCCTTCGGACAACCTGTTTCTGTTCCAGTTACGGCGCAGGCAGTTTTCCATCAACCTGGCCTTCTCATTCACTGCAAACAAGTCGCAGGGCCAGACTTTGGATCGTGTTGGTGTGTTTCTGCCGTCACCCATGTTCACATGGCCAACTGTATGTGGCAATGAGCAGAGCAACTGACTCTGCTAACTTGAAATTAAGTTGTGGACAAACTGATAATATTGTGTACAAAGAGGTTCTGTAGTAGGTATGTATAAAAATCGCCCTTATTTTGATATTGCTGAACAAATAGTACATATAAATTTTTCACTTCTGCACCCGTATTTTATCACCCATCGTAGATGGGTCAGTTTGCTAGTAAATAATAATAATAATAATAATAATAATAATAATAGTAATAATAATAATAATAATAATACTTTGTCAAAAAGGGACAGATATTTACAATAATAATAATAATAATACAAGGTCAAAATGGGACATATATTACAATAATAATAACAACAATAATAATAATAATAATTATAATAATAATTTGTCTAAAAGGGACAGATATTACAACAACAACAACAACAGCAATCATAGTAATAATAATAATAATAATTTGGCAAAATGGGACAGGTATTACAACAACAACAACAACAACAACACCAATAATAATAATAACAATAATTTAATAAATCACGGTTCTTTGAAGGCTAGGGCTGCGTTACCCTCCCTTGGTAGGCCATATCTTATAAAAGGGTCGTGAAATCCATAAATATTTTTTTGCGCCGGCAAAAATTTCAAAAATCTCTTGAGGGAGGATTTATCTGGCGTAATTCATCGGCGAGTTTCGAACTCCGCCTTTTATAAAAGTGGCGGCAACCTGTGGTGGGCTGTTCCAGGATTTATGGGCGCGTCCATTATCTCTCTGGTTTATGATTCAACGGCGCTGGGTATTTTCGAGAGCTTGCACGAAAGCGCTCGCTTGCTCTTGTGTATTATTATTATTATTATTACTATTATTATTATTATCCTTATTATTATTATTGTAAATATCGGTCCCTTTTAGACAGTGTTTATTATTATTATTATTATTATGGTTGTTGTTGTTGTTGTTGTAATATCTCTCCTTTTCGACAAAGTATTATTATAATAATAATCATTATTATTATTGTGATATAAGACCCCTGAGTTAAAATGTCCTAATTCACGTACGGCTGGCCAAAACAAAATATGGAAATTCTTAATGAGAATATTGACAAAATTTCGTCAGGTAACAATGTAATGAAGTACCGACGAGTATTGTGAATATGCAGCAAAATTATATATAATGTAATATTGATGGGAACATTACCGGATACTAATATAATGAATAACATAATGAAAGATGAATGGTAATTAGATGGCGTTTTTTATCAGTGCTTCGTTCCATTTAAGAGGAAGAGAGAGAGAGAGAGAGAGAGAGAGAGAGAGAGAGAGAGAGAGAGAGATACTTGGCAAAGTATTATTATTATTATTAATGTAAAATACCTGTCCATTTTTGACAAACGTATTATTATTATTTATTATTACTATTATTGTTATTATTATTATTATTATTATTATTATTATTATTATTATTATTATTATTATTATTAAGAATCTACTGATTTTCATACAAAATTGGCCTAGTATGATACATGAATATCTGTAACAAGCATTACTTTGCTGTCCTCTGCAACTTGGTGATACATACATACATATTATACATACATAGTATATATACATACATACATACATACATACTATACCTAGTGTATATATATATATATATATATTATATATATGATATATATATATATATATATATATATATATATATATATTATATATATATATCCATACATACATATTTAAATTATTTTGCATGGCAATCAAACTCCTCGTCCACATTTCTTTTATATGTCCCTCCCTCCCAACTAATTCCTCCTCCTCCTCCCCCTTTCCTCCTCCGTCCATCCCCCTTTCCCCTTCCCTTCCTCCCTCCTCCCCTTCCCTTTCCGCCCTCCATCCCCCTTCCTTCCTCCCTCTCCCTCCTTACCTTCTTCTATTCTAGCTGTAAGACCTTTGGTAACACTCTCTATTTGTGCAATATCCTTTTGTCGTGTGGGTACCATATCATATTGCAATATTCAAGTGGACTACGAACATGTTTTATAAAGCATATCATGTGTTCAGCTTTTCTTGTTTTGAAGTGCCGTAACAACATTCCCATTTTTTGCTTTACATTTTGCCACAAGAGTGCTATTTGATCATTGCATAACATGTTCCTATTCATCATCACACCAAGGTCTTTAACTGCTTCCTTATTTGTGATGGTCTCATATTTAGTCCCTTATGCATATAGCTTTCTTTCTCTGTCTCCATAATTTATTGATTCAAATTTATCAGAGTTAAATACCATCCTATTTACCTCTGCCCAATCATATACTTTGTTAAGGTCTCTTTAGAGCGTTCTATCTTCATCACAAGTAATTTCTCTACTTATTCATTGTGTCATCTGCGAAACTACTCACTACCGAATCCTTAACATTATTGTCTATGTCTTCAATCATAATAACAAACAGTATTGCAGCTAACCCAACGGTACCTTGCGGTGGCACACGGATATTACCTTGGCTTCATCCGATTTCTCGTCGTTTGCAATAACTATCTGTTTTTCTGTTGTGGTAAAAATTCTTTTAACCATCTTCCTACTTTATCACGATATTGTGTTTTCTAACTTTTCTTCGCTATATTATGGTCTACTTTATCAAAAGCTTTTGCAAGTCTAAATAAACCACATCTGTTTCAATTTCCGCTTTTCATTTTTAATTTTTGAATATGTTTTCACGGTGGACTAACAGTTGGGTTTGTGTACTTTTTCCTTTCCGGGTACGGAAACCATGTTGTCCTTTATTAAACAAATTATTTTTATAAATGTTTCATAATATTTTTCTTCATTACCCTTTCATACACTTTCATTATGTGTATGTTAGACTCACAGGCCTATAATTACTTGCCTCTAGTCTTGATTCCCCAATTTTGAAGTAGGGGTAAATATAGCTAATTTGTGCTCATCATGTATCTTGCCTGTATCTACACTTTGTCTTAATATTTGCAAGTGGCTTTGCGATAGAAATGAACTACTTTCTTTAACAAATAGCAGGAATTCCATCAGGCCCGGCCCTGCATCAGCTCCATTTTTAAATTCATTAATAGCCTGCACAATATCAGCTTCATTAATATCTATGTCAGCTAAATATTCACTATTTTCATTTTTCATCCTTACTTCTTATATCATTATCTTCATTTTATCTATTCTAGGGGTGAATTCTCTCTTATATCGTTCTGCCAGTATGTTGCAAATTTCCTTTTTTCATTCGTTAATCTCCCTTCAATTCTCAGAGGGCCTATTTCTATTCTTCTTTTATTCATCTTCTTCGCATATGAGTTAATAGTTTGGGGTTTTGCTTGATATTAATAGGGTTTTTTCTTCCAAGTCCCGTTTTTCATTTTCTTTGATTGTATAATCTTTTTTTCTGCATTTTCTATCTTGACTTTTTAGTTCTATAACTTTCCATGCATTTTTTTTTTCTTTTGCAAGACCTTTTTTCCACTTTTTCTGATTTTCTGGAACAAGATTCTTCTGTCTCTTTGGTATGCATGAATGATGTTTACTTTTCTTCTTGCGGTATATATTTTTCCACTATTATCTCCTAATATTTTATATAATATCTCCGTATTTTACCCTTATGTCATCACGTACGAAAATGTTATCCCCAATCTTTGTTTTAATTCTTCTTAATTTTTTCTGACCATTTTATAATTTTTTACTGTATAAGTTGTTTTTATTTTCCATATCCTTCCCACTTTTTCATTTCTTGCTTATCTCTATTTTCACTTGCTTTGGAATGAACTGTTTAATTCTATGACATTATGGTCTGAAATACTCGCATTATAAACTATTATTTCTTTAACATAATTCCATCTCGTTTCACAAATACTAGTCTAAAGTATTTTCCTTTCTTGTTGGCAGGTGATTTATTTGTTGAATGTTGTTTCTATAGCATATCTAATACTTTTCAAATTGCCTCTTATCTTCTGCACTACTATTACTCTCTTTTTTTATATGTATAAGTACAACCACAATCTCCTATTCGTTCTTTCCATCTACGAAAGGAAGTTGAAGTCACCAGATAGGAGAATAGTCCAGTCTTGTGGTTTCTACATATATCATTCCAATTTTTCAATTATTAAGTCAAACTCTTTAAGTATTAGGAGGTCTATATATTACTATGTTCATCAATTTTTCAGATTCAAATTCTACCGCTATTAGTTCACATTCTGAGTTACTATATTTATCATATATTTTTCCTTTTTTTTGTCTTTCCCATATATTGCGGTTCCCCCTTGATTCCTATTTTTTCTATCTGATCTATAAGTTTGGAACCCTTTTATTTGATCATCATTCCCAGTCTCTTGGGAATGATGAGAGAGAGAGAGAGAGAGAGAGAGAGAGAGAGATACTTGGCAAAGTATTATTATTATTATTAATGTAAATACCTGTCCATTTTTGACAAAGTATTATTATTATTATTATTACTATTATTGTTATTATTATTATTATTATTATTATTATTATTATTATTATTATTATTATTAAGAATCTCTACTGATTTTCATACAAAAATTGGCCTAGTATGATACATGAATATCTGTAACAAGCATTACTTTGCTGTCCTCTGCAACTTGGTGATACATACATACATATATACATACGTAGTATATACATACATACATACATACATACATACATACATATATACCTAGTGTATATATATATATATATATATATATATATATATATATATATATATATATATATATATATATCCATACATACATATTTATATATTTGCATGGCATCAACTCTCGTCACATTTCCTTTTATATGTCCCTCCTCCCAACTATTCCTCCTCCTCCTCCCCCTTCCTCCTCCTCCTCCCCCTTCCCTCCTCTACCTCCTCTCCTTTCCGCCTCTCCCCCTTCCTCCTCCTCCTCCCTTTCCCTTTCCTCCTCCTTCCCTTCCTCCTCCTCCCCTTCCTCCTCCTCCCTTTCCTCCTCCTCCTCCTCCTCCTCATATCCCCACCTAACACCACAACACCTCCACATACCTACAGAACAACCTACCCCGACCTGAGTCCCTTTCGCAGCAGATCCGTCAGAGAGAGAGAGAGAGAGAGAGAGAGAGAGAGAGTGTCGGCGTGTCAGAAGGACGAGGACGACGATGTCGACGACGAACGAAGACGAAGACGCTCCACAACACAATATTACGCGAAATTAAAAAAGTTACGTCCTGTCGCACCGGAGAGACGCCTTCGCCTCTCAACCCAACTCCTCTTTCTTGGGGAAAGATCCAACTTTCCTTCCCTTTTGGCTCTAACTTCGGGAGTGAGTGACTCCTCCTCCTCCTCCTCCTCCTCCTCTCCTCCTCCTCCTCCTCCTCCTCGTTCCTCGTCTCTGCTCCACACACATGAGTTGCTTTTACATTGTGGAGGGAGTGTCGTCGGAAGCGTTGTTGCACCTTTCCAGAGATCACGGTGATGATGAAAATGCTGTTGTCTGGATTCTGCTGGAATGCTGCTGGAATGCCTCACCCCGCGCTCCTGGGTGGCTGGATGGATGTTCAAGCTCTTTCTTCGCCCCCTTTTGCATGAGCCAGAACATTGGGAGGAGAGGGGGCGGTGGGGGGAAGGAGGACGAGGGAAGGAAGGAAGACGCCCAGAGTTAGGGAAAAGAGAGGCGGGGAATATTCGAGAAGTGGGAAATGATGCAGAGAAAGAAGAAGAAGAAGAAGAAGAAGAAGAAGAAAGAGAGAGATAAATATATATAGATTAAATACCGTATCTAAGAAGGGGGAGTCTTCGTGAGCGAACATTTCCCATTTTCCATTCACTCCCTCCCTCTCCCTCTCCTTTCTCCCCCCCCCCCCTTCCTCCAGACCCCCTTCATTGCACTGAGACGTAAATCTGCAAACTAAATCCGGCCTTGCATTATAAACTCAAACAAAACAGTGATAAATTAAACACACACAAAAAATAGACAACTCTCCAGCAGCAGAATTTACCAAGTGACTGGTAGCAGCGATTGGCAGTGGGCCACAACGATGCCCGGGAAGCCATCGTATACACACAGGGCACCTTCGGTAGGATAGCAAACAATCTTGACGCTGAAGGAGGAGAGTCAGTCACAGACCT
>NC_087213.1:52409264-52446193 GCF_015104395.2 Macrobrachium nipponense | reverse complement strand
TGCTCTGTTTTCGATGTTAACGCAGTCCTCTATACTTAGTAGTCCTCTCCCTCCTTCTTTTCGTGTTATGTATAGTCGTCTCCGTTATTTGCTCTTGGGTGTAGTGCTTTGTGTATTGTCTATGTTTCCTGGTTTTCTGATCTATGCTGCGGAGTTCTGCCTTCGTCCATTCGACTATTCCTGCACTGTATCTGATTACTGGCACTGCCATGTGTTTATGGCTTTTATCATATTTCCGGCGTTGAGTTTTGACTTGAGTATCGCCTTGAGTCTCTGCATATATTCTTTCCTGATCGTGTCCTTCATCTCTTGGTGTTTTATATCCCCTCTTCCATTATTCCCAGGTATTTGTATCCTGTCTCATCTATGTGTTTGATGTTGCTCCCCATCTGGTAGCTTTATCCTTCAGTTTCTCGTTACTTTGCCTTTTTGTATGTTGACTAAGGCGCATTTTTCTATTCCAAACTCCATCCTGATGTCCCAGATACAATCCTTACAGTCTGGATTAGGGTATCTATTTCCTTGATGCTCTTACCATACAGCTTGATGTCGTCCATGAACATCAGATGGTTGATTCTGTTGCCTCTTTTCTTGTTAGTTGGTACCCGGCATCCATCTTCTGTAGTACCTTTGTCATGGGGAATTCAGGCTACTACGAAGAGTAGTGGGGACAGTGAGTCGCCCTGGAAGATCCCTCTCCTGATATTAACCTCTGCTAGTCTTATTCCAGAGCTTGTAAGTATTGTATTCCAGTTGCACATTGTATTTTTGAGAGCTGATTGGTATTTTCCTCTGGCCCCATATATTTTCAGGCATTCTATTAGCCATGTGTGTGGTATCATGTCGAAGGCTTTCTTATAGTCTATCCATGCCATGCTTAGGTTGGTTTTTCCGTTCTCCTACTGTTCCTCATTACCATTTTTGTCGATCAGGAGCTGGTATTCAACCCCTACACTTCCTTCTGCAGCCTTTCTGTTTGTGGGGGATGGTGTTTGTCTCCTCTAGGTAGTTGTATAGCCTTTCACTGATGATACCTGTTAGTTTTGTACTAAGGATGTTCTTCCTGTGGTCATCCATTTGGGTGCTTGGTGATTTGAGATACAATGCTGGAGTTGTTCTGCTATTCGTGGGTGTAGGGCCTTGAAGTTTTTGAGCCATATCCATGGACTTCATCGGGACCTGGGGCTTTTCCAGTTTGGCATTTTCTTTAGTTGTGTCTGACTGTGTCTGTCGTGATGTCTGTGAATCTTTGTTTTATTCTCCCTGTTTCTTCTTCCTTGACTTCCTGGAACCATGTTGCATGTTTGTTGTGTGATACCGGATTGCTCCATATGTTTTCCCAGAGTCTCTTACTTGGTTCGGCTTCAGGAATTTCTGTGGTTGTCTTCCCCTCTTAGTTGGCTGAATAGTCTTTTCTGGTTGGTTCCGAATAGTTTGTTCTGTTGGTATCCCCTTATTTTCTGTTCATGTACCGTTGGATCTTATGTGCTTTGGCCTTAAGCCTCTGTTTTACATCTTCTATTGTGTTGTTTAGTCCCCTCTCTTGTACTTTGTATTTCTCGTTGAGTTCCTCCCTTGTTTTTCTTGCTTCTTAGCCTTTTTTCTGCCATCTCTTTCAGTTTACTCAAGTCAGATCTCCAGGGCGCCTTTTCCAAGGTGGTTGCTGTTTTGGTTTCTGTTGGGGTTGGTTGTGCTGGTGGTGTTGGTGTTCGAATCCACCCCATCAGTTCTGCTACTAATCTTGCTCCTGCATATACCAAGTTCTATTTGTTTCTGTGATACTGGTGGTGTATTATGCCCATTATTTCATTGACCTCACTTGTTTTCTCCCTTAATTTCTTGGTGTTGTAGGCTTTCATGGAGGGGATCTTTGTTCTCTCTGTATCTGGCTCCATCCATTGTCTAATCTTTTCTCCATTCCGTCCTCTCTGTTACTTCGTCGGTGTTTCTTCGTGTGTCGTTGTTTGATACCTCATCCTCCCTGTCGTCTCTGTGGGCATCGTCTCTCAGTTCGTCTTCGTGTAATTCGTTGTCGTGTGACATTTCCCTTTCCAGTTCTTCTCTTTCTGTTGGTGATAGCCATTCTTTTCTTTATATGTTCTTACTTGGTCTGCCAGCCTCTGCTCTGTTTGGGGGGTGTTATTCCTCTCATTCCAGATGTTGATCAATCTTCTTCTATATCCTCTCTCCGTCGGGTTGCTTCTGATGTAGCATCTCCATATTTCTTATTTTCTTCTCTTTGTCCATGTCTTCCTTTTTGCCGCTTGTAGCTCCAATTCTCAGGCTGTTGATTACTGTCGTTGTGGTGATCAGTTGCTGGATGACGACCTCCAAGTACCTGACCGTCTTCCCCTTCAATTGGGTTGAATACCTGGTTGCCGACGAAGCTCCTCTGTTGCCAGAGGTTCCATTTACGTCGTTGTCGTTTATTCCTTCATTTCTTTCCATCATTGCTGAGTTTTGCTATTTAACCCATAGCTGGACCCTACCCCCCATCAGGGATAGGTACTCATTTACAGCTGAGTAGACTGAGGAAATTATGGTAAAGATCCTTTCCCAAGGAATCAACGCCGAGGAGAGCGGTCACCCATCCAACTACTGACCAGCCCCAATGTTGCTTAACTTGACTTAAGTCTATTGACGACCTAACCCACTCCTCCGGCGCCACATTATTATTATTCTTATATTATTTATTAAATTATTATTATTATTATTATTATTATTATTATTATTATTATTATTATTCACAAGTAACAAGTTCACCAAAGGAAACCACTGACTTAAAATTCAAACTTCCAAAGCAGCATAATTTGACCTCCCTGTGGGCCTCTTCCCACAATGACCCCCCAAAAATAGGGCACAGTTGAATCTCACCTTCACCCCTGGCACCGAAATTCCGCACCTTGAAATAAAATGAATAGTATCGTGTTATTCCATTATTAGTATCCCTTCGCCCCTTTATTCTTATCGTGAATATCTCTCCTTCCTTTTCCTTTCGTCCTTTCGTTCCCCTATTCGTTGAAAGAAAAGTGAGATCTGTAATATCCTGCATCCTATTCGTCAAAAGGAGAAGGGTGCTCCTCTCTCTCTCTCTCTCTCTCTCTCTCTCTCTCTCTCTCTCTTCTCTCTCTCTCTCTCTCTTCTGCCCCTTTTAATGATGGCGTCTATCCATTGAAAGTAATTGAATTTGGGATTTTTTGCCTTTTCGACAATATTTCGAAGATATTGGGAGACGGGATCTCTCTCTCTCTCTCCTCTCTCTCTCTCTCTCTCTCTCTCTCTTACACTTTGTATGCCTTCAGTTTCATTTGTCTAAATTTTATGTATCTCTCTCTCTCTCTCTCTCTCTCTCTCTCTCTCTCCTCTCTCTTACACTTTGTATGCATTCAGTTTCATGTGTTTAAATGTTATGTATATTTATCTCTCTCTATATGAGGATGAATGCGGAGATCTACATCCAAAAGTATGCAAAATCCTAAAAGAAGGAAAAGGATGTAAGTTCGACAAAAAATGTAAATATATGCAACCTGTAGCCATGAATTAAAATCAATTAAATAATCATTTAAATAATAAAATCCAAAATAGAAAAGAAACAAATAAAGAGAGGAACAAAGAACACGAGGTGAAGGAAAAAAGCAAGCCATCACCACGATATGGAGTGTCAGCAAAGAATTTCCAAGCATCAGCTCCAAGATACAGCTCAAGATACAGCTCAAGAGATAAATACTGTATATACAATGCTAGGGGATGGTGCAGATACGGAGAAAATTGCAGATTCAGACACAAAATGAATAATTATGATGAAGGAAGATCAAATATTTTGGAAAAGTTGGATTTTTTAATGTCAGAATTTCTGGAAATGAAGAAAAGAACAACATACCAGAACATGAAAGAGACATGGGAAAATCCTTATTATTACCCATATTAAATGAAGGAGATAACACGCAAACCATCATAGTGATGAATGCGCAGGGTTTAGTTACGAGTAACTCAAAAAGAAAAATAGAGTTCTTAGAAGAACTAACCCAAATTGAAAAGAAAATAGATATAATAGATATAAGTGATATGATAGAAAATGCAGAACAAAAGATTTATACAATCAAAAGAAAATGAAAAACGGGACTTGGAAGAAAAAACCCTAGTAAATATCAAGCAAAACCTTAAACTATTATACTCGTATGCGAAAAAGATGAATAAAAGAAGAATAGAAATAGGCCCTCTAAGAATTGAAGGGAGAATAATGAATGAAAAAAAGGAAATATGCAACATATTGGCAAAAAGATATAAGAGAGAATTCACCCTTAGAATTTATAATGAAGATAATGATACAGAAATAAGGGATGAAAATAGTAAATATTTATCAGACATAGATATTAATGAAGCTGATATTGTGCAGGCTATTAATGAAATTAAAAATGGAGCTGCTGCAGGGCCTGATGGTGTCCCTGCTATTTTGTTAAAGAAAGTAGTTCATTCTATAGTAAAGCCACTTGCAATATTATTAAGGCAAAGTGTAGACACAGGCAAGATTTATGATGAGCACAAATTAACATATATTACCCCTACTTTCAAAAGTGGATCAAGACTAGAGGCAAGTAATTATAGGCCTGTGAGTCTAACATCACATATTATGAGAGTGTATGAAAGGGTAATGAAGAAAAATATTATGAAACATTTAATAAAAAATAATTTGTTTAATATAGGACAACATGGTTTCGTACCCGGAAAAAGTGCACAAACCCAACTGTTAGTCCACCGTGAGAACATATACAAAAATATGAAAAGCGGAAATGAAACAGATATGGTTTATCTAGACTTTGCAAAACCTTTTCACAAGGTAGATCATAATATATTAGCGAAGAAAATCAGAAAACATAATATAGTGGACAAAGCAGGAAAATGGTTAAAAGAATTTTTACACAACAGAAAACAGATAGATATTGCAAACGATGAGAAATCGGATGAAGCTAAGGTAATATCTGGTGTGCCACAAGGTACGGTGTTAGCTGCATTACTGTTTGTTATTATGATTGCAGACATAGACAGTAATGTTAAGGACTCGGAAGTGAGTAGTTTCGCCGATGACACAAGAATAAGTAGAGAAATTACTAGTGATGTAGATAGGAACGAGCTACAAAGAGACCTTAACAAAGTATATGATTGGGCAGAGGTAAATAGGATGGTATTTAACTTCGATAAATTTGAATCAATAAATTATGGAGACAGAAGGAAAGCTATATGCATATAGGGGACCTAATAATAAGACAATCACAAATAAGGAAGCAGTTAAAGACCTGGGTGTGATGATGAATAGGGACATGTTATGCAATGGTCAAATAGCAATTCTATTGGCAAAATGTAAAGCAAAAATGGGAATGTTGTTACGGCACTTCAAAACAAGAACAGCTACACATGATTATGCTTTATAAAACGTATGTTCGTAGTCCACTTGAATATTGCAATATGATATGGTACCCTAACTATCAAAAGGATATTGCTCAAATAGAAAGTGTACAAAGGTCCTTTACAGCTAGAATAGAAGAAGTTAAGGATCTTGACTACTGGGAAAGACTACAATTTTTAAAATTATGTAGTCTACAAAGGAGAAGAGAACGCTACATGATAATTCAGGCATGGAAACTGATAGAAGGAACTGCCGAAAACATCATGGAGCTAAAAATATCAGAAAGAGCAAGCAGAGGTAGATTAATAGTGCCCAAAACTATACCAGGAAAAATAAGGAAAGCACACAGGACATTAATCCACTACGCACCAGCATCGATAATGCAGCGTCTATTCAGTACGTTGCCAACTCATCTGAGGAATATATCAGGAGTGAGCGTAGATGTGTTTAAGAATAAGCTCGACAAATATCTAAACTGCATCCCAGACCATCCAAGATTGGAAGATGCAAAATATACCAGAAGATACACTAGCAACTCTCTGGTAGACAAGATGTAAGGTGTGTAAGGTCTCTCTCTCTCTCTCTCTCTCTCTCTCTCTCTCGCTCTTACACTTTGTTTGCATTCAGTTTCATGTGTCTAAATGTTATGTATATTTATCTCTCTCTCTCTCTCTCTCTCTCTCTCTCTCTCTCTCTCTCTCTCTCTCTCTCTCTATATATATATATATATATACATTATATAGACCATATATATATATATATATATAGATATATAATATATATATATATATATATATAGCGATATATATATGTATGATGTATGTATGTATATATATACATGCATGTATTTATGTATTAATGTATATTCTGCATACTCATATAAATCTAGGTAAAGTTCACAACAAGACCTTTTCAATTTGTCCCCAGAGGTGAGTTATAAATTGCCAGACCTTAATCTCTATTCTGTCCAAAAGTGCTCTTTAACCAGTCACTCACTCCCTTACCCTTGACTTTTGCCAGCCTACGCGCTCGCACGAGTGTCAAAACGCGTACGCAAATTTCTGCCTGGGTGTTATAATGCGTGAAAAAATAAAGCAAAGAAAAAAAAATGCATGCGGTATATTTGTCTGTAAAGGATAATTTACTTTATCATATAGGCACCTTGTTCTGGTATATGCATAGGACACATACACACACAGACACACACATACGTATATGCATACAACGCATATGATCTGCAAAACACTTCAAGGCAATGCAACGGACGGAGGGGAATACAGCCCAGAGAGAGAGAGAGAGAGAGAGAGAGAGAGAGAGAGAGAGAGAGAGTACAATGGTCAAGAATGAGATGGCAGTCCTTTGAGTTATTAAGAAAACTATATATTTATAATCCAATACAGGGTTAAAATGCTCAGCCGAGAGAGAGAGAGAGAGAGAGAGAGAAGAGAGAGAGAGAGAGAGAGTACAATGGTCAAGGGCTGAGACAGTGGTCCCTAAAGCCGTTAGGAAGATTGAATATTTACAGTCCAATAAAGGGTTAAAATGCTCAGTAGAGAGAGAGAGAGAGAGAGAGAGAGAGAGAGAGAGAGAGAGAGTGGAAACAGGGGTGGGGGAGTGTGGGGGGGGGGGGGGGGTGTTCAGGAACCCCCTTCACTGCCGTCACCGGTTTTGTTATCCAATAAACCTCTAACGAGCAAAAATAAAAAAATATAAAAAGAAAAAACAAAAAAAACGCCAATTCTGTGGAAGTTTTTATGCGGTTTCCTAATAATGTTTTTCTTCTTCTTCTTCTTCTTCTTCTTCTTCTCCTCTACGCGAGGATGCGATACTGAAAAGGTGGACTTCCAATTGCAGCGAGGTGGGAACCCCGCCCTCCACCCCCCACACCCCCTTGAGGCGAGGGAGCTGGTTGGCGGGCCGCTTTGGGAAGACGGTGAGGTAAACTTCCGATTCCAGTGAGGAAAACGAGACCGATACGTCAATGGTGAGGGAAGAATACTAACAGATATGTTTTCCGTGGAGGGGGAGTGGGGCTACCTCCGGAAGGGAGGGGGGGCTACCTCCGGAGGGGAGGGGGGCGAAAACCCCCTAAATGACAGGGGGAGGTAGACGAACCCCACAAACAAAGAGCGAATCTGGAAAACACCGTTTTGTGCAATTTCCTTTTGCAATACTGAGAAGGGGTTGGGTTGTAGGGGGGTGGGAGGAAGGGGGTCATAGAACTTCCTGGTATGGGGGAGGGGGAGTGAAGGAGGGAGAGAGACTATCGAAGATGGAGGAGGGCTAGGGAAGGGTAAGGGGTGGATTAGAAATCCCTCCAGGAAGATTACCAATTAAGCTTATTGTCGAGCGGAATCCTCCAGAGGATTTGGCGACTGTCAATAATTTCTCCCAAACACGTGGCCCTCACGAGAAAGGGGAAGAAAAGGGGGAAAAGAGGAGGGAAAGAAAGAGGGAAGGAAAATAGAAGAAATAAAAGAGGGAAAGAAAAGAGGGAAAGAAAGAGGGAAGGAAAATAGAAGAACTAAAAGAGGGAAAGAGAAGAGAGAAAGAGGGAGGGAAGGAAAATAGAAGAACTAAAAGAGGGAAAGAAAAGAGAGAAAGAGAAGATAAAAGAAAGAGGGAAAGAAAAGATAGAAAGAGAGAGGGAAATAAAATAGAAAAGAGAGGGACAGAGAGAGAAGAAATAAAAGAAGGGGAAAGAAAAGAGAAGGCAGAAAAGAGAAATATAAGAGGGAGAGAAAAGAGAGATAAAGAAGAGAGAAGGAAAATGGATCCCTACTGTAAAACGTTCGTTGCTCTCTCTCTCTCTCTCTCTCTCTCTCTCTCTCTCTATACCTAACTTCCGCCTCACGTATATTGCAACGAACGTTTTACAGTAGGAATCCGTACCCAGGAATCAGGAATCCCACCGAGCGTTCCCACTACGGAGACTGCAAAATGAAGGAAAAAATAAAAAAATAAAAACAAAAAGGTCTTACCCTCTGTATATATATATTGTACTTCGGCGGAATAGACAGAGAATTCGTGAAATTGAACACAGATGTTTCGGAGGACGAGAGCAGTGTTCGGATAGGCCTATTACGCTCCCTTGTATGAAGACGAAGCACTGATCTCACATGAATTCGGATGTTGTCATCTCTTTTCACATTTTATATTTTCATAATCATGGGATAGAATAAAAATAGTAATATGATATAGTCAGACTACGTCACAATCGGCGAGTGTAAACAGGGAGGTATTCTTATTACTAGCAAATAAGAGGGGGGGTGGCTTTGGGCGGGGTAGGATGAATCCCCATTATAAACAATCTTAGGGGTCCCCACTATAACCATGCCAAGTTTCATGCCCATTGGACCAGCCGTTTGGCTGTGATTGAATGACAGACTGACGGACAGATATAACGCCCATTATAGCAAGATTATTATTATAATTAGTATTATTATTGCTAGCAAACTTACCCATCTACGATGGGTGATAAAATACGGGTGCAGAAGTGAAAAATTTATATGTACTATTTGTTCAGCAATATTAAAATAAGGGCGATTTTTATACATACCTACTACAGAACCTCTTTGTACACAATATTATCAGTTTGTCCACAACTTAATTTCAAGTTGGCAGAGTCAGTTGCTCTGCTCATCGCCACATACAGTTGGCAATGCGTGAACATGGGTGACGGCAGAAACACACCAACACGATCCAAAGTCTGGCCCTGCGACTTATTTGCAGTGAATGAGAAGGCCAGGTTGATGGGAAACTGCTTGCGCTATAACTGGAACGGAAACTGGTTGTCCGAAGGCATCAGAGGAATCCAGGGGATGAACAGACATTTGCCGGTGTGGAGGCCCGTTGCTATCACTGCTTCGATGACGTGGGAGTTTAGCTCCATAACGGTGTACCTCGTTCCATTGCAATGTCCATTGGTAGGATCGAAATTCCGAAGCAACATTACCGGGCAGTACTTCTTTAACGTTATTTTGTGCACTGGCAGTCCTGATGGATTTAAGATATTCAAAAAATCTTGCAGATATTGATGATAATTTTCATCTTCTATTGTGTCCAAGCTGAAATATTCGCGACTTTCTCTGGGGAAGTTGTACAGAAATTATGAATGAAAATTCGTATAGTAACTAACTCTACGGTAATAACAGCTCCTTTTCAGGGAATCCCTTTTCAACCCCACCCCCTACAAAGGAGGGGGTAGGTTGGATGAAACCCCATTACAAACGATCTTAGGGGTCCCCACCATAACCCTGCCAAGTTTCATGCCCATCTGACCAGCCGTTTGGCCATGATTGAATGACAGACAGTCAGACAGTCATTACGCCCATTATAGTATGATGATGATGATGATGATGATGATTATTATTATTATTATTATTATTATTATTATTATTATTATTATTATTATTATTATTTTCTATATTTTACATATTTTCTCTTCCTCTGTGGGACTCCAGCTTATAACATGGGAACTGGTTAAGTCTACCTGTTTCCCCTGAAATATAATAATAATAATAATAATAATAATAATAATAATAATCACATGACCTTACCTTACAGACCATACATCTTGTTCGGGTTGCCCCAGGTCCCTCAGTGTGAGGCACCTCTAATGTCTACCAGAGAGTTGCTAGTGTATCTTCTGGTATATTTTGCATCTTCCAAACTTGGATGGTCTGGGATGCAGCTTAGATATTTGTTGAGCTTATTCTTAAACACATCTACACTCACTCCTGATATATTCCTCATATGAGCTGGCAACGCATTGAATAGATGCTGCATTGTTGCTACTGGTGCGTATTGGATTAATGTCCTGTGTGCTTTCCTTATTTTTCCTGGTATAGTTTTGGGCACTATTAATCTACAGCTGCTTGCTCTTTCTGATATTTTTAGCTCCATGATGTTTTCGGCAATTCCTTCTATCTGTTTCCATGCATGAATTATCATGCAGCATTCTCTTCTCCTTTGTAGACTACAAATTTTAAAAATTGTAGTCTTTCCCAGTAGTCAAGATCCTTAACTTCTTCTTTCTAGCTGTAAAGGACCTTTGTACACTCTATTTATGCTTTATAAAACATACGTTTTATAAAGCATATCATGTGTTCAGCTTTTCTTGTTTTGAAATGCCGTAACAACATTCCCCTTTTTGCTTTACATTTTGCCAATAGAATTGCTATTTGATCAATGCATAACATGTTCCTATTCAACATCACACCAAGGTCTTTAACTGATTCCTTATTTGTGATTGTCTCATTATTAGGTCCCCTAATAATTAATTGATTCAAATTTGTCAGAGTTAAATACCATCCTATTTACTTCTGCCCAATCATATACTTTGTTAAGGTCTCTTTGTAGCTCGTTCCTATCTTCATCACAAGTAATTTCTCTACCTATTCTTGTGTCATCGGCGAAACTACTCACTACCGAGTCCTTAACATTACTGTCTATGTCTGCAATCATAGTAACAAACAGCAATGCAGCTAGCACCGTACCTTGTGGCACACAAGATAATTACCTTAGCTTCATCCGATTTCTCATTGTTTGCAATAATTATCTGTTTTCTGTTGTGTAAAAATTCTTTTAACCATCTTTTTCTATGCCCACTATATTATGTTTTCTAATTTTCTTTGCTAATATATTATGATTTACTTAGTCAAAAGCTTTTGCAAAGTCTAGTATATGTTCTCACGGTGGACTAACGGTTGGGTTTGTGTACTTTTTCCGGGTACAAAACCATGTTGTCCTATATTAAACAAATTATTTTTTATTAAATGTTTCATAATATTTTTCTTCATTACCCTTTCATACACTCTCATAATATGTGATGTTAGACTCACAGGCCTATAATTACTTGCCTCTAGTCTTGATCCACTTTTGAAAGTAGGGGTAATATATGCTAATTTGTGCTCGTCATAAATCTTGCCTGTATCTACACTTTGTCTTAATAATATTGCAAGTGGCTTTGCGATAGAATGAACTACTTTCTTTAACAGAATTGCAGGGACACCATCAGGCCCAGCTGCAGCTCCATTTTTAATTTCACTAATAGCCTGCACAATATCGGCTTCATTAATATCTATATCTGATAAATATTCACTAATTTTTGTTCCTTATCTCTGTATCATTATCTTCATTATCAATTCTAGGGGTAAATTCTCTTTTATATCTTTCTGCCAATATGTTGCATATTTCCTTTTTTTCATTCGTTATTCTCCCTTCAATTCTAGAGGGCCAATTTCTATTCTTCTTTCATTCATCTTTTTTGCATACGAGTATAATAGTTTGGAATTTTGCTTGATATTTACTAGGGTTTTTTCTTCCAAGTCCCGTTTTCATTTTCTTTTGATTGTATAATCTTTTGTTCTGCATTTTCTATCTTACTTTTTAGTTCTATAAATTTCCATGCATTTTTTCTTTTGCAAGACCTTTTTTCCACTTTCTGATTTTCTGGAACAAGTTTCCTTCTGTCTCTTGATTATGATGACTGATGTTTACTTTTCTTCTTCGGTATATATTTATCTACTATTTTCTCTAATATTTTATATAAAATCTCTGTAATAACCTGTATAACATCACTTACGAAAATGTTATCCCAATCTTTGTTTAATTCTTCATTTATTTCTGATCATTATCTTCATTATCAATTCTAGGGGTAAATTCTCTTTTATATCTTTCTGCCAATATGTTGCATATTTCCTTTTTTTCATTCGTTATTCTCCCTTCAATTCTAGAGGGCCAATTTCTATTCTTCTTTCATTCATCTTTTTTGCATACGAGTATAATAGTTTGGAATTTTGCTTGATATTTACTAGGGTTTTTTCTTCCAAGTCCCGTTTTCATTTTCTTTTGATTGTATAATCTTTTGTTCTGCATTTTCTATCTTACTTTTTAGTTCTATAAATTTCCATGCATTTTTTCTTTTGCAAGACCTTTTTTCCACTTTCTGATTTTCTGGAACAAGATCCTTCTGTCTCTTGATATGAATGACTGATGTTTACTTTTCTTCTTCGGTATATATTTATCTACTATTTTCTCTAATATTTTATATAAAATCTCTATAATAACCTGTATAACATCACTTACGAAAATGTTATCCCAATCTTTGTTTAATTCTTCATTTATTTCTGACCATTTTATATTTTTACTGTAGAAATTGTATTTTCCATATCCTTCCCACTTTTTCATTTCTTGCTTATCTCTGTTTTCACTTGCTTTAGAATGGACTGTTAATTCTATGACATTATGGTCTGAAATATTTCTTTAACATAATTCACCTTGTTCACAAATACTAGGTCTAAAGTATTTTCCTCTCTTGTTGGCAGGTGATTTATTTGTTGAATGTTATATTCTAGTAGCATATCTAATAGTTTTTCGAATTGCCTCTTATCCTCTGCACTACTATTACTCTCTTTTTTATATGTATAAATACAACCACAATCTCCTATTCATTCTTTCCAATCTACGAAAGGAAAGTTAAAGTCTCCAGATAGGAGAATAGTCCAGTCCTTGTGATTTCTACATATATTATCCAATTTTTCTATTATTGTGTCAAACTCCTTAGTACTAAGGGGTCTATATATTACTATATTCATTGATTTTTCAGATTCACATTCTACCGCTATTAGTTCACATTCTGAGTTACTATATTTCTCATATGTTTTTCCTTGTTTTATGTCTTTCCCATATATCGTGGTTCCCCCTTGATTCCTATTTTTACTATCTGATCTATAAGTTTGGAACCCTTTTATTTGATCGTCATTACCAGTCTCTTGGGAATACCAGGTTTCACTTATATTCATTATATCTATTTTCTTTTCAATTTGGGTTAGTTCTTTTAAGTACTCTTTTTTTTTCTTTTTGAGTTACTCGTAACTAAACCCTGCGCATTCATCACTATGATGGTTTGCGTGTTATCTCCTTCATTCAATATAGGTAATAATGAAGATTTTCCATGTCTCTTTTCTGTTCTGGTATGTTGTTCTTTTCTTCATTTCCAGAAATTTTGACATTAAAAAATCCAACTTTTCCAATATATTTGATCTTCCTTCATCGTAATTATTCATTTTGTGTCTGAATCTGCAATTTTCTCCGTATCTGCACCATCCCCTAGCATCATATATACAGTATTTATATCTTCAGCTGTATCTTGGAGCTGATGCTTGGAAATTCTTTGCTGACACTCCATATCGCGGTGATGGCTTGCTTTTTTCCTTCACCTGATATTCTTTGTTCTTCTCTTTATTTGTTTCTTTTCTATTTCGGGTTTTATTGTTTAATTGATTATTTAATGGTTTTGATTTGTGGCTACAGGGTGCATATATTTAAATTTTTTGTTGAACTTACATCCTATTATGTAATTGTAAACCATTATTTAATTAAATATATATTTTTAAATATATATCTAAAATGTCAACAGCATAGATTTCTCATCAATAGTAATAATAATAACAACAATATATTTACATTCAGTGTGGAATCTTTCACTAATAATAATAATAATAATAATAATAATAATAATAATAATAATAATAATAATAATAATAAATTAATAAATAATAATAATTAAAAATAATTAAATAAATAATAATAATAATAATAATAATAATAAAATAATAATAATAATAATAAATAATCAATAATAATAATAATAATAAAATAATAATAAAAAATAATAAAATAATAAATAATAATAATAAATAATAAAAATACATTTACACTCATCAGTGTGGGGATTCTTTTACTAATAATAATAACAACAATATATTTACACACATCAGTGTGGATTATTTCAAGAAAATACTACTACTACTACTACAACTACTACTACTACTACTACTACTACTACTACTACTACTAATAATAATAATCAAACCTTTACAACCAATTTCGAGATCCATTTCAGAGAAAAAAAGCGACGACAAAAGCGGCTTCCCTTTCCATCTATACGCAAATGGCCACAGAATTAACGTGCCAAAAATAATCCGCCGACCTTCACATTTAATCTTCCGTGTCAGAGATTATTCGATTGTCTCTCCTCTTAATTAAAAGTGCCGCCTGAATTCCACAACCCAGTCAGGTTTAATTTTCTAGTTTTCTGTAAAAGTAAGCCATTGAGATGGCTTTGTCTGTCCAACCCCAGATCTTGAAAACTACTGGGGCTAGTTTGCTGCAAACTGCTACGTTGATCATCCTCCCTCCAATCATCAAACGTACCAAATTGCAGCCCTCTAGCATCAGTAGTTTTTATTTTATTTGAGGTTAAAGTTAGCTATGATCGTGCTTCCGGCAACGCAGCAACACAGGTCGCGTCTCATACATAGATAGACTTATTTTCGGTGGGCTTGTTTATACGCTGTACAGAAAACTTGATTGCGCCGAAGAAACTTCGGTGCTTTTTTTTTTTTTTAATGACTAACAATTTTTTTTGCTCTCCCAAGCATATTGTTCATGATACCTTTTTGTTTTTTTTTGATGAGTATCGTACGTATTTTGACCTCGGTGGATGAACTTGTCTAAGATGCCCAGGCTAGATGGATAAGGTTTCTCTCTCTCTCTCTCTCTCTCTCCTTCTCTCTCTCTCTCTCTCTGTCGTGAGGGTTCGTTAGAGAATGAATCAAAAAACAAGTGACATGAGGACAACCCCCCCCCCCCCCCCTCCGCCCACCCCCCCCCTAAGCCCCCGGCTCCTTGACAACCGCCAGTACATAAGCAGGACGGACTCCACCTTCCACATTCAATAATAATAATAATAATAATAATAATGATAATCCTTGAAGCTTGAATTCAAGTCAAAGGCCCTTTTGGTAGGCTTGTTCCATATGAATAGGGTTCATCTGAATAATAATAATAATAATATAATAATAATAATAATAATAATAATAATAATAATAATAATATAAAACACCAAGAGATGAAGGACACGATCAGGAAAGAATAAATGCAGAGACTCAAAGCGATACTCAAGTCAAAACTCAACGCTGGAAATATGATAAAAGCCATAAACACTTGGGCAGTGCCAGTAATCAGATACTACTATGTATAGAGGACTGCGTCAACATCGCAGAAACAGGGCACTGGGGCAATATCTGAAAACCAGTGAAGACCGAGTGGCTAAATAGTGCATGGAAACAGAAGGACTAATAAAAGTAGACGAAGACCCAGAAATATACAGACAGGAGAATGGCAAACAGAACAGAGGACTGGCACAACAAGCCAATGCACGGACAATACATGAGACAGACTAAAGAACTAGCCAGCGATGACACATGGCAATGGCTACAGAGGGGAGAGATAAGTAGGAAACTGAAGGAATGATAACAGCGGCACAGATCAGGCCCTAAGAACCAGATATGTTCAAAGAACGATAGACGGAAATAACATCTCTCCCCCATATGTAGGAAGTGCAATACGTAAAATGAAACTATAACCACATAGCAAGCGAATGTCCGGCACTTGCACAGAACCAGGTACAAAAAGAGGCATGATTCAGTGGCAAAAGCCCTCCACTGGAGCCTGTGCAAGAAACATCAGCTACCTTGCAGTAATAAGTGGTACGAGCACCAACCTGAAGGAGTGATAGAAAACGATCAGGCAAAGATCCTCTGGGACTATGGTATCAGAACGGATAGGGTGATACGTGCAAATAGACCAGACAAAGTCAAGAAGAAAGTATCACTCACTGATGTTGTAACACCAGAGTTGAGAGAGAAGAGGGAAAAAATGGATAAATATCAAGATCTGAAAATAGAAATAAGAAGGATATGGGATATGCCAATGGAAATCGTACCCATAATCATAGTAGCACTAGGCACGATCCCAAGATCCCTGAAAAGGAATCTAGAAAAACATAGGGCTGAGTAGCTCCAGGACTCATGCAGAAGAGTGTGATCCTAGAAACGGCGCACATAGTTAGAAAAGTGATGGACTCCTAAGGAGGCAGGATGCAACCCGGAACCCCACACTATAATACCACCCAGTCGAATTGGAGGACTGTGATAGAGCAAAAAAAAAAAAAAAATAATAATAACAATAATAATTAAAAAATCCTCATAGTAGCACGAGCCTTCAAATGGAGAAACAAATCCACAGTTATGTAAATGTACATATATTTCAGTTTGAAAACAGCAAAGATAGCTTTCGGGAATCTGTTCGGTTCCCCTTATCAATCAGATTGATAAGGGGAACCGAACAGATTCCCGGAAAGCTATCTTTGCTGTTTTTAAACTGAAATATATGTACATTTACATAACTGTGGATTTGTTTCTCCAATAATAATAATAATAATAATAATAATAATAATAATAATAATAATAATAATAATAATAATAATAATAATAAATAATAATAATAAAAACTTCAAGGCCCTACACCCACGAATAGCAGAACAACTCCAGCATTGTATCTCAAATCACCAAGCACCCAAATGGATGACCACAGGAAGCAACATCCTTAGTACAAAAAGACAAGAGTAAGGGAAATATAGCCAATAACTACAGGCCTATCACCTGCCTACCAATAATGTGGAAGTTGACTAACAGGTATCATCAGTGAAAGGCTATATAACTACCTAGAGGAGACAAAAACACCATTCCCCTCCCCCACCAACAGAAGGACTGCAGAAGGAAGTATAGGGGCACAAAAGACCAGCTCCATGATAGACAAAATGGTAATGAAGAACAGTAGGAGAAGGAAAACCAACCTAAGCATGGCATGGATAGACTATAAGAAAGCCTTCGACATGATACCACACATGGCTAATAGAATGCCTGAAAATATTATTGGGGCAGAGGAAAACACCATCAGCTTCCTCAAAAATACAATGCCGCAACTGGAATACAATACTTACAGCTCTGGAATAAGACTAGCAGAGGTTTATCAGGAGGGAGGGATCTTCCAGGGCGACTCACTGTCCCCACTACTCTTCGTAGTAGCCATGATTCTCATGACAAAAGTACTACAGAAGATGGATGCCGGGTACCAACTCAAGAAAAGAGGCAACAGAATCAACCATCTGATGTTCATGGACGACATCAAGCTGTATGGTAAGAGCATCAAGGAAATAGATACCCGAATCCAGACTGTAAGGATTGTATCTGGGGACATCAGGATGGAGTTTGGTATAGAAAAATGCGCCTTAGTCAACATACAACAAGGCAAAGTAACGAGAACTGAAGGGATAAAGCTACCAGATGGGAGCAACATCAAACACATAGATGAGACAGGATACAAATACCTGGGAATAATGGAAGGAGGGGATATAAAAACACCAAGAGATGAAGGACAACGATCAGGAAAAGATAGATGAGAGACTCAAGGCGATACTCAAGTCAAAACTCAACGCCGGAAATATGATAAAAGCCCTAACCAAAACATGGGCAGTGCCAGAGTAATCATATACAGCGCAGGAATAGTGGAATGGACGAAGGCAGAACTCCGCACCATAGATCAGAAAACCAGGAAACATATGGACAATACACAAAGCACTACACCCAAGAGCAAATTACGGACAGACTATACATAACACGAAAGGAAGGAGGGAGAGGACTACTAAGTATAGAGGACTGCGTCAACATTGAGAACAGAGCACTGGGAAATATCTGAAAACCAGTGAAGACGAGTGGCTAAAGAGTGCATGGGAAGAAGGACTAATAAAAGTAGACGAAGACCCAGAAATATTACAGAGACAGGAGAAAGACAGACAGAACAGAGACTGGCACAACAAACCAATGCACGGACAATACATGAGACAGACTAAAGAACTAGCCAGCGATGACAATTGGCAATGCTACAGGAGAGGGGAGCTAAAGAAGGACTGAAGGAATGATAAACAGCGCACAAGATCAGGCCCTAAGAAACCAGATATGTTCAAAGAACGATTGACGGAAATAACATCTCTCCCATATGTAGGAAGTGCAATATGAAAAATGAAACCATAAACCACATAGCAAGTGAATGCTCGGCACTTGCACAGAACCAGTACAAAAAGAGGCATGATTCAGTGGCAAAAGCCCTCCACTGGAGCCTGTGCAAGAAACATCAGCTACCTTGCAGTAATAAGTGGTACGAGCACCAACCTGAGGGAAGTGATAGGAGATGATCATGCAAAGATCCTCTGGGACTATGGTATCAAAACGGATAGGGTGATACATGCAAACAGACCAGACGTGACGTTGATTTGACAAAGTCAAGAAGAAAGTATCACTCATTGATGTCGCAATACCATGGGACACCAGAGTTGAAGAGAAAGAGAGGTGAAAAAAGGATAAGTAAATCAAGATCGTGAAAATAGAAATAAGAAGGATATGGGATATGCCAGTGGAAATCGTACCCATTAATCATAGGAGCACTAGGCACGATCCCAAGATCCCTGAAAAGGAATCTAGAAAAACTAGAGGCTGAAGTAGCTCCAGGACTCATGCAGAAGAGTGTGATCCTATAAACGGCACACATAGTAAGAAAAGTGATGGATCTAACCTAAGGAGGCAGGATGCAACCCGGAACCCCACACTATAAATACCACCCAGTCGAATTGGAGGACTGTGATAGAGTAAAAAGAAAAAAAAAAAAAAAAAAATAAAAAAAATAAAAAATAATAATAATAAAATAATAATAATAATAATAATAATAATAATAATAATAATAATAATAATAATGTGGAAGTTACTAACAGGTATCATCAGTAAAAGGCTATACAACTACCTAGAGGAGACAAACACCATCCCCCACCAACAGAAAGGCTGCAGAAGGAAGTGTAGGGGCACAAAAGACCAGCTCCTGATAGACAAAATGGTAATGAAGAACGTAGGAGAAGGAAAACCAACCTAAGCATGGCATGGATAGACTATAAGAAAGCCTTCGACATGATACCACACACATGGTTAATGAATGCCTGAAAATATATGGGGCAGAGGAAAACCATATCAGCTTCCTCAAAAATACAATGCGCAACTGGAATACAATACTTACAAGCTCTGGAATAAGACAAGCAGAAGTTAATATCAGGAGAGGGATCTTCCAGGGAGACTCACTGTCCCCACTACTCTTCGTAGTAGCCATGATTCCCATTGACTAAAGTACTACAGAAGATGGATGCCGGGTAACAACTCAGAAAAGAGGCAACAGAATTAACCATCTGATGTTTCATGGACGACATCAAGCTGTATGGTAAGAGCATCAAGGGAAATAGATACCCTATCCAGACTGTAAGGATTGTATGTGGGGACATCAGGATGGAGTTTGGAATAGAAAAATGTGCCTTCGTCAAACATACAAAAGGGCAAAGTACAAGAACTGAAGGGATAAAGCTACCAGATGGGAGCAACATCAAACACATAGATGAGACTGGATACAAATACCTGGGAATAATGGAAGGATGGGGATATAAAACACCAAGAGATGAAGGACACGATCAGGAACGAATATATGCAGAGACTCAAGGCGATACTCAAGTCAAAACTCAACGCTGGAAATATGATAAAACCATAAACACATGGGCAGTGCTAGTAATCAGATACAGCGCAGGAATAGTGGGAATGGACGAAGGCAGAATTCCGCACCATAGATCAGAAAACCAGGAAAACATATGACAATACACAAAGCACTACACCAAGAGCAAATACTTGGACAGGGACTATACATAACACGAAAGGAAGGAGGAGAGGACTACTAAGTATAGAGGACTGCGTCAACATCGAGAACAGAGCACTGGGGCAATATCTGAAAACCAGTGAAGCAGTGGCTAAGAGTGCATGGGAAGAAGGACTAATAAAGTAGACGAAGACCCAGAAATATACAGAGACAGGAGAATGACAAACAGAACAGAGGACTGGCACAACAAACCAATGCACGGACAATACATGAGACAGACTAAAGAACTAGCCAGCGATGACACATGGCAATGGCTACAGAGGGGATAGCTAAAGAAGGAAAACTGAAGGAATGATAACAGCGGCACAAGATCAGGCCCTAAGAACCATGAATATGTTCAAAGAACGATAGACGAAAAAAAAACACCTCCCCTCCCATATGTAGGAAGTGCAATACGAAAATTGAAACCATAAACCACATAGCAAGCGAATGCCCGGCACTTGCACAGAACCAGTACAAAAAGAGGCACGATTCAGTGGCAAAAGCCCTCCACTGGAGCCTGTGCAAGAAGCATCAGCTACCTTGCAGTAATAAGTGGTACGACACCCCAACCTGAGGGAGTGATAGAAAACGATCAGGCAAAGATCCTCTGGGACTATTGTATCAGAACAGATAGGGTGATACGTGCAAATAGACCAGACGTTGACATTGATTGACAAAGTCAAGAAGAAAGTATCACTCATTGATGTCGTAATACCATGGGACACCAGAGTTGAAGAGAAAGAGAAGGAAAAAATGGATAAGTGTCAAGATCTGAAAATAGAAATAAGAAGGATATGGGATATGCCAGTGGAAATCGTACCCATAATCATAGAGCACTAGGCACGATCCAAGATCCCTGAAAAGGAATCTAAGAAAAACTATAGGCTGAAGTAGCTCCAGGACTCATGCAGAAGAGTGTGATCCTAGAAACGGCGCACATAGTAAAAAAGTGATGGACTCCTAAGGAGGCAGGATGCAACCCGAACCTCACACTATAAATACCACTCAGTCGAATTGGAGGACTGTGATAGAGCAAAAAAAAAAAAAAATGATAATAATATAATAATAATAATGATGAAATATTCTTTGGAAGCTTGAATTTCAAGCCTATAATGGCCCCGGTGGGCTTGTTCCATATGAAAAGGTTGCATCTTTTTGAATAATAATAATAATAATATAATAATAATAATAATATAATAATAATAATCACTTACTGCGTCATTCCGACATCTTGCTCTCTCTATATATAACGAACTCTGAAGCAGCAGCAGGAGTTCCTGCCATTGTTCTAAACTCTCCCCCCCGTCCCCCCCCCACCCCACCCCCCTTCGATACGGACGCCAAAACTTCCGAGGACGGGCGACGAGGCATCGTAAGTAAGTCGCGGAATTGTTTTAATCCCGCGACGTCAACCGCCATTAAGCCAAACGGCCTCGAGCGAGATTCAACTTCCGACTGGCGCGCGACCTTACATGGAGCAGCCGCCAGCCGACATCATCCTCTCGAGGGTGGGATTCAACTCCGACGGGCGCGATCTAAAAGGAGGAGCCGACTCATCATCATCCTCCTTCAGCTCGGAGGCGAATATCCTCGACGGGGAAAATGGAAATGTCCTTCGGAGGATCTGCCCGAATGTCCCGCGGAGTCTATGACGATTTATAGACTCCGAGGGATCATAGTAGTTGCCCTCTCTTGGATCGTCCTCCAAGGGAAGGAGAGGGATTCGGGGGGTTTGGGTGGGCGGGGAGGTGGCGGGCGATGGTTTAGTCCTGCAATTAAATCGGCACCCATAAGTCAGGGGCGGGGGTGCGGGGGAAGGGGGTCGCTGATTCCGGGAAGACGACGCCCTTCGTAGGGTTTATATGAGGCCCGCTCCATCACTGTCGAGGAAGAAGGAGGAGGAGGAGGAGGAGATCAGACTCTAAAGGGATTGGACAGTCTGAATCTCTCTCTCTCTCTCTCTCTCTCTCTCTCTCTCTCTCTCTTTCTTGCCCCCGTCTGTTATTGTCTATAGAGCGGATAATAAGATCAGATCCTACTAATTCGTTCAGGAGTCGTCGACCCTCTCCTTCCTTCTTCTTCTTCTTCTTCTTCTTCTTCTTCTTCTTCTTCTTCTTCTTCTATCCTCCAAGTCGGTATTTGTCTTCGTTTTCTGCGAGTTTATTCTCTCGTCGTATGTTACGTCGTCACTGCTGTTTTTTTTTCTCTCTCTCTCTCTCACGATTTTCAATAATGCTGAAAGTAACCTCTCTCTCTCTCTCTCTCTCTCTGTTTATCAAAAGAGTACTTCGATTCCGTTACAGATATCAATCAAACTTTTGTTTTTCTTATTAATCCTTATCATCAGGTCAAACGTAAATTTCCACTGAATAAGAACAGATATCCATTTTTTGTTTATGTTTCGTGGGCGCGTTCATAATTCATACTTCCGGTTACGAAACCTTTCCGCGTGCTCCACTTTCTTGATGAGGACGCTTTCGGTCGATGTAAACATTGTCTGGAATTTATTTACTTGCTGGAGTAATGCTTCTCTCCGTCCGCTCGTATTCCGTGGTTCTTCTTCTTCTTCTTCTTCTTCTCTCTCTCTCTCTCTCTCTCTCTCTCATGAAGGCCTTTTTGACATGGCCCTTATGAAAGACTTTTTGACTTAAGGAAGGATCTTCTCTCAAGAAGCATCCTAAAATCTGGACGGCCTCACGAAGGACGTTCCCACCCGCTGACTAATGAAGGCTCCCTCCGAAAATGCATTTGTGGTCCTGGACCCCATCCCCAGGCCCAGCTCCCCCCAACCCCCCCAAAAAAAAGGCCTGGTCGCAACTCCCATTTCCATAGGCCTAGCCAGGATCTCCAGTTTTGGGTTTGGGGGGTTGGGGGGGGGGGGTGGCGCAGGACCACCACCACCACCACCCCACCACCACCACCTCGCCCCCAGTCTCTTTTATGTGAAATTAAATTTAATTTTGCAGATGGAATCACCCAATAAAAGGGTCAAAGGAATTCGGAATGGACCCGAAATTTAAATGAAAGATAGATAGATAGATGGACGCATTCCCTGTCGCTGTTCAATCACTGCCTCTTTTTCAATGTTTTTTTTTCTTTTTTTAATTTTACCTTTTTTATTTTTACGAGCGCTGTCGGTAATTGTGGCTTTATTACGGAGGGAATTTTGTGAATTTAGTGTGAAAAATGGATGTGTCATTGGAAATAATGATAATAATATGTAAAGTCTTCAGTTACTTGAATGGAAATTATTACAATATGATAAAGTCTTCAGTTACTTTATAAAGTCATCAGTTACCTGAATGAAAATGATTACAATATAATGAAGTCCTCAGTTACTTCAATGAGAATCATGATTACAATATGATAAAGTCCTCAGTTACTTTAAGGAGAATAATGATGACAATATGATAAAGTCCTCAGTAAAGTAACTGAGGACTTTATCATATTGTAATCATTATTTTCCTTGAAAAATCTGAGGACTTTATTATATTGTAATCATTAATTTCCTTGAAGTAACTGAGGACTTTATCATGTTATAGGAATTAATTTCCTTAAAGTAACTGAGGACTTTATCATATTGTAAACATTTTCATTCAGTTTTTGAAATAAAATACAATCTTATAGGCTTGCGATTTACAGATAAAAATTAAAAAAAATAACAAAAATACACTTTAGTGTTTATTCAGAAAATATCCATTGTTCGTTAATTCAAGGAGATATTAAAGAGAGCGAAGGAGAGAAGAGGAAGAGTTAGGGGTAGTCGCCATGAGTAATAATCCAAGCATATATACAATGAGGATATCTCACTCGTAGGAGTCGTTTCAAAGGCAAATCCTTACTAGTCTTACTACTACTAACTCATACTGTATGGGAGACCCCCATGCTAAGAGCCGTTTCAAAGACAAATCAATACTACTACTACTGCTGCAACTATTACTACTAACTCATAAGGTATTCGGAAGCAAGATGGTAAGAGCCGTTACAGAGGCAAATCCCTTGAACTACTACAACTAATACAACTATGATACTGGTTCGGGCAGCTCGGTCAGGTAACAGCAGCAGCCAATTGAGATTCGAGAACTCTTTCGGCGTCTTTAGGCGCAGTATATCGGCGGAAGGGGAGGAGGAGGGGAGGAGGGGTAGGGAAGGAGAGAGAGAGGGGGGGAGGGGGGAGTGGGGGCCCCCGATATGTCAAAGCAGGGCCTCCAGAAATTTAATTAAACCCAGAGAGGAGGAGGGGTAGGGAGAGGGGGGGAATGGGGGTTAGCAAAGCAGGGCCTCCCAGAAATTTATTAAACAGAGAGAGGAAGTTTAAGAGGGCGTTGCGGCAAACTGCTTTCTGTTCTGGGAAGAGCAGCATCTTCTACAGTGACTACACTCACCTATAGACAGGCTGTCCATAAAGTCCCAGTACCATTAAATGTATTTATAGCTTGTAATGGTACTGGGACTTTATGGACACCCTTCATATATATATATATTATATATATATATATATATATAATATATATATATATATATATATATATATGACCTTTGTGCCCCAGTTGTTAATGCCCTGGACTCTCTCACTCGAAAGTCTGGGGGGGGTTCGGTCCCGTTGTGATGTCAGAAATATAATAATATATATATATATAGATATATATATATATATATATATATATATATATATATATATATATAGACAGACAGTTTATACATATTACCAAGAAGCTTCACATATCTTTAACAAAAATATCAAGATCAAATTTTGAAATGTTCTAGTATTTAAAAAAAAAATATATATATAAACAAAAGCAGGTTAAGACCACAACATTTATTTTATTTGAAAGATGCCTTATTACTTCACAAAGACACTACAAAAACGGTCAGTTATTGTAGTAAGGTGTTAAATGGAATAAGGGGATCTGATGTAGACCTCTCAATTCGGACCAGCCAACTGAGACCAGGCTTACACTATACTGGACAGAGTTGGTAGTAAGGAGTTCACGCGAGACCTTTGAGATGCATTTGAGTGCTTTTTTTATGTATTGCAGTTCTACTTTTATCAGTCCTTCTTCCCATGCACTCTTGAGCCACTCGTCTTCACTGGTCTTCATATATTGCCCCAGTGCTCTGTTCTCGATGTTGACGCAGTCCTCTATGCTTAGTAGTCCCCTACCTCCTTCCTTTCGTGTTATGTATAGTCTGTCCGTATTTGCTCTTGGGTGTAGTGCTTTGCGTATTGTCATATGTTTCCTCGTTTTCTGGTCTATGCTGCGAAGTTCTGCCTTCGCCCATTCCACTATTCCTGCGCTGTATCTGATTACTGGCACTGCCCATGTGTTTTATGGCTTTTATCTTATTCCCGGCATTGAGTTTTGACCTTGAGTATCGCCTTGAGTCTCCTGCATATATTCTTCCTGATCGTGTCCTTCAATCTCTTGATGTTTTTATATTCCCTCCTTCCATTATTCCCAGGTATTTGTATCCAGTCTCATCTATGTGTTTAATGTTGTTCCCATCTGGTAGTTTTATCCCTTTAGTTCTTGTTACTTTGCCCTTTTGTATGTTGACTAAGGCACATTTTTCTATTCCAAACTCCATCCTGATGTCCCCAGATACAATCCTTACAGTCTGGATTAGGGTATCTATTTCCTTGACGCTCATTACCATACAGCTTGATGTCGTCCATGAACATCAGATGGGTAATTCTGTTGCCTCTTTTCTTGACTTGGTACCCGGCATCCATCTTCTGCAATACTTTTGTCATGGGAATCATGGCTACTACGAAGAATAGTGGGGACAGTGAGTCGCCCTGGAAGATCCCTCTCCTGATATTAACCTCTGCTAGTCTTATTCCATATATTTTCAGGCATTCTATTAGCCATGTGTTTGGTGTAATGTCGAAGGCTTTCTTATAGTCTATCCATGCCATGCTTAGGCTGGTTTTCCTTCTCTTACTGTTCTTCATCACCATTTTGTCTATCAGGAGCTGGTCTTTGTGCCCCTACACTTCCTTCTGCAGCCTTTCTGTTTGTGGGGATGGTTTGTCTCCTCTCGGTAGTTATTATAGCTTTCGCTGATGATACCTGTTAGTAACTTCCACATTATTGGTAGGGGCAGGCGATAGGCCTGAAGTTACTGGCTAATATTTCCCTTACTCTTGTCTTTCTGGACTAAGGATGTGTTCTTCCTGTGGTCATCCATTTGGTTTGGGGTGCATGGTGATTTGTGATACAATGCTGGAGTTGTCCTGCTATTCTTGAGTGTAGGGCCTTGAGTTTTTTTGAGCCAGATAATTAATTCATTCATTATAATTATTAATTTTTTTTTTGCTCTATCACAGTCCTTCAATTCGACTGGGTGGTATTTATTATTATTATTATTATTATTATTATTATTATTATTATTATTATATTTTATTATTATTTGTGCATGCTGGTAACAAACTTTCTTTCAAGCATGTTTTACTGAATATAAATTCTGCCAATATATTCAATGAAATTATTATTATTATTATTATTATTATTATTATTATATTATTAAATTATTATTATTATTATTATTATTATTATTATTATTATTCAGAGGATGGACCCTCTTCACATGGAACAAGCCACCACCAAAAAGGCCACCGACTTCAAATTCAAGCTTCCAAAAAAATATTCGTTCGGAAGAAGCAACAGTAGGTAATTAAAAAAAAACAGAAAGAAGAGATCGGTTATCAAAAGAGAAAAGAAATAAATGAAAAACTGATAAAAATAGACGAAAAAGTAGATAAATTACAAAAATACAAGACACGTCTCATCCGGCACAACAGAGAGAGAGAGAGAGAGAGAGAGAGAGAGAGAGAGAGAGAGAGAGCTTTTCTACTATATCTCGAAAGCAACGACGATTCCGACGGAAAAAATTCGTCCGAATATCGAATTACGTAACACGTAATCCTTTTATTCAGTTCCGCTCCCGTGTTTTCCAAAACTCGACTATTGTGTTACGCTACGCATGACCCTCCTCACTTTCATCTCTCTTCATCAATATTTGATTTGTGTTATCAAAGTCTCTCTCTCCCTCCCTCTCTCTCTCTCTCTCTGTCTGACTCACGCTGAGAGGGGGTGGGTGGAGGTGGGGCGAGGAGGGGGGTGTGGGAAACATGGGGTTGTCTTACCTTTCGCCTTGAATGGGTAGAAAGGTCAAAAGTACATCGGGTTGCTCCTGGGGAGTTCCGTTGATGAATTAAAGGCAGCTCTCTCTCTCTCTCTCTCTCTCTCTCTCTCTCTCTCTCTCTCTTTACACAAATACAATCTCCTTTCTTTCTTCTTCTCTGTTTTTCTCATTAGGTAGGCGGGACAATGAAAACCCCAAGTGTAGCACGTGTGATTTAAAAGTATCAATGAAGACCGCGAATACCTTCCTGAGTTTCCCCATCAAACGCGCGCATGCAAGCGCATGCACAGTTGCAAATGCATATATAAACAAACGTACACGTGACTTCTTATGCTAACAGAACGTATAAACACATGTGAATGAGCGGATGAGTTCAAACATTTGTGTGACTCATATGAGGCGAACAAGGCGGCTGAAAAAAAAACTGGCAATCTACGAAAGAAATCACAGTTAATAATTAAATACTATCTATCTATCTATCTGAGGGCAGATATCTGAAACCAGCCGCCTTGATTTTCTCTTCTTTATCTCAGGCACACACATACATACATGCAAACGCACATACGCACATACATAATGACCTCTGGGAGAAAGGGTCACCTTTGGCTGTTTCATGTAAAAAGTTCAAAGGTAGCATTCCCACACCTGGATAAACCTTTCTGTCATTCATTTTTACTTTGCAGTCTTTTGGAGAATATTTCGTGTCTCTGAATAATTATTCTTTATGGTAAGAAGGGCACGTATGTCCAAATCGACTTCGGACATTATGGCAGAAAAGGGATACGAAGAAATGGATTACTTCTGGAGACGCAGATGCAGAGTCAGTGAGTTTCTGTACATGAGAATTTCTCTATTTTTAAATGAGATCTATATATATATATATATATATATATATATATATATATATTATATATATATATATATATATATATATATATATATATATATATATTTATACACAACAAGGGACGCTTAAAAACAGCATTAAATGTTCCTAAACATCAGATTATTTTAGGCAACCACACTGCCAGGTTTAAAACCTGTCTATAAAATCGCAGTCCATTGCATGCACTTACAAATCCGGCTATCTTTCAAGAGCCGAAGAGAGAGAGAGAGAGAGAGAGAGAGAGAGAGAGAGAGAGAGAGAGAGAGAGGGTTGTGATAGCAGCTTACTATCAATCATTTTGAAGACAATACTACAGATTTGCTTGCGTTTGCAATATGGAATTTATTCTTTAAATGATGAGAGAGAGAGAGAGAGAGAGAGAGAGAGAATGGAAGGAAGTAAGAGGCAAAGGGGGGGGGGGGTTGGGAGAGGGGTTGGGGAAAGAATATCGTTTGAAACCCGAGTCTTGGAAGGCAAAAGAAACGACTAGAACTCATGTTTACTAAACAAACACCTAAGGAGAAGATGCAGGATTCTTTATCCCCTTCTTCTTCTTCTTCTTCTTCTTCTTCTTGGGAAGAGGAGGAGGAGGAGGAGGAGGAGGAAGGGAAGGAGGAGGAATGAACGCCAGCTTCGGTGCAAAGTGAACATTTGGTTAAAAACGAAAAAAAAAAGAATGGAGAGCAGAAAACACCTCATTGAGCTTTGACTGCAGACCACGAGCTGAAAAAATGAGAGAGAGAGAGAGAGAGAGATTCTTTTATATTGTGGTTCTTCCCTTTCATTTTGGGTTGCATTTAGGTGGTTGGAGATTCTCGTCTCTCTCTCTCTCTCTCTCTCTCTCTCTCTCTCTCTCAAATTTTTCTTCCCTTGTCCGTTCTTCTCATTCAATTTATATTATCCTTTTTTTCATCTTTCTCCCTCTCTCTCTGTCATCCATTATTGTACTTTCCTGTTTCCCCCCTAAAAACATTCTCTTTCTCTTTCCTTCCTGTTTCTAAAACATTCTTTTTCTCTCTCTTCTCTCTCTCTTTCTCTCTCGCTTTTCTTCCTGTGTTCCTTTTTCTCATTTACTTTATATTATTAATTTTTCATCTCTCCTCTCTCTCTCTCTCTCTCTCTCTCTCTCTCTCTTTTCTTTCCCCTCTCTAACAAGTCTTTGAGACATCCTAATCCTTGTAACTCTCTCTCTCTCTCTCTCTCTCTCTCTCTCTCTCACCTTCTTCTTCTCTTGTTCCTTCTCATTCATTTTATATCATTCATTTTTAATCTCTCTCTTTTCTTTTCTGTCTCTCTTCTGTCATCCACTATCGTGCTTTTCTCTTTCCCACAAAACATTCTCTCTCTCTCTCTCTCTCTCTCTCTCTCTTCTCTCTCTCTCTCCTCTCTCTCCTCGTTTTTCTTCTTTTTTTCTATTCATCATCTCTTTTCTTTCCTCTCTGTCTTTCTTTTTCTGTCATCCACTATCGCACGTTCCTCTTTCCCCCCAAAACATTCTCTCTCTCTCTCTCTCTCTCTCTCTCTGTGGGCCTGCCTGCTCCTACCTCATTCCTTCTTCCTCCTCCTCCCCGCATGGGTATATTCCTTCCAGGTAATTCCCAACACTCGGAGACTATCTTCTTCCCATCCGTTCTGGTCTACAGCCCGTTAGGGATTTGGGGGGGTGGGGAGGGGGTTCCTCTCCGGCCCACTCGTAAATCAGGGGAAAAGTTGCAAAATTGAATTATCACACTCAACCCCCTCCCTCTTATCCCCTACCCTCCCCCACCCATTCCCTTCCCCCTCCCTCCCTCCCAAACTTGAAGGTTGAGGCTGCCTCGGGACTCCCCTAGGCTAATCTTGGCCCCGATAACCGAAGCCTTATACGAGTTGTTAAGGAGTAATACGACAAGTGGGGGATTTCCCCCCCGGGTGGTGTGAGGGGAGGCGGGGGCTAGTTTAACTACGACACTTTCTTTGGGATGATTCATAATGTTAATGGATGACATTATTGTTAATTTAGATTTAAAGAGATTATCATTTTATCTCGTGTATCTAGAATACTGCTTATTGTATTGTCTCTACTTTGTGTATTCTATGAATATGACTCTTAGTTGATATAAAGCAATATTATTATTATTATTTAGTTATATTATTTATTATTAATTATTATTATTATTATTAGTTATTATTATTATTGTTAAGAAATTCACAGTTTCGTGAGAACAAATTGTAAAAAAATATCCACAATTATATATTAAAAATATATTTCTGTGTAAAAATATATAACAAAGACTTTCGAACACCTGAACGGTTCAGGCGTTCGAAAGTCTTTGTTACATATTTTTTACATAGAAATATATTTTTAATATATAATGTGGATATTTTTTAACATTATCATTAATATATTATATACGTAAATATGTTATTATCATTATTACTATTACATACGTAAATGCGCATAGCATATCTTATATATATATATATATATATATATATATATATATATATATATATATATGTATAAAATCATTAGTAAGGACCTATTTCTTTCCATGGACTAGAGAGGAGAGAGAGGAGGAGAGGAGAGAGGAGAGAGCAGGAAGAGAGAGATAGGTTTCTGTTCCGTAAACCTTTGCAACAACGGCTCATTCCAACAGGAAAACATTTATTTCTATCGAAATAAGAGACTGGCTGGATATGCAGCGTTGCCCCGAAAAGCGAAAGCGCCCCCCAACCCACTCCGTCACCCCCCCCTTCCTACACTCCGAACACCCTCCCTCTCCCCCGCACCCTGCACTTCTCCCACTCCCTCCTCCTCCCCTACCTGCAAGTAAACAAAAAATAGTCAAAGGATTTTTCCTTCCTTCAAAGTACGAGAGTCGATACAGAGAGAAAGAAGAGAGAGAGAGAGAGAGAGAGAGAGAGCACAGGAAAAGCGATGCAAAATTTTCAGAGAGAGAGAGAGAGAGAGAGAGAGGAGAGAGAGAGAGAGAGAGAGCGTATCCCACAAGAACAGGTAAACACAACTGGCCTCACATTTACATCTAAATTCGCAGGGGACAGTCTCACGCTCCCCCCCACCCCCATTCCCCAACCGCCCCCCTCAAAAAAAAAAAAAAAAAAAAAAAAAAAAAAAACCCGCGCCCTCCAAAGGCAAATTCGGAGTCCTGCAAAACTTAGCGAGCAAACTGGACTTTCTCTCCGGCCATTAAAGGCTCCGCCGTTGGTCCTTCCCAAAGTCCGAGAGAGCAACACGAAACCTCTGATGCTGTAAACGCTTGTTTTTGTTTTTATTTCTTTTTACTTTTTTTTTTTTTTGTCTCTTATTCAAGAGTTGAATCCATTCCATTGAACCTTACGGAGATATCTTCTTCTTCTTTCATTTCTGCTGCTAATTCAGCTCCTTCTTCGTCTTCTTCTCATCTCTCTGCTTCTTCTTCTTCTTCTTCTTCTTCTTTCATTTCTGCTGCTATTTCAGCTCCTTCTCCATCTTCTCCTTCTCATCTCTCTTCTTCTTCTTTTTCTTTCATTTTACTGCTAATTCAGCTTCTTCATCTTCTTCTATTTCTTCCTCTTCTTTCATTTCTGTTGCTAATTCCGCTCCTTCTTCATCATCTTCTCATCTCTCTGCTCCTTCTTCTTCTTCTTCTTCTTTCATTTCTGCTGCTAATTCAACTTCTTCTTCATCTTCTTCTTCCTTCTTCTTCTTTCATTTCTGCTGCTAATTCAACCTCTTCTTCTTCCTCTTCTTCTGCTTTCATTTTTGCTGCGAATTCGGCTTCTTTTTAATTTTCTTCTCATCTCTCTGCTTCTTTTTCTTCTTCTTCTTTCATTTTTACTGCTAATTCAGCTTCTTCATCTTCTTCTCATCTCTTCTTCTTCTTCTTCTTCTTCTTCTTCTTCTTCTTCTTCTTCTTTCATTTCTGCTGCTAATTCAGCTTCTTCATCTTCTCCTTCTCATCTCTCTTCTTCTTCTCCTACTTCTTCTTCTTTCATTTCCGCTGCTAATTCAGCTTCTTTTTCATCTTCTCATCTCTCTCCTTCTTCTTTTTAATCCTCCTCTTCTTCTTCTCCTACTTCTTCTTCTTTCAAAACCGTGTCAGGAATTTCTGAGGTCTTCATGTGTCCACGGGGAATAGAGAGAGAGAGAGAGAGAGAGAGAGAGAGAGAGAGAGAGAGAGACCTTGTACTGCATTTTTTATAGGTCTAAAGTGCAGATCACATTATTAGTTCAGGTAGAGGACGCGTCTTGCTTCGAAATATCACTTAAAGGGTGATTTTTTAGGATCACTTATCTTTTATTATTAATAATGCAATTGAGCTGATTTGGAAGGCTAAAGGATATTTGTCATTACAATTAATCAATTAATTCGTTTTATGTTGCAAATCAAACCAGGTTTAATATGATAATCTTTTGGATGCTTTTCTCTAAATGATAAAATCTATTATGCATATACAACCAAATTTATATTGTTCTCTTTAAAATGCTTCATCGTATTCTGCTGCCACAACATCCCTTCTCTCTCTCTCTCTCTCTCTCTCTCTCTCTCTCTCTCTCTCTCTCTCTCTCTCTCTCTCTCTCTCAATAATAAATTCTATATTGCATATACAACCAAATTTATATTATTATCTTTAAAATGTTTTCTTGTAATCTGCTGACACAACCCTTCTCTCTCTCTCTCTCTCTCTCTCTCTCTCTCTCTCTCTCTCTCTCTCTCTCAATAATAAATTCTATATTGCATATACAACCAGATTTTTATTATTATCTTTAAAATGTTTTATTGTAATCTGCTGCCACAACCCTTCTCTCTCTCTCTCTCTCTCTCTCTCTCTCTCTCTCTCAGTGCCATTTTGCTTGGTGCGACGTTACCGCGCACAGTCTGATTAATCAATAGATATCACGCGTTTAACATACGTCTGGAAATTTATAAATATCTAGAAGTGTTCGTGAACTGGCGGTGATAAGATTAGTGTGAAAATAGTAGTATAAAGCATCTACTAAGTTAGTTTATCAAGTGAAATACTGTAAATCAGATCAAGATGGCATTAAGTTCCAACTGTGGAAAAAAATGGCGAAACTTAGCGTGTTTAGCAGATTCGCAATACGATGAGGTAGCAGGAAGGGAGCTGGCATTTCTCATTTATGAGATCAACAACAGCCCTAACCAAAAAGATACAAAAGCATTCATAGATATATTAGAAGGATATGATTCTTCAAACTGGAACAAATCAACAGAAAACATCTTGAAAATAATTGAAGAAGTTCCAAATAAAATCCAAGTGGTAAAGAGACTCATAAAGAAAATATACATAAATCAACATATTCCTACAAAGAAAATGAATAAGGTGAACATTGTGAATATCTTAATTGATGCAATAGGAAAAAGAATGCCAAAAGCATGCAAACTGTGTAAGGTGTGGTATAGCATAGTTAATCCACAAAACCTGATCAGAAAATGTTCTGCATGCAACATTCCGACGCATCCTCAGTGTGCTGAACTAATGCAAGGTATGAGAAAGGATACTAGAATATTTTGCTCAACATGTCTATCATGGATAGACAATGTTATTAAATCAAGACTGAATGTACAAATAGTTGAGGATGAAGAAGAAGAGGAAGAGGAAGAAGAAGAGGAAAACGGAAGAGAAGTAAAAAAACTGAAATGACAGAAAAAAATAAGGAAAACAAAGAACAAGATAAAAGTATGGATGCAGAGATACTCATTGATACTACATATGAGGCAATCAAGCAGCATACATAAGAAGAAATAAATTACGACATGACAACACCAAAGAAAATCCCGAAGAGGCTCTACCTAGATCTGCACACTGATGGGAAAGAGGAAAAAATAGACAAGAAAGACAAAGTCTGCAACATTTTGAAAAGAAGGAATTGCAGATTTGGAGAAAGATGTTACTACAAACATCCCAAGGTATGTCACAACTATGAAATCTATGGTAAATGTGCATACCTAGACGGCTATGAAGATGATTGCAGAGATCTACATCCAAAAATATGCAAAAACCTAAAAGAAGGAAAAGGATCTAAGTTCGACAAAAAATGTAAATATATGCACCCTGTAGCCATGAATCAAAATCAAATAAATTATCAATCAAATAATAAAATCCAAAATAAGAAAGAAACAAATAAAGAGAGGAACACAGAATTCAGGTGAAGGAAAAAAGCAAGCCATCACCGCGATATGGTGTGTCAGCAAAATATTTCCAAGCATCAGCTCCAAGATACAACTCAAGAGATAAGAACTGTATTTATGATGCAAGAGGATATTGCAGATACGGAGAAAATTGCAGAATTTGACACAAAACGAATAATTATGATGAAGGAAGATAAAATATTTTGGAAAAGTTGGATTTTTTAATGTCAGAATTTCTGGAAATGAAGAAAAGAACAACATACCAGAACAGGAAAGAGACATGGGAAAATCCTTATTATTACCCATATTAAATGAAGAAGAAAACACGCAAACCATCATAGTGATGAATGCGCAGGGTTTAGTTACGAGTAACTCAAAAAGAAAAATAGAGGACTTAAAAGAACTAACCCAAATTGAAAAGAAAATAGATATAATGAATATAAGTGAAACCTGGTATTCCCAAGAGACTGGTAATGACGATCAAATAAAAGGGTTCCAAACTTACAGCTCAGATAGAAAAAATAGGAATCAAGGGGGAACTGCAATATATAGGAAAGACATAAAACAAGGAAAAATATATGAGAAATATAGTAACTCAGAATGTGAACTAATAGCGGTTGAATTTGAATCTGAAAAATTAATGAACATAGTAATATATAGACTCCCTAATACTAAAGTTTGACATAATAATTGAAAAATTGGATGGTATGTGTAGAAATCACAAGGACTGGACTATTCTCCTTTCCGGAGACTTTAACTTTCCTTTTGTAGACTGGAAAGAACGAATAGGAGATTGTGCTTGTATTTATACATATAAAAGAGAGAGTAATAGTAGTGCAGAAGATAAGAGGCAATTCGAAAAGCTATTAGATATGCTACTAGAATACAACATTCAACAAATAAATCACCTGCCAACAAGAAAGGAAAATACTTTAGACCTAGTATTTGTGAACGAGGTGAATTTTGTTAAAGAAATAATAGTTTATAATGCGAGTATTTCAGACCATAATGTCATAGAATTAACAGTCCATTCCAAAGCAAGTGAAAACAGAGATAAGCAAGAAATGAAAAAGTGGGAAGGATATGGAAAATACAATTTCTACAGTAAAAATATAAAATGGTCAGAAATAAATGAAGAATTAAACAAAGATTGGGATAACATTTTACGTAAGTGATGATATAAGGGTAAATACGGAGATATTATATAAAATATTAGAGAAAATAGTGGATAAACATACACCGAAGAAGAAAAATAAACATCGGCCATGCATACCAAGAGACAGAAGGATCTTGTTCCAGAAAATCTGAAAGTGGAAAAAAGGTCTTGCAAAAGAGAAAAATGCATGGAAAGTTATAGAACTAAAAAGTAAGATAGAAAATGCAGAACAAAAGATTATACAATCAAAAGAAAATGAAAAACGGGACTTGGAAGAAAAAACCCTATTAAATATCAAGCAAAACCCCAAACTATTATAGTCGTATGCGAAAAAGATGAATAAAAGAAGAAAAGAGATAGGCCCTCTAAGAATTCAAGGGAGATTAACGAATGAAAAAAAGGAAATATGCAACATATTGGCAGAACGATATAAGAGAGAATTCATCCCTAGAATTGATAATGAAGATAATGATATAGAAGTAAGGGACGAAAATATTGAATATCTAGCAGACATAAATATTAATGAAGCTGATATTGTGCATGCTATTAATGAAATTAAAAATGGAGCTGCTGCAGGGCCTGATGGTGTCCCTGCTATTTTGTTAAAGAAAGTAGTTCATTCTATCACAAAGCCACTTGCAATATTATTAAGACAAGTGTAGATGCAGGCAAGATTTATGATGAGCACAAATTAGCATATATTACCCCTACTTTCAAAAGTGGATCAAGACTAGAGGCAAGTAATTATAGGCCTGTGAGTCTAACATCACATATTATGAAAGTGTATGAAAGGGTAATGAAGAAAAATATTATGAAACATTTAATAAAAAATAATTTGTTTAATATAGGACAACATGGTTTCGTACCCGGAAAAAGTACACAAACTTAACTGTTAGTCCACCGTGAGAACATATACAAAAATATGAAAAACGGAAATGAAACAGATGTGGTTTATCTAGACTTTGCAAAAGCTTTATGACAAGGTAGACCATAATATATTAGCGAAGAAAATTAGAAAACATAATATTGTAGGTAAAGTAGGAAGATGGTTAAAAGAAGTTTTACACAACAGAAAACAGATAGTTATTGCAAACGATGAGAAATCAGATGAAGCTAAGGTAGTATCCGGTGTGCCACAAGGTACGGTGTTAGCTGCATTACTGTTTGTTATTATGATTGCAGACATAGACAGTAATGTTAAGGACTCGGTAGTGAGTAGTTTCGCCGAAGACACAAGAATAAGTAGAGAAATTACTTGTGATGAAGATAGGAATGCCCTACAAAGAGACCTTAACAAAGTATATGATTGGGTAGAGGTAAATAGGATGGTATTTAACTCTGATAAATTTGAATCAATAAATTATGGAGGCAGAGAAGGAAAGCTATATGCATATAGGGGACCTAATAATGAGACAATCACAAATAACGAAGCAGTTAAAGACCTTGGTGTGATGATGAATAGGAACATGTTATGCAATGATCAAGTAGCAATTCTATTGGCAAAATGTAAAGCAAAAATGGGAATGTTGTTACGGCACTTCAAAACAAGAAAAGCTGAACACA
>NC_087213.1:52396764-52404264 GCF_015104395.2 Macrobrachium nipponense | reverse complement strand
GACCTCTTTAATGAAATCCCTTGACTTCTTACTAAAAAAAAGAGAACAGCTCTACCTGTAAAAGAGTAATTCACAACAATTACCTTACAGGGGAAACCACAACCGGAACTTGTAACTTTCTCAACCGGTAGTTGTAATTTTCACAACCGAAGCTGTAGCTCTCACAACAGGAACTTGTAACTTTCACAACAGAAGTTGTAGCTTTCACAACCGGATGTTGTAATATCCATCACCGGACGTTGTAACTTTCACCATCAGAACTTGTAACTTTCAGAACCAAAACTTATAATTTTCACAACAGGAAGTTTAACATCCACCAATGGACGTTGTAACTGTCACAACCTGAAGTTGTACCATCCACCACCGGAAGTTGTAACTTTCACAATCCTTCGATTCTTTCAGATATCTTAAAATGCCACACATCCTTCCTCCTTCCTAGACATTAGTTGGTATAATCATTGTTATTATTATTATTATTATTATTATTATTATTATTATTCATGTCCTCCAGATTAGTGGGAAACGAAACCACCCCTAAGCAATCGGCAGTTTGTCATGGTAATCATTGATCGCCGATACGAACGCTGATGAAATACGGGAGGCGGTATAGCTTTTCATTTTTTTCCTCGGAATAATAATAATAGTAATAAATGATAATTATAATTATTTATTTTTCTTTTTTGTCCGACTCTGGTGTTGTTATTTAGGGTCGATGGGAAGGCGAGAATATAGGATTTTATATATCTCCGCTGGGGATCTCGGGACCTAGAACTATTTATTGCACGAGCTAAAGATCTGCTGGTGATTAGTATCGTTTTTCTTTTGGTGCCCTGTAATGATTAGATATCTTTTTACGGTCGTCTACTTCTCTCTCTCTCTCTCTCTCTCCCCAAACACACACATACACATATATATGTATATACATACATATGTGTTTGATATCAAATTAGTTATGTGTAAGTATATATGTACATTATTTTTATACATATATTCACGTGCATATATATATATATATATATATATATATATATATATATATAATATATATATATATATATATATAATATAATATATATATATATATATTCATAAATATTAAACCACAATTAACGTTTGATATCAAATTAATTATGTGTATGTATATATGTATATCATTTTTATATATACATACACACACGCATATATAGATATATATATATATGCGTGCGTATGTATATATAAAAATGATATACGTATATGCATACACATAATTAATTTGATATCAAAGGTTAATAGTGGTAATATTTATGAATATAAAAAATGCCATGGTGTACATGACAAAAAAAAAAAAAAATGTATATATATATATATATATATATATATATATATATATATATATATATATATATATATATATATATATGCACACGCATCAATATCTGCGTGTGCCTAAGTCATATGAATCTAAAGACTTAAGCCCATGAATAATAAAAAAAAAAAACAGCCGACTCCCTCCATTACAGCGGATTATAACAGCGACCACTTTCCCAGCACAAAGAAGAGGATTAGCGACCATGCTTGGATTTGCGACCAGACCTTTTACCAGATATATACTATATATGAAAAAATCAAGTTCTAGGCTATTTTTAAAGTGAAGCACGAAATATTATGATGTCATATTTACAACACAGGGCAGGAGATTGATATGACAGTTGGCGACTTGAATAGCAATTTTTTTTTTCTATTAAAATGCGCAAAATTAATATTCTTTGGAAGCTTCAATATCAAGTCAGTGTGGCCCCTTTGGTGGACTTGTTCCATGTGAATGAGGTTTTCACCTTCTGAATAATAATAATAATAATAATAAGAAATAATAATAATAAATAATAATAATAATAATAATAGAATAATAAAAAATAATAATAATAAATAATAATAATATCGATGTCGCAATACCATGGTACATCAGAGTTCAAGAGAAAGAAAATGAAAAAATGGACAAGTATCAAAACCTGAAAATAGAAATAAGAAGGATATGGGATATACCAGTGGGAATTGTACCCATAATCATAGGAGCACAAGGCATGATCCCAAGATCCCTGAAAAGGAATCTGGAAAAACTAGAGGTTAAAATAGCTCCAGGACTCATGCAGAAAAGTATGCCCCAAGAAACAGCGCACATAGTTACAAAAGTGATGGATTCCTAAGGAGGCAGGATGCAACCCGGAACCACACACTATGAATACCACCCAGTCAAATTGGAGGACTGTGATAGCCCCAAAATAATGATAATAATAGGGGTTTCCACTGGATTCAATTTGTGAAGTCTTCTCTACACAAACTAACCTCCGTAGAAATAGCAGTTATTTTCAACGGTACTACCCTCAGCATTTAATTCATTAAGGAAATATGAAATGTTGAATATTCCACATGCTTAAAGCGAATAACACTCCACTTTCTGACGTGACTGCCTTCTCCAGCGAAGCCTAAAGGAATAACGAGGTTGCATCTTTAACGCATATCTTAATCGCTGTATTAACCCGGGTATTAAATACGGCTTCCCCCAAGAGTCTCTTGGTCAAGAGGAGTTGAGCAGATTATTATGATATAGCGGCAGGATATATATGGGGAAACTTGGTAAGACAAGAAGGTGCGCACGAGAGCTATAGTTATCGATTCCGGGAAAATTGTCTGTGATAGAGAGGCTGGTGTGGCCTAGGTCTTCGAAAAGTTAGAGAGAGAGAGAGAGAGAGAGAGAGAGAGAGAGAGAGAGAGAGAGAGAGAGAGAGGTAAGGTTACCAGGTACTCTGAAAGAACTACATATTCATAATTGCACTGGTAGTTTTGTTGTACTGTTTACGATGAGGGGAAACGAGAGAGAGAGAGAGAGAGAGAGAGAGAGAGAGAGAGAGAGAGAGAGAGCTACCCTTTGCTTCATTAGGGACCGAGCTGAAATAAAAAAAGTACAGCCTAATACGCCGGTTTTAAAATGCGTCTTCGTGACGTCGGAGGAATCCCCGCTTATAGGCCAATTAGAAGGGCAGATGAGAAACACCACTAAAACTCGCAACGTAAATAAACAGACGACGCCGCTCCGTCAACGACCGGTGAATGAGACACGGAGAACAATACGCGAGAGAGAAAGTCTTTTGAATGAATATAAATATAAATATAAATATAAATATACAAATATAAGCAGTATATTCTCAAAGGGGAACAAAAGAGGGAATGTAAAAAAAAAAAATGGAGAGGGAATGAATACAGAAGACGTAGTGAGAGGGGAAAAATACTCCCAATGAAAACAAAAGCGAGCCCGCGCTCGTGAGCGTACGTGCGTGCGTACGGATGCGAGGCCGCGCGCGCGCACTGTGGGAATGGTCGGGGATCGAAATCCCCCTGGGGAGTTGATTAACCAAGTTTCTTTCTCGTCCGGGGATTTCTTTTGTCTGGGGCCGTATCAATTAACAGAGATAGAATGGGAGGCTATTAAGGCCTTTTGCAAAGCTGCCAAACAGTTCTTTTCCGTATAATTTTTTTTTCGTTCGTTTTTTATTTATTTATTTATCTATTTTTTTTATTTCTTTGTCACTTTGCCTAGCTTTTTTTTAAGCAATCCGGCGAGGGAGTTTATTTCGTATTCTTGACCAAACAACGTTTCAGAGTCTTATATTTTGCGATATTTAAATACGTTTCTTACCCTCCTATCCAAAAGAAAACTATCGAGATGGCTATTTGTGTATCCGTTCGTACTTTTTATGTCCGCCCTCAGATCTTGATAACTACTGAGGCTTTAGGGCTGCAAATTGGAATGTTGATCATCCACCCTCCAATCATCAAACGTTCCAAATTGCAGCCCTCTAGCCTCAGTAGTTTTTAGTTTATTTAAGGCACTCCATCAACATAGGCCACCACGGCCTGCTGAGAGTTTCATGGGCCGTGGCTGAGAGCTTCATAAAGCATTACACGCTGTACTTTCTTCAGCGTATTTTTTTAAAACTTGATTATATTTTGTGATAACTAACTCATGTTTCTTAGTGTCTTTTTATAACTTGAGATATTTGACTGATATTCAGTTGTCTATCTTGTTTAGCACGCTAGTTAAAGTATATAGATAAGTCACCATAATATTATGATACAGTTTTTTTGATCAATTTTATTCTGCTTTACTAAAACCAGTACTTTGCCGCTGACAAGATTGTAAACATTTTTCACTTTTCTGTTCATGCGGGCACCGTCTTGATCATATGCCATTTTCTATCTCAGACCTAGAAGAAGAAGAAGAAGAAGAAGAAGAAGAAGAAGAAGAAGAAGAGCAACAACAACAACAACAACAACAACAACAACAACAACAACTACAAGACCATCAACCTGAAACAACGTCTTGTGCTATTTCAAGATCCAAAGGGGAATTCCTCTGGATTCAACGTCCAATATACTTGAAGCAGATAATCACTACATAATGCGTTTAAAGGATCTAATACGTGCGTGTTTGCGCGCTCGCCATACGTATACATATGCTACACATGTGCACCCGCACATGCGTGGTTCAGGAGAGTGGTGTTTTCGAGCGGTTACACGTGTTTGTTTGTGCAGGAGTAGAAATGTTTTTTTTTTTTTTTATCTTAAGACATCTGCCCGAAGAGCGCAGATCTGAAATTGAACATTCATGGGAACCCCTTTCAATGCAAATACGAAAATTTCGTGGAAGAGAGAGAGAGAGAGAGAGAGAGAGAGCTTTGTCTTAGAGTGAATTGGCTTTAGGATATTATTATTATTATTATTATTATTATTATTATTATTATTATTATTATTATTATTATTATTATTATTATTATTATTATTATTATTATTATTTAGGAAGTAGATCTTCTTTCAAACAATTTCTGTTGAAAATTATATAGCTGATTCAACTGAGTTAATCTTGTACAGGACTTTCTCAAATATCCGTATTGTTGACATTTTTTTCAGTATTGCTTAGGGTGGCAAGCAATGTGCCAATGGAGTACATGTCAAAAACCTCTCCCTTCCTATCACCTGTTCCTCAAGTCTATCTCCTTCCTCTTCCAATGTTCCAGCCAGTGCCTGCCAAGAAGAGTGCCAAAACAGGCAGTGACAGTTGCGTAACTATCACAGTTGAAGGTATTGTTATTATTCTATTCGAGAAGCCGACGGAAGAACAACACTGCTGGAATGTATACAAAACCCCACATCTTACAAACAGCCGTTCGTTTTGAATAACAGCTGCTGCCCTTTCAAACATCACACCAGTAATTTTCAAATTTCTAAAGAGTAAGTGAAATCTTTGGAGTATCACCCGTAGAGTTTCTTTCCTTTTCTCGATCTGCAATTTTTTTCGATTTTCCTTCCTGGTTTTCGAACGCTCAACCAGGACTTTCTGCTGTAATACTTTTTCTCCCGCTGGTGGGTACCGCAAGGTTTAATAGGGCTTGTAGCCATACCAGTCCCTTTCATCCTTTATTTTGTAACGGCCTTTTGTTTCTCGTTTCAGAACACATCTACTGTTTCGGGCTGCTCTGAGAGTAAGGGCCCGTGTTGACATTGTGCTGTCCAACTCCAGCCTTCGCCTGGAAGACGACCAGCAGAGCTTGAGTCGAAACGTAGCGAGCAAATAAGAAGAAAGAGCAAGAAATAGCAAGAAAGAGAGAGAGAGAGTGAAAGAGAGCAATACTGAAAAGTAAACAATAAGGAGATTTGAGAAAGTCCTGTATAAAATTAACGCAGCTGAATCAGCCATATTTTTCAACAGGGATTATTATTATTATATGGATCAACAGGAGTTCAATCTAGACTCTCAATGGCTCATCCGAAGCCCAGGGAGAGTTAAAGGAGGTGGACAGCTAGGATTGCGTCTAGCCAAAAGGCTTTCTTGTTGTTGTTGCAAACCTCTTTCATTTATTTCGTAGTGCAACTGCTAAAAGCTTTTCTCTCGTTACACCTTTCAAACTTTTTTGATGCCAATCTCCTTTTCAGCGCTGAATGATCTCATGGGTCCCGGAGCTAGGCCTCTGGCATAAATTCTATATTCTTTGATTACCCCTACACCATCTCCAAACACACACACACACACACACACACACACACAAGCAGCACAAAACACAAAGGGTCTGTCGAAGCAAATCACAACAGCTAAAAGAAGACCGAAGAGTTAAGGGAAAGTGGTGTTGACTTTCCCTTCCCGATTACGACGCAGTTATTCGCCGTCGTGCTTTCTCCCAAGGTGCTTTCTCCCCTCTGAAGAAAGGTCTTCGTTGGGTTCCTCCCCTCTTTGATCTTCCCGGTCTTAGCGATCAATTGCTTTGTCCTTCCGTCTGGGTTTTCCGAAGATGGACGAACGACTTCGAGGAGGAGAAGCCATCTTGAAGGAGAAAGTTAAGAGATAATGAGACGTAATGATAAAAGATAATGCAATCTCACACAGGATTATGACGAAGGGGTAAGACTGGTGAACGCACTGTTAATTACCTCTCTCTCTCTCTCTCTCTCTCTCTCTCCTCTGCATTGAGAACATTTATGCCAAAGAGCTCTAACCTTTAAAGAGTTTAACAGTAACAGGTACGCCAGCAGAAAAATCGAGAGAGAGAGAAGAGAGAGAGAGAGAGAGAGAGAGAGAGAGAGAGAGGTCACTGCACCAAATTCGGGAAAAGAATCGTATGGTGCCACTCTCAGTTGGAACGAAGGGGGAATTCCCTGTCTGTGCTTCAGTAGATACACCTATTTTTTTCTTTATAGTTTTATTGAGTTATTTAAGTACCAAAGGGAATATAGTTTATTTTCCCCCTAATTTATATTTTAACACGCGGTTCGAGTAAGCTGGAGGTCGGATCACGCCTTTTTTTTAGCAGAGCTGCCTTCAAAAAATGAAATGTGTCAGTTCAACTGGTGTTTTAATATTTTATTTACATTTTTATAACCATTTTATTTTAATTTGTTTTTTTAATTCATCTCCTTTTTTTTACCAATAACTCATCTGTATTTTCTAAAAAATGAATAATAATAATAATATAATAATAATAAAATAATAATAATAATAATAATAATAATAATAAAGAAGGGAAAAATGGATAGGTGTCAAAACCTGAAAATAGAAATAAGAAGGATATGGGATATGCCAGTGGAAATCGTACCCATAATCATAGGAGCACTAGGCACGATCCCAAGATCCCTGAAAAGGAATCTGGAAAAACTAGAGGCTAAAGTACCTCCAGGACTCATGCAGAAGAGTGTGATCTAGAAACGGCCGCACATAGTAAGAAAAGTGATGGACTCTAAGAGGCAGGATGCAACCCGGAACCCCACACTAGTGATAGAGCAAAAAAAAAAAAAAACAAAAAAAAAAATAAAAAAAAAATAATAATAATAATAGAAACGAATTTCCTGATCTAGCCACGGTCTTTCGTTTGTGTCCCGTCCAGTACGCAAAATGGGACACACACACATACACACATACACACATACAAACACACACTGTGCACTATCAAATGCAACAGATGAACCACATTG
>NC_087213.1:52322839-52396264 GCF_015104395.2 Macrobrachium nipponense | reverse complement strand
GGTTTCCGTTCATAATCGGGAATGGATCCTTTTACCCTTGCGCTCGGTACCGAGGGCGCAAATGCGCTCGCTCCGCGCCCTTATTCATTGTGAAGTGAATCGTAATGCAAGATTCTTTTTCATGTTATTCCATTTTATTATTGATTGCATCAATATTTATTTTGGTTCAAGTTCCGCTCAGTCAGGGGAATTGATCCTTATGTCCTTGCATTCGGTGCCGAGGGCACGATTGCTATCGGCTCTTATTATTATGTTGGGTACATGGGTGCTCTGCGGGGGTGGGGAACGAGAATTCCCCCCCCCCCCCCCCCCCCCCCCCCAGCCCCCCCCCCCCCCCCCCCCCCCCCCCCGCTCAGCTCTCACAGATGGCCCTTCCCCTTCTTGGGGGGGTAGGTTATCTGGGTTCTTCTCCTCGCCCAATCCGTCGGCGCGGGGATTGGGCGCTCGGTGCCCCGATGTACAATTGTATTCGGGGTCTTCCGCTCGTTCGGTGTGGGGCTCACCCCCCGCGCGAGGGGACCTCCCCCCCACTAATCACCACTACTGTTATTTCTGCGGGTGCTATTGCCATGAGGGTGGACCTTGGTGAGGTATGGGCGTCCTTCGATTTGCAGGGCGTGCCTAGTGTCCAGGGGCGGTGTTGTTCTATGTCTGGGCCTGCTGCGGTCACCCATGGAGTGGTGACCACGACAACGATATCGACTCCAGGTGACGACGTCCCTCCTCACCTGGTGTACCTCGCCTCACGTAAAGGTAACCCGTCTTGCCTACAACCGCTGTGAAGTGCCGTTCGCCGTACCGAGAGGGGGGCGTTCCGCCGCCGCTCGTGGTTGCCGCGCTGACCGCGACCACACTTCCGCTGCCCTAGAGCTCGCCCCTGGACCTGCCGGCCGCCGGTACAGGATGTTGCTGGCTGCTGCTCCACCTCCTGTGTTTCCGGTGCTGCCTGCCGTACCTGCCGATTCTGTACCGATTGTCCATGCAGTTGCTGCGCTGGCTGTCCCTGCCGCTGCGCGGTGTCCCTCCGTTGCTGCGCTGGCTGTCCCTGCCGTTGCTGCGCTGGCTGTCCCTGCCGATGCTGTGCTGGCTGTGCCTGCTGTTCCTGAGATGCCCATACCTGCTGACGTCGTCCCTGTTCGTGGTGGTACTACCCCAGACTTTGGTCTGTCTGTACAGGTGCGTCTGGGCCCTGTGGCTTCGGCTACAGCAGCCCCGGCTCCGCCCTGGATGGCAGATCTTACGTCTGTCCTGAGGAAGCTGACGAAGAAGAGGAGGAACGTCGCCTTCATCGTCGTCGGCTGCCGCCTCTTCCCCTTCGACTTCTAAGGCTTCACAGCCGAGGCAGAAGAAGGTTGCCTCCTCCCTCCTAAGAAGTCTCCCTCGGGAGCTTCTCGGGACCCGTCTCACCCTCGGTGGGACGGGAGGGTTCCTTCCGCTGGTCCTCTTGCTCCTTCGGGAGCGGGGCCGTCTCTTCTTCTGCAAGGAAGAAGACTACGGGGACCAGAGGGGTACCGGCTAACACCGGTACTTCCTCTCCTGGTGTCAGTGGTTCTGCCACTGCATCAGGGTCCGTCTCGGTCTCGTCGTTCGCGGGGAGGTACCGAGTGTACGGTCGCCTACCAGCGACCGTGCAGCCAGGAACCAGACCTTTGAGCCCGCTCAGCGTTAGGTTCACGGCACGGAGCGGAAGACGTGGTGACAGCCGCTCACGCGACTCTCACCAGACCAGCTCTCGCTCTCGCGGCGACCAGCTGGCTACCCGGGATGACGTGACGGTCCACGACCGGCCACGGGCTGAGGCTGGGAAGAGGTCCCCCCGTTCGCCGGTGCCAGCCACGGCTGGAACCAGCGACGTGACGTGCCGTGAGGACAAGCACCGGTCTCACTGACAGTGGAGCCTGCAGGTCGCCTGACCGTCGCTCTCACAGAGAGCGATCGGGTATGGCAACCAGCACCAGCTCTTCTGACACTCGAGATCGGGGCCGCTGTGCTCAGTCCAGCCGTTCTCCACAGCGAGACGGTTCGACCAGGCCTGCAGCTCGATCGCCACCGCGGGTTGACGATCGCCTGCAGCCCTCCAAGCCTGCTGGTTCTGCCAGCGAGCGAGGAGGGAGCGTCAGGTCTGCCTCTCCCGTACCTTCAACCTCCTCGGGTTACACAGGGAGGAGCGGATATTGAGGAGTGATCGTGAGGGGTGCGCCCCTCATGATCCCACCCACCACGACGCCCTACGTGCCAGGCACGGTTTCTTGGGACCGGCCAGGACGTATGCTCAAGTGTATGGAGAAGACCGAGAGGGCTGTCGCTGTTCCCCTTCTTAGGAGGAAGGTTCTCGGAATATGCTCTTGTTCGAAGGGCTTAACGTCCTACTCTGCAAGATGCTGTGACTTCCGAGATCCAGAGGAACTTTGCAAGGTTATGGCGCTGATTCGTCAGCACAACGACCTCGGGGAAGGATCGCCGCTCCCACCAGCAGAGCCACGTCTCGGCTCGAGTCGTTTTGGGGCCCGAGAGGGAACCCAAATCGACGGTGGGTCTGCCGCAATCGGAGCTTGCCGACTGTGTTGAACCAGGTAGTCTCTCGTCTCCGGACAAGAAGGCTCTCTCAGTTCTGGCCGGTCGAACAAGCTACTTCACCTCCTCTACTGCGACAGAGGCGTTTTCTACGTGTCTTTCGGACACCGTATTTGAATACCCCTTCGGTCCTCCTGAGAGGTTTCGACCTCGACGAGGACTGGAATGAGTCAGAGGACGTTATCGGCTCTCTCCTGTCAGGTGTCGATCAGCCCCACCCAGACGACGTTCACAGTGGCGGCAGACCCTTACCTACAGTATGAGTTCGTAACCCTCCTCGGGAAAATGTTTTCTCCTGACATACGTTTTCCCAGGCTCTGAGAGGCCATCGCCGTAAGGCGATGGCTGCTCCTTTTCTTCTCCAACTGCTAGTTCCGCTGGGAAGGCGAGCCAGTATCCAATTCCTCCCCCATTCCCTCTCTCCTTACGGCTACGAGGGAAAGGGGATGGGATCCTACAGAGATTTCTCACCACATGTAACGATCCCCGTTACGTTAGGGGCTGCGCTACCGGGGGGACCTTCGGGTCCTACCTGACGTAAGCCCCGGTCGTTGAGGAGGGATCCTGCCCCTTTCTCGATTTCTACTGGGAATCGAGAGGACCACCAGCCGATATCGTTTGACGAATTCGGTGGGGGTTTCGCAGAGTGCTTAGAATTCTACGGAATTTCTAGCGCGCACAGAGTGTTCGAGTTTTTTTACGATCTCCAAACACTTAGGCGAGACCACGGTCCAAAGTGCGCGAGGAATCCCCGATAGTTGTTTACAAACGATAATCGGGAACCTCGCTTTTATGCTCGAATTCCTGTAATTTTTAGCATTTGGAAGAAGACTGCTGCTGAAAGAAGAGTATCTCACAGTAGGCGATTAACCTGGAATAGAGAAGAACGGACGGGAACTTCCAGTTTGGCTTGAACTATCGTCTTCGGTATTCTGTTCACCATTGAAGCTTTCCTTTGGGAAAGACTTCTCCTTCACTCTCTTGACTAGAGAACGAAGGCGGTCGATCTCTAATCCTTATTCTCATTCCTCGAGAGGAAAAGAATTTAGGATGGAGGTTGTGGTACAGAACTTACAAAATATACTACGATATTACCCTCGCAACATGATTCTTTTAAAAGTTGAATTGTCCGGGGGGTAGGCGCATACCGTAGTTAACTCTACGGTTTGTGACCGAGACGAATTGTAATCTTAATTGAACTGCAACTCGGGGTTGCCTGCAACCTCCCAGCAGTTATCAGTTTCGATTTTAGATACTTGGTATTGTCACGACAACACCAAATCAGCTTTGTATTTACCGAAATCCGTTTTCGTTTAAATATAATTGCTCGAGCGTATTCTTTATGCTCGATGGTTCTAGCCGAACGCATTCCTTCGTGGGAAGGGATTAACTGGCAACTCAGAGCGAGTCACCGAGAACTACTGCGTATTGAACTGCCTGATAGCAGCTCAGTATCAGCTAGGTCTCCGAGATGCACGGTCTGTTATGTCTCTCTCTCCCCTGGTTTGATTGACTACCGAACCGTATCTCTACCCAACAATCATGGCCTTAGGTCTCTGATTAACGGAGATTCTTGCAATAATGAAGGACCATCTACTGCTGTGACGCTCGATTTCATCGCCTTCGACATTGCGAGAATTTTCAACAGAGATATCTCTTGGACTCTTTCATCTTTCTGTTTACCGCACGGTAACAGAAGTCTGTACTAGTCTCCACCGCTGCATCGCACCGCGATAATGCGAATGATTTTTGCAGACATCTGAGTTTGTCTTCAAAATATCTCGTATTCGTAGGTGTGCAATTATTCATTGTTCGCCCCGAATTAACAGATGTGTCAGAAGACATCGCCTACTCTCCGACCTGACAGCTCTACTTCCAAATGTTCAGCCCATGAGAAGCAGTTCTTCAGGCAGTATTTCCCTGTCTCTTCATTACTGAAAAGCGCTCCGCTTTTATTGCAACTACGATCCTCACCGGACAGCAATGAATAGCGGTTAGCGTTCTCAGTCTTTGTAGCACAGGTTCAGAATCTTGAGAATCCTTCTCTCGGTTCAGCTGTGAAGACGTAGGTTGCTTTTTCTGTACACTTCATCTTCAACGACACATAGTGTTGTTTCTTCCTTAGCCGAGAATCAACTATACTATGAGATATCTTGCCATCAGGGACCTCGGTCTCTAGAAGGCAATTGACTTTCGCCTGTTGGGCACATGCCTTAAGAGAATCATCACCTCGCCTTCTGGCATCGGTGACGAACAAATTATTTGTTTAGTCTCTTGGCATAACCCTTTTAAGGCGAAGGTCACGTGACTTGCTCGGGTGCTTGGACAACTTGCCTCCTACCGAACGCAGTCAGTCGGCAGCTGTCAGAGCGCCCAAGTCCATTACGAACTTCGCTGTGGACTTAGTTCGGTTGTTCCATAACAGTCTTTTCTTCGTCCTAATGGCTTGTCACAGTACCCATACCATCGACACCCACCATTGAGTGTCGGTGTCCTATCCACTACCGAGAAGAAGAACTTCACTGCTTGGGGATAGGAGAATGTGAGACACTTCGCTGCGATTGGGATAGACCAGTATGGGTACAGGACATCACCGAAGTCGAGAAGAGGGATAGGTCATACGACCATTCCCTTCTTTTCCTCTTGAGGTAATTGCATGACTTTTCCTGCGAAGTCAAGCATCCAGGGGATGGGGATTCGTGACGCTCTATTTCGTACCGACTTCGTAGCGAAGACTCGAACCCTTCGAACCCTTCGGTTCCTGACGATCGGTTAGTCCTTCACAATCCCCTCCTAATGGACTTCACCGCCTTCGATGCGAAGGAGATGCTGCTTTGTCCTGTGAAAGCGCGACCGCGCTTTCTGAAGAAACTCTACATCCCAGGCTGAGTGTTGAAGACTCTTCATCAGCACCAAGATGACCTAGAAGTACACTCCCTCGAGTTACACAAGAACTTCTCCGTGGCGCAGGTACTGAAGGCAGGGTCTGGTACAACCAGACCACTGGCACCTCCTTCTACCTTTTGGAATATTGCCCACAGGTCCTTGGATCGTTTTCCTTGGGAATGGACCCGTGGTGGCTGCTCAACACGTTTGTGTAGCTAACCCAGACCCTAGCAGGCTGAACAGCATCGAGTCCTGGTGTGACTGTAAGAATAGATAAGTGAATGAGAGAGTGACTGGCTTCTCTTCCTATCTTTTTCTCCCGATACGGTCATCACCTTGCTGGATAAGGACGAGATGCAGGTGAGCTACTCGACAGAGCCCCATCCTATCCCTTTCACTAGGGATGGGAGCGAAATATCCACCACTTCCCTCCGGGGGGGAAGGGGGGGAAGTGGATGCCAACAAGAGACAAACCATAACTTTGTTGCCTCTTGCAAATAGGAACTTGTTCTTGTTTGCTGGTACGAAGAGATACGCTTGCCTCTCTCTTAGTACTTGGTCCAGAGGTCTGACCATTGATCCTGCGGTGCACACCCCGATCAATCGGACAGAGGCTTGGATCCCTCCCTCGCTCTTACGACCAGGGAGGCATTCCAAGGTTGGGCGAACACCAGTCTGTTCACAAAAGACTCAGATTCCTCCCACCAAGAAGTGAGTCTTCCTATTGTAAAATGACCGAAGGTTTGTATGCCGTGTCGGAACAAATGACAATTTGTCCAAAATTGCATTTTTCCTAACTATGCAAACCTGAGGTCCTTTTACACATAGTCCCACCTCATGCCACCCCTCACTCTGCAGTTTTTGCTTGGGCCAAAAGCAAAAGTGATTTGTTTACCTTCCAGTCGCGCACGCGCGCCTGTCGGACAAGCAGTTAACTACCGAACCCCTTGTTCGAAAGCTTACGACCTATCCAGCTGCCGCTAGTACCTTCCTATTGTAAAAGGACCTCAGGTTTGTATAGTTAGGAAAAATGCAATTTTGGACAAATTGTCATTTGTATCATAACAATATCATTTTAGCTTTTCCAACAAATTTGCCTGACTATGCCAGCTGTGAGGTTATGTCCATGTGTTGAGAACTGTTACCGGTTATGCACTAAAGCAAAATCTCTAGGCTTGTATACCTATGTAATATGAAACCATGCAACCAGCTGGTATGGTTAGGTTAGTACTGATATTATTATATAAATACAGTGGTCCCCCCATATTCGCGGGGGATGCGTACCAGACCCCCCGTGAATAGTTAGAACCCGCGAATGTTTGGAACCCCTATAAAAATGCTAAAAACAGCCTATTTTGTTAGTTAAAACTCAAGAAAACCCCACTAAAAATTTTCATACTTGGTTTTTTTAATAGTTTTATTACAAAAAGTGCATTTTATGATGAAATTCATCAAAAAAACCAGGAATTTGAGGATGTTTATCATAGAAAAATACCGCGAATGCGCGAATTTTCTGCGAATAATGCAGGGAAAAGTTCCCGAGAGAAATCCGTGAATGTGTGAGTCCGCGAATCTGGAGAACGCGAATACGGGGGTCCACTGTATTAAATAGTCTTAGCATTGGTGCAATAGTGAATATCTATTTTCAGATGTGAAATTTATGTAAAACTTGAATATACTGGGACTTGTTACCAGTGTTGAAGGGTTTTTAATTGCTACCTGGAGTTTACTCATTTGGTTAATTAACTTTGTATCCTAGAAACTTTATTTAGAAAAGTATTTTGATCCTTTTTAAGTTGTAATTACTGTCTTGGGGTGGTATGATATCTGTATTATGTCTTGTGTAACTGGTTAGGTATGTAAGGTTGTGTTACTTGCAGTGCAGCACCCTGTAGAAAAGTAGTGCTGTCAGTGCACCTCACGTGGTACACTATAGACATTAATTAACTTCTTTGCTGCAGTCTCCCTCCGACCCCAAACTGCAACTTCTTTCATTCCTTTTGCAGTGTACCTCTGTTCATATTGTCTCCCATCTGACTTTCCACCCTCTCCTAACATTTGTTTCATAGTGCAGCAGACATACGCATGAAAATGTTCGTGCCTTCTGATGGCTCATGACTGTGTTACATGAGAACCAGATTATATTTCCCATTGTTTCAAATATCTCCATGGATTAGCAACCATGAAACTATTCACATTTCTATGTCTGTAGGAGGATTAGCATAACAAAATACAAAATGGGAGGAGGAGGATAATTTGACTTAATCTCAGATTAGGCCAGTGAAGTGTCATCATCATGTGTCAGATGTGAGGTTTTGGGTATAGTTACCATTGCTTTGAGGAAGTAGCAGGTTAGGCCTACTGGTATCATGAGTCAATAGATTGCTCTAGATTTTTACCAAAAGAAATTAGTTTTTATCAGATGTGTGAACTTTTGCAGGGGTGGCCAGCCAAGGTTGCAAAACTAGGTCCAATGTTCGGCAGAGCCCACGTAATAAGCTCAGTCTCCCCACAGAGAGGCAGTTTCAGCATGCTTGAGTGATAACCAGGTAATGTCTGCAATCACTGTTTCTTTTGTTAACCAAGAATTACTTCCAGGGTATATTGTTGATGTTTGCCTCTGTTGTCATTATGTGGGTAACTGGACACTGAATCTCCTCAAGAGTAACATGAAATAATTTAGCATTCTGATTAATTTATATTGTATACTATGTACCACATTCTGTCTACCAAGTGGTTATTTTTCAGTCCTGTGCAGAATTTGTATGAGGTTTCTGTCCGACCATCACTGAGAGTGATGGATGCTTCCAAGTTAAGAGTTTCAATGTCTTCAAGTGCCAGACTCATTTGGAGTTTTTTTGACATTACTCTTGTTTTTATTATCTTTTGTTTTCATCTGTTTGTACTGTACATACTTTATATTACTTTATTCATGGATTTGTTGTTACTTTGAGACAGAAGGATGTTTTACTGGTACTACATCCATTACTTAATTTAGGGTTGTTTTGTACCAGTTATTGTTGGCATGACAGTTACCAGCTGACAGCTACTATCTGGTTTGTTGTGTAATCTTGATTTGATGTGTCTTTCTATTTCTCAATGTCCTACTGTTTCCATTTCCGCTGTTTTTCCTACCTTCAGCCTTTGAGATATGTGTAGGCAATGTGGTATTATGTCATCTTTTTTTTGTCTAGAGAGATGGCATTGAGTTCCATTCTTGATATTGTTGTACGAACTTGAACTGTGCACCTATCCAGGAGTTTCTCGTCACAATATAACATAATTCATCCTCCCCAGAAAGGTGTGATCAGCAGGAGGTATTGCTCTGTGGGAGGAACCCTGCACTCAGGACTGAAATAAGTACTTCTGTGCTCATTCTGTCTATTTATCTTGCATTCATGGAATATGCTTCTCATATCTTCTTTTTTATTCTGCAGTGCTGAAGTGGGTTTGTTAACCATCTATATGTCATTCCATCAGACTAAAGAATGAAAGTCATGAGTATTTATATCCCCATCCCAAGATGGAGACATATTAGTACACAACTTTTTTAAGCTCCTCATCATGAATGTCAACCAAGCTTTTTCCAAATTCTCCTTTTTTCAGTGTCAACTTTGAATAAAGCCAGCATATGTTGGTTGTCATTTCTCAATTGTTATAGTGTCAGTATATGTGATTTGGTAGTCATCAGTCTCATACATTTTGAATTGAAGAGTAAAAAGTGGGCAAGGTATGTGTTCCTACCAAGATACTAATTGTTGCCATGTATAAGTCTGTTTGTTTGGTCATGCCTATATGGACAATTGTATTGTCGATTTTGAGGTGATTTGAGGTTCCAATTTCTATATTAGGGGATGGGGGATCTCCCAAACTTCGGGGTAGTAGCTAAGTATAGTTAGAGCCGAGGAGACCAAGGTTTCATGACTTGTGAACAGTACACCTGAATTTTTATACATTTAACTTACCTGTCAGATATATACTTAGCTATTTGACTCCGTCGTCCGACAGAAATTCGAATTTCGCGCACACGCTACCTGTAGGTCAGGTGATCTACTTACCTGCCGCTGGGTGGCAGGACTAGGAACCATCCCCATGTTCTATCATATTTTTTCTGTCGGCCATACTGGCAACATCGTTGTGGGTATCTCCGGCTGGATTCGTATTTTGCATCGCAATTGATCTTCGTTTGGACTTCTCGGTGACGTATTTGCATTGATTGTACTGGCATACGCGATTGTGGACCATTTTTGGAATTTGATTTGGATTGTTCAACATGATGTCTGATTCTGGAAATGTGGTGAGAATGTGTGTGAATGTGGGTTGTAAAGTTAGGATGCCGAAGGCATCGATTGATCCTCATACTATTTGCAGGAAATGCAGGATGTATGAATGTCTTTTGGTAATACTTGTAATGAATGCAAGGATTTGAGTGAGGAAGAATGGAAATCTCTAACCTCATACGTGAAGAAGTTAGAAAGAAACAGGGTGAGGAGGTCTTCTTCCAAACCTTTATCTAGTTCTAGCGGGGTTATTAGTAATATTATACCCTCTTCTCCTTTTACTCGCCCCATTCTAATGTACCTGCTCCTTTATTAGAACACACAGATTCGGCATCTGAGATAGCGAATCTTAAAGCCGCCCCTTCGGAAAATGGAAACCAAAATGGCGGCCTATGAAGGTAAGCAGTGTGATTATAGTGCTGTGGATAGTGATATAAGTGTCCCCAGTGCAGTGGAGGGGGCGTCTGATTGTCTTCACAACGCTCCCAGGCCTAGACCTCTTTCAAGCTCCCAAGCCCAGAGGAGAAGGAATGTCGAAAGCCGTAAGGAGGTTGTGGAGGATCCCCAACAGTCAGACGTCCCTTCGGCATTTTCTGTATCGCCACAGAATGCCAGAGAACGTTACAGAAAAAGCGTTCTGCGTGAGTGTTTCTCCTCCTCGGAGAATTCCTCACCTAAAAGAGGGTGGAGATCGGCGGATCTTTCTCGCCCCCTTAAAGACGTTTGGATGAACCCAGATTACTTCTAGTCCTGAGCGTTTTCAAGAGGAGGACCTTCCAGTAATTAAACAACCGAGGGTAGACAATAATGAAGAGACTAAAAGAATCCTTCGCACTATGCAGGATTCCATCACTTCTCTTGTGGGAGTTCTGTATAAAGACCCTCCCAGAAGGAAAGACGATTTTCCTGCCTATTAGAAGTCTAGGCTATCGAGGGTTCAGACTCGCCATAGTATTTTGTCTTCCTCTGATTTGGAATCGGATTCATCAGCCTTGCATAGGCCGAGCAGGATCCGTTCTCCTGTCAAACGCAGGCACGAGACGCCAGACAAGAGCGTCGAGTTAGCGAGACGTGAAACGTCAGCCAGGCGCGAGCGTCAAGATAGGCGCGTCACGTCAACCAGAAGCAGGACGGCCTCCAGGAGCGAGGCTCCAGGCAAGAGCCAGGACGCTACGAGGCGCGAGACGTCTACAAAAAGCAGGACACCTCTCAGGAGAGAGTCGTCAGGCAAGCGTCAGGACGCTCCAAAGCGGTTGACGCCAGCCAGAAGCATGACGCCTCCCAGGAGCGAGGCGCGAGGCAAGAGCCAGGGACGCTTCGAGGCGCGAGACGTCAACAAGAAGCAGGACACCTCTCAGGAGAGAGTCGTCAGGCAAGCGCGAGGACGCTCCTAAGCGGTTGACCGCCAGCAAGAAGCAGGACGCCTCCACGGGAGCGGCTTCTCCTGATAGAGAATCGGTCAGGAAAGAGCGATCTCCTTCTAACCTGGAACTAGAAGAGATTTCTGAGGAAGAAGTTTCAACTAACGAGGGACTTTCCAATTATAAAGTTTTAGCCTCGTTACTTCTAGAGGAGTTTGCGGATTCTCTTAGTCCTGCAGCTCCTCCTTTGCCGAGATCTCTGTTTTCGAGCACAAAAACCCCGAAATCCTCGGCTTTCTTAAAGATGAAACCGGCGATCTCAATGAAGAAAGCCCTCCAGTCTTTAGATTCGTGGCTTTTATCTAAAAAGGAAACTTTGAGAACGGTTTATTGCTCTCCTCCCTCCAAACTGACGGGGAAAAGAGGCATTTGGTATAAGACAGAAGAGGCGATGGGATTGATGCTCCCTTCGTCGGCAGATTCAGATTTCTCGAGTCTTGTAGAGTCTGTGAGAAGACAGTCTCTCAATTCAGCAAAGGCGTCATGGAGTATGTCGGAATTAGATCAGCACCTTAAGGGAATTTTTCACGTCTTAGAGGTGTTCAACTTCTTGGATTGGTCTCTTGGGGTGCTGGCTAAGAAGACGAGTGAGCCAGATTTTCTAGATTAAGAAACTTTGCACAGTGTCCTATCTTGCATGGATAAGGCTGTGCAAGATGGTTCTGGTGAGTTAGCGGCTCTTTTTGGATCTGGAATGTTAAAGAAAAGATCTCTTTACAGTTTCCTTTCTGCGAAAGGAGTTTCCCCTTCTCAGAGGTCCGCTCTATTATTCGCACCTCGGTCAGAAACATCTGTTTCCTTCATCTTTAGTGAAGGATGTTGCGAGATCCTTGTCGGAAAAGGCTACGCAGGACCTTCTTGTACAATCTACAAAGAAAAGTAGACCTGCAGTTAAGACTCAGAAGAAGGTGGCTCGGACTCCAGTGGTGCCCTTTCGTGGAGCCCCTTCAACCTCGATCAACTTCGGAGAGAAGACCCTTCGACAAGCGAGGGAGGTCTTCCTTCCGCTCTTTTAAAAAGAGCAAATAGCAGCCATGTCCTCCAAGCACAGGTAGGGGCCAGACTTCAATACTTTCTGGATGCCTGGTCCGTAAGAGAAGCAGATCCCTGGACTCTGTCTGTCCTACAGAAGGGGTACATCATTCCCTTCGTAGACAGACCTCCTTTGGCAACATCTCCAAAGGAATTGTCGACGAGTTACAAGGACCCTGGACTGAACGAGAGACTACTTCAGACGGTGGTGTCGATGAGGGACAAGAATGCAATAGAGCTAGTGCAAGATCCTTTCTCCCCGGGGTTTTACAACCGCCTTTTCTTGGTTCCAAAGGCTTCGGGGGGATGGAGACCCGTCCTAGATGTAAGCGTCCTGAACAGGTACGTGGAGAAAAAGAAGTTCTCCATGGAGACTTCAGCTTCAGTTCTGTCTTCCCTACGTCAGGGAGATTGGATGGTATCCCTGGACCTTCAGGATGCTTACTTTCATGTTCCGATTCACCCATCGTCAAGAAAATATCTAAGATTTGTTGTTCAAGGACAAATCTTCCAATTCAGGGCCTTGTGCTTCGGCCTATCGACCGCCCCTCAGGTATTTACGTATCTGATGCGGAACGTGGCCCAAATGGCTTCATTTAGAAGGGATACACATCTCAATGTATCTCGACGATTGGCTAATCCGGGCCAGTCAGAGAAACGGTGTTTGGAGGACTACAGTCTACTTTGAACCTAGCAAAGACGTTAGGATTACTCGTGAACCTCGAGAAATCGCAGATGATCCCAGTCAGAACTTAGTCTATTTGGGGATTCGGATGGATTCTCGGGGTTTTCGGGCTTTTCCGTCCAAGGAAAGGATTGCTCGGGGATTACAAAAAATCTCGAGCTTCCTAGAGAAAGAACGGAGTTCAGTGAGGGAGTGGTTAAGTCTTCTGGGAACCCTTTCCTCACTAGAACAGTTCATTTCGCTAGGAAGACTCCACCTTCGCCCTCTTCAATTCTTCTTAAGAAGAATTTGGAGTTGGAAGAACGGACAGCTTTCGGACACTTTCAGTATTCCTCTGGAAGTAAAGAATCATCTGAAAGTGGTGGATTTTTCCCTTAGAAAAGAACGAGGGCTTGTCTCTAGGAAGTTCGGAACCCAAGATGTCTCTAGAAGTCGGAACCCAAACCTAATCTTGTTCTCAGACGCTTCAGAGAAGGGATGGGGAGCGACTCTAGGGACAAAAGAAATATCAGGCCAATGGAGGAAGGATCAGCTAGACTGGCATATAAACTCCAAAGAACTGTATGCCGTTCTTCTAGCTCTAAAAGCCTTCGAGACACAGGTGTTAGGTCAAGTGGTACAGGTCAACTCGGACAACACCACAGCGTTGGCCTATATCAAGAAACAAGGGGGAACTCACTCTCTTTCTCTGTTCCATATAACAAAAGAGCTGTTGTATTGGGCAAAAGAAAAAGTGACTCTTCTCACAAGATTCGTGAAAGGAGAGAAAAGAACATCAAGCAGACAGGCTAAGCAGTTAAACCAAGTTCTCCCCACAGAATGGACCCTTCACATTCAGGTGTGTCAAGCTCTGTGGTCCCTGTGGGGCAGTCCACATATAGACCTATTCGCCACCTACCTATCCAGAAGGATAGAGAACTTTTGCTCCTTAGTGGAAGACCCGAGAGCGATAGCGGTGGACGCCATGCTACTGGACTGGTCAGGCCTAGATGCCTACGCCTTTCCCCCCTTCAAAATGTTAGGAGTGGTGTTAAGAAAGTTTGCGGCATCAAGAGGGACGAGACTAATACTCATCGCTCCCTTTTGGCCGTCTCAAGATTGGTTCACAGAGGTACAGGAATGGGCAGTGGACTTCCCAAGATCTCTTCCACACAGGAGAGATCTTCTCAAACACCCCATTTCGAGAGGTACCATCAAAACAAAACCTCCCCGCTCTCGCTCTGACTGCCTTTCGACTATCGAAAGACTTGTCAGAGCGAGAGGCTTTTCAAGCAAAGCTTCAAAAGCAATTGCTAGAGCCCGGAGATCTTCAACTATTCGGGTCTACCAATCAAAATGGGATGTATTTAGAAGATGGTGTAAGAAGAATAAACTGTCCTCTTCCGATACCTCTGTGACCAACATAGCTGATTTCTTGATTTTCCTTTGGGAAGAATCAAAAATTATCAGTTTCTCTACCATTAAAGGTTATCGAAGTATGCTTTCGGCCGTATTTCGAAACAGAGGTTTGAGAATTGCAGAAGATAAAGACCTCCACGATCTTATTAGATCTTTTGAAACCTCAAAAACCTTTTCTCCTCGCACTCCGAACTGGAACCTAGATGTAGTTTTGAGATTTCTATCATCTAGTAGATTTGAACCTCCTCTCAACGCGTCGTTTAGAGATCTAACGAGAAAATGTATTTTCTTGTTGTCGTTAGCGACTGCGAAGAGAATTAGTGAAATACACGCTCTAGATTCTCGAGTAGGATTTAAGAGTGATGCGGCAATTTGTTCTTTCCAGACTCTGTTTCTGGCCAAGAACGGAAGAACCCCTCTAAACCCTGGCCAAAGAGTTTTGAAGTTAAAGGACTTTCAAATCTAGTAGGAGAGGAATTAGAAAGATCTTTATGTCCGGTTAGAGCTTTGAAGTTCTATTTAAAGAAGAAGAATGAACTAAACGGATGTAAACAAAGCCTGTGGTGCGCAGTTAGGGATCCTAGTAGACCCATGTCAAAAAATGCATTAGCATTCTTTGTGAGGAGCATTATTACGGATGCTCATAATGACTGCACTGAAGACTCTTTCAGGACTCTCCGAGTGAAGGACTCATGAGGTTAGAGCGGTAGCCACTTCATTAGCATTTCAGAAGAACATGTCTTTAAAAGACATTGTGGATGCGACTTACTGGAGGTGTAATTCAGTGTTCGCATCGCACTATCTCAAGGACGTTAAAGTAACATATGAAAAGTGTTTCTCTCTGGGTCCTTTTGTATCAGCCGATACAGTGCTGGGGCTGGGAGCACATAACGATCCTTAGAAAAATTTGTTTTCATACAATCAACTTACCTGTCAGATATATACATAGCTAAGACTCCGTCGTCCCCGACAGAAATTCAAATTCGCGCCACTCGCTACAGGTAGGTCAGGTGATCTACCGGCCTGCCCACCTGGGTGGCAGGACTAGGAACCATCCCCGTTTTCTATCATATTTTCTCTGTCGCCGGTGGTATCAACATTGTTGTTATTACCTCCTGACTTGGATTCTTTTTTCAACATTTGATCAAGTTTTTTTTCGACTTTTGGTGACGTATTTGGATCGTGGTTTTGGCATTCGCTACTGTGGACTGTTTTTTGGTTTTAATAACTCTTTTGGATTTTTCTCAGGATGTCTGATTCTAATGTGAGTGTGAGAATGTGTGAATGTAGGCTGCAGGGTGAGGATACCGAAAGCTTCGGTTGATCCCTCACACGTATGCCGTAAATGTAGGGGGGTGCAGTGTTCTGCTACTAACACTTGTAAGGAATGCGAGAGTTTGAATGCAGAAGAATGAAGACTTTGACTTCTTATTTGAAGAAGTTAGAGAGGGTAGAGTTAGAAGACTGAAAGGTGTGAATTCAAGGCCTATTGAGCCTTTAAATAATTCTACCCTACTTCTGGAGAATCGCCCTATAAAATCTCATTCTCAGAGTGTCTTTTCGGATTCGGCATCGGAAATCGCCAATCTGAAAGCGACGATTCGAGACATGAAGTCCAAGATGGCGGACTCGAAAGGTAAGGCTAGTGATAGTGAAAATTTTAGTGAAGTGAGCCCTATCAGTGTTGTGGAGGGGGCGTTTGATCGTCCCTGCGGCGCTCCCATGCCTAGACCTCTTCCAAGCTCACATGCCCAGAGGAAGAAAGTCGAAAGCCTTCTTTAAGGAGGTCGTGGGGAATCCCCAACGGTCAGACGTCCCTTCAGCTAGCTTTGCTTTCATGGCAGCCAGCTCAAGGGCGCTACAGGAAAAGCGTCCTTCGCGAGTGTTTCTCGTCCTCTCCCTCTCCCTCACCTAAACGAGGGTGGAAGGAGTCGACCTTATCGAGACCGCTGAAGCGTCATATGAAGCAAGACAATTGATTTCTAGCCCAGAGCGCTTCTCGGGATGACGCCCGTCTGCTATTAAAGAAGGCGAAGGTGGCGTCAACGTCCCAACCTGACGCTTATGAGGAAGTACCCCATCATGCTTCTCCCCGAGTGATGACGAAGGGCGTCAGGCGCTAGACGTAGGAGAAGCGTCAAGGAAGATCATTATGGCGGTGCAAGAACAACTATCATCTCTTGTGGGAGTTTTAGCGCCCGTCGGAAGGACGTGACGCTTCCTATTAAGAAGTCTCGTCCTCTCGCACCTGCTCGGAAGACGTCTTTTTAGAAGTGAAGCGTCAAATCAAGAGGATCTTAGACGTGACGCTCCGTCCAAGATTGTGACGCCGAGTAGGAAGCCCTTAGAAAGCGAAGCGTCTTCCGGACGCGAAGCGTCTTCTAAACGTCAACAAGAGACGTCATACATGACGCTCGGAGAGCGGGAAGCGTCATACATGACGTCTTCTAAAGCGCGAGAGAAGCCGCAGGTTGTGACGGCTTCCAAGTCGATCAGAATGGGAAAAGGAAAGACTTTCATTCCCTTAGCCCCTCTCCGATCAGGAGTTTGTCTCCCCCAGAAGAGGAACATTCTGAAAGGAGAACAGAAACTCAGGATTATCACGAGTTCGAACGAAACTCGGAGGATGACGATCTTGGAAGAGAGGGCTTGTCCAACTATAAGGTGTTGACAACCATGCTTCTGGAGGAATACGGAGACGAGTTGACTCCGGCTGCTCCTCCTTCTCCGCGCGCTCTTTTCGAGTGCGAAGGCGAAGAAGACTTCGTCTTTTCTGAAGATGAAGCCCACCATCTCGATGAAGCGGGCTTTACACGCCTTAGACGCCTGGATGAAGTCGAAAGAAAGACTTAACCAGGACAGTATTTTGCATGCCTCCAGCAGGTTTTTAGCTGGGAAAAGAGCATATGGTACAAGACGGGGGGAGGATATGGGTATCGCTCTCCCTTCTACTACAGAGGCAGACTTTTCAACGTTAGTTGACGCTTCAAGGCGTCCTAGTCTTATTCTGCCCGCATAACTTGGAGTATTTCGGAACTCGGATCATCTCCTCAAGGGGGACTTTTCCATGTATTGGAAGTATTCAACTTCTTAGATTGGTCCCTTGGGGTGATGTCCAAGAAAGCTCACGATTCGCAGGGAATCGAACCTGAAGCCCTGTTATGCATTTTGTCGTGCATCGACAAAGCAGTACAGGATGGATCTTTGGAAGTCTCTGCATTATTTGGAGCAGGTCTTTTGAAGAAAAGGACAGTGTATGGCGCCTTCTTAACAAAGGCAGTCTCGCATGCGCAGAGGGCAAGCTCGCTATATGCTCCTCTTTCGGACTATTTGTTTCCTTCTAAGTTAGTGAAGGACGTAGCTCACTCTTTAACTGAGAAGGCGACACGGATCTTCTGACGCAGTCAGCTAGGAAGAAGAAACCTGCTTTAGTGTCGGACAAGAAAGAACCTAGCACTTCTAGGCAGCCCTTTCGAGGTGGTCCGATCTCCAGACCTCCCGCAAGAAGGAAGGCTCCAGAGAGAAGAGGTCCCGGTCCGCCTTTCGTCCCTTTAAAAAGGGCAAATGAAACATTTCTCCTCCAAACACCAGTAGGTGCCAGGCTCCTGGAATTCGTGGAAGCCTGGACACTGATAGACGCAGACGCGTCTTCACTAAAGATCTAAGGAAGGGATATCGTATCCCTTTCCTGAATACTCCGCCCCTAACGTCTATACCAAGGGAACTATCAGCCAAGTACAAGGATCCTGTGCTGAGGGATACTCTTCGATCAATGGTGGAACAAATTGACAAGAGTGCAGTAGAACTAGTACTGGATCAAAACTCCCGGGGTTTTACAATCGCCTTTTTTCTAGTGGCGAAAAGCCTCGGGAGGCTGGAGACCAGTACTAGACGTCAGCGCTCTGAACAAATTTGTTCAGAAGGAGAAGTTCTCCATGGAGACTTCTGCTTCAGTCCTAGCGTCATTACGACAAGGAGATTGGATGGTGTCTCTAGATCTCCAAGACGCCTACTTTCCACGTCCCGATCCACCCTTCATCGAAGAAGTACCTCCGTTTCATGACGGGGGGAAGGATCTTTCAGTTCAGAGCCTTGTGTTTCGGCCTGTCCACCAGCTCCTCAGGTCTTCACAAGCCTGATGAGGAATGTGGCGAGATTTCTTCATCTCAAAGGAGTGAATGTCTCGATGTACCTAGACGACTGGCTCATCAGGGCCAGATCGGAGAGACAGTGTTTGGAGGACCTAAAGTTAACTCTAGATTTGACCAAGGCTTTGGGTTGCTTGTGAACCTCGAGAAGTCTCAGATGACCCCCAGACAAGACCTAGTCTATCTGGGGATTCGGATGGATTCTCGGGGTTTTCGAGTTTTCCTTCGCAAGAGAGAACCGAAAAAGGTTTGAGGATAATCTCTCTCTTCTTAGAGAAACAGCAAACGTCAGTGAGGGAATGGTTGAGCCTTCTGGGGACGCTTTCCTCGCTGTAACAATTCTTCCTCTCGGAAGACTTCATATCCGTCCACTTCAATTCTTCCTCAAGAAGTCTTGGAGCTGGAAAACGGACAACTGTCGGACGTTTTCCCCATTCCAGTGGAGGTAAAGGCACACCTACAGTGGTGGTTGCTGCCTCTGGAAGAGAACAAAGGGGTCTCTCTAAGATCAAAGAACCCAGACCTAGTGTTGTTCTCCGACGCGTCGGAGACGGGTTGGGGAGCGACATTAGGCTCGGAGGAAGTGTCAGGCACCTGGGAACCAGCACAGGTGTCCTGGCACATAAATTGCAAAGAGCTCTTCGCCGTTCACATGGCTTTGAAGAGCCTAGAACCTCTGGTGAGAGACAGGTAGTACAAGTAAACGTGGACAACACCACCGCACTTGCCTACATTCGGAAACAGGGAGGACTCACTCCTCCTCGTTCCTTTACGAACTCACGAGGGACCTATTACTTTGGACGTCTCACAGGAACTCTCCCTGCTGACAATGGTTCGTACAGGGAGTAAGGAATGTGAGGGCGGACAGGCTCAGCAGGAGGAACCAGGTCCTTCATACAGAATGGACTCTGCACGAGGAAGTATGTCGCGATCTCTGGTCTCTGTGGGGAACTCCTCACGTGGATCTATTCGCAACATACATTTCAAAAAGGCTCCCAGTGTTTTGCTCGGTCGTGGAAGACCCAAGAGCAATTATGGTAGACGCCTTCCTGCTAAACTGGTCTCGAGTGGACGTGTACGCTTTTCCCCCATTCAAAATCCTGGGGTTAGTATTGAAAAAGTTTGTGGCGTCAAAAGAGACGAGGATGACTTTAATAGCCCCCTTTTGGCCGGCCCAGGAATGGTTCACGGAGGTGGTAGAGTGGATCGTAGACTTTCCAAGATCCCTACCAGGAAGGACGGATCTTCTCAAACAACCACACTTCAAGAGGTACCATCAAAACCTCCCCGCTCTCGCTCTGACTGCCTTTCGACTATCGAAAGACTTGTCAGAGCGAGAGGCTTTTCTCGCGAAGTGGCAAGCGCGATCGCGAGAGCTCGCAGAACCTCCACTTCGAAAGTATACCAGTCGAAGTGGAGGTCTTTAGAAGGTGGTGTAGAGCCAAGAAGTTGTCCCTCCTCCTCTACCTCTATAGCGGAAATTGCTGATTTCTTGCTATTCCTGAGAGTAAAATCGCATCTAGCCGTATCCACAATAAAGGGATACAGGAGTATGCTCTCGGCTGTATTCAGGAACAGAGGTTAGATCTGGCAAATAACAAAGATCTCCACGTCTCATAAGATCTTTTGAGACGTCAAAGTCTAAAGAGCCAGTACCTCCGAACTGGAATTTGGGACGTAGTCCTCAAATACTGTCTTCGGATAGATTTGAACCTCCTCATCAGGCCTCATTTAGAGACGTACGAACTAGAAAATGCCTATTTCTTTTATCGTTAGCAACGGCAAAAAGAATTAGTGAGTTACAAGCTCTGCAGGATAAAGTAGGTTCAAGGAAGACTCGCGATTTGCTCGTTTTAAAACTCTGTTTTTTAGCGAAAAACGAGAATCCCACGAATCCCTGGCCTAGGTCATTCGAAATCAAAGGAATGTCTAGTCTCGTAGGCAGAGAAGCAGAGAGGTCTATGCCCTGTTAGAGCTCTGAAGTTCTATCTTCAGAGGAAACGTCAGTTGGGAGGCTCTAGACAAGGTCTTTGGTGCGCGGTCAAAGACCCCACAAAGACTGATGTCAAAGAACGCTCTAGCGTTCTTTGTAAGGAACGTCATTACGGACGCTCACAAGGTCTGTCCGGACGAACAATTACAACTTCTGAGAGTAAAAGCTCATGAAGTACGAGCGGTTGCGACGTCTCTCTCGTTTTATAAGAATATGTCACTTCAAAACATATTAGCTACGACATATTGGAGATGCAACTCGGTATTTGCATCTCATTACTTGAAAAGACGTGCGTGTGACGTATGAGAAGTGCTTTTCTCTAGGTCCTATCGTATCGGCAGATACGATTCTTGGGTACGGGAGCCGACACCAATCCTTAGAATGTATATACTGTTCTTCTGTTTGGATATGGTCGAGAATCTCTTCGAACAATGGAGGATTCAGGCTCGCACGGGCGGCCGTCTATGTTGTTCATAAGAGAATTCTCGTCATATCCAATTAGTAGAGTATAATTTTTTTTTTTTTTGAAAAATTATGTATGTGTGCGTAGTGGTTTTTGAGTTACGGTTGTGTTACGAGTTCGGGGGGTAACTCGTAACAAATCCTTAGTTCTAACACATGGTTAGGATCAGGTGGTCGGGATTGGTTGTGTGCTCCTTCATAAGGTGTATTGTCATATAAGTGGATCAGCACCCATTGACAAAGTCCTTTTAGGCTCTGCTGAGTAAGTGGGTAAGACCCCATCGGCAGACCCACAAGAACTCTTGGCCATAGATCACATATCTCGCTAAAGTTTTCTTGAGGTGATGCAGACTACTGGGCAAACACCCACCAAGTTCTACCACCTATCAGGTAGGAACCAAGGTTTTATTTATACCTACAACATATGTTGTTTACCTGTCTATTCCATTTAGTAGCTGTCTCTTACCCTCCACCGAAGGGTGCCAATCAGCTATGTATATATCTGACAGGTAAGTTGATTGTATGAAAATGATATTGTTATGTTACAATAAAGTTTCATACATACTTACCTGGCAGATATATAACAATTAAGGCCCACCCAGCCTCCCCGCAGGAGACAGGTGGAAGAGAGAAAATATGATAGAAAACGGGGATGGTTCCTAGTCCTCCGACCACAGGGCAGGCCGGTAGATCACCTGACCTACCTGTAGCGAGTGGCGCGAAATTTGAATTTCTGTCGGGGACGACGGAGGTCTTAGCTATGTATATATCTGCCAGGTAAGTATGTATGAAACTTTATTGTAACATAACAATATCATATTTGTTCAAAAAATTTTTTTTGATAGTACATAGATCTACCTTGTGAGACGAGTTGTTGGTTTTTTCTGCTGATTAGTATGCTTGCTGGCGCACGGACGTCCGGAGCTTGGATCAGTGGGGGGAATCAGAGACGTCTTACTGACTAGATTGTACAAACATTTTTTTTAAATTTTATTTTTATTTTTGTACTTTACTGTACGAATGTTTGTGTTTCGAGTTTGTGGTCGTTTGCAAGAGGTTAGGGGATATAACTTCTGGCAATCTTAGAACTAACATGGATAGGTTGAGGTGATCGGGATCGATGTTGTGCTCCTTGTATAAGGTCTTGTCAAGTAAGTGGATAAGCACCCATTGACGTAGTCCTTCCAGGATCTACCAAGTAAGTGGGTAAGAACCCCTTTGGCAGAACACAAGAACTCTTAGCCATAGATCAATATCTCGCTGAGGCTCTTGAGACTGTCTAGACTCCTGGATTGTATTCATGAAGTCTTCAGTCTAAACAGGTAGGAACCAAGGTTTTATTTATTTATTACCTACAACGATAGTTGTGATTCCTGTTTGATTCTATATTTAGCTGTCTCTTTCCCACCTCCAATGGTGTGAATCAGCTAAGTATATATCTGACAGGTAAGTTAAATGTATAAAAATGATATTGTTATGATACAATAAAGTTTTATACATACTTACCTGGCAGATATATACAAAATTATACCCACCCTACCTCCCCTCAGGAGACAGGCGGTATAGAAAAAATATGATAGAACATGGGGATGGTTCCTAGTCCTGCCACCCAGCGGCAGGGTAAGTAGATCACCTGACCTACAGGTAGCGTGTGCGCGAAATTCGAATTTCTGTCGGACGACGGAGTCAAATAGCTAAGTATATATCTGCCAGGTAAGTATGTATAAAACTTTATTGTATCATAACAATATCATTTTGACAGCTGTTGTAAGAGATTGATAATTAAATTTCCAGACCAGATGGCTTCAAATACTGTGTAATGTTTAGGTGTCATGCCGAGCAATTTTCTCTTCACTAGTTGTGTTGCTAGAACATTTCATTCTGGTGTGATGGGGTTGCAAGAGTCTTTAAAGCCATATGACACAATTTGGAACAAGAAAAAAAGTGTGAGAGAGAAGAATTGCAAGCTAATGGCATGCAGGTGACATATCGCATCCAATGAATGGATACCAGCTCTAGTCATAAAATCTCAGGCTGCCTGGAATTCCAGTTAGCTTGGCGAAACAACTGATATGGGATTTTTTCCATTTGATAATGGGAGTTCTTGGCACATTCTAGTTGGTAGATTTGGCCTTCATGAGGACATGAGTGGGAAGGTGACGCAAGACATGGTGTGGACTTCTGAGTTGGGCAAGACTAATTGCATTCAGGTCACATTAAAGTCTGCAGGTTGTCATACTTCGAAAGAACCCAACTACTGTCTGTATGCAGGAAGCATTTTCCATCCCTCATCCCAATGCTGAGCAACAAGAGGGAGATGATGATGATGCTCATTCTAACTGGATGATGAGTCTGGGGAATAAAAATCATTCTTTGAGGGACAAGACAGAAGTAGGACGGCAGAGCCTGAGCTGACCCAGGTGTAGATGTAGAGGAGATAATGTCAACAGTCTCATTAGTTCAAAGAGTTTCTTGAGGAACCTTTTCCTCTCAACGTTAGATTCTGAAGGCAAATTGGATATGCTGGACTGTTCAGATGATATTAAGTAGTTTATAAAAGTTTGTTTTATGAATAGAACTTACCTGGCAGTTATAAATATATAGCATAAATATATAGCTATAGCCTCTGTCGGTCCGGCAGATTTTTCAAAACTCGCGGCAACCGCCGAGTGGTAGTTTGTTCGGTTAGGTATTAACTTAACCCTTACAGGGTGGTACTTGGAATCATTCCTGTTTTCTGTTCCTCAGATCATCTCTGCTGGTTGGACTGACAACATCGTTGCTAGTCCGCCGTCGGGTTTTTCGCTCGCTTCCCTGTGTCGCTGTATTTTCGACTGATAATTGGTGACGTATACTGTGGATTGGCAATCGCTTTCAAGATTTTGGATGAAAAGAAATGGATAGAGATGAAATGCTATGTGCGTAGATTAGAATTGGATAAAGTAAGGAGGGCTTCTAAATCTAAATCTAGGTCTGTGAGTGATGTTAGCCTAGACCTTTCTTATAACCCCTCAACTCCTTTAGAAGTAGAACCTTCTCCTGAGGTAGTAGCCCCTGCTCCTTCTACAGGACCTGTAGCTACTTTGGATGACCCTCAGTATGTCAGGATGGCGGCTGAGATGAAGGTAAGAGTGCAGGTGAAATTAGTGATAGTGCTTGTGAAAGTGCAGTGGAGGTGGCGACTGATCGATCCTGTCACGCCCCTAGGTCTAGACCTCTACCAAGCTCCCAGGACCAAGGGAGAAGGTACGTCGACGACCGCAAGGGGGTGAGGAGGAACGTATTCCTTGGTCAGCCGTCTCTTTCAAGCCAGGTCTATTGATATCAGATGGCCTAGTTGATGCGGGAGGCGGTTTGTCCCGGAGTGTTAGTGTCTCTTCCGAGGCTCCTTGCCAAGAACGGCCATGATGGGCAGCCGCCCACGGGAAAAGGCGTGTCGGACGTGTTTAGTGTCTTCTCCGAGCCCCTCTCCAAGACGCAGATGGCAGTATGAGGAGTCGAGGCCGACCAAGAGAAGGTGGATGCAGCAAGCTGACCAGACCCGTACTCGCTCTCTCCTTTCGAGTAACTGGAGTAGCCCGGAACCTTTTCCTTCCGACGATGATTGGAACGCCTCTGCAGCAAAAAAGTCAAGACCTAGAACAGATGATTCTCCGCAGGACGCATGGAGGGAGGAGAGATGTCCTCTTCCTTCAGGTTACGGAGAACTCTCGAGAGATCCTTCTCCTGCTACCAGCATGGCTCGGCAGCCATCTCCTTCGGAACTTCAAGACCCAGCACCGGATGCGAAATCTTTCATGACGTATGCAAGACAACTGGTTTCTTTAGTGCAAGCTTTTAGCCGCCCTCCCCCCCAGTCGGGCAGACGTAAGGACAAGTTACCAGTTAAGAGGTCAAGGAAAGAAACTCCTGCAGAGGTTTCTTCAGTTGGTAAGAAGGAACGGAGTTCCTCTCCCTTTCGTGACTACAGACAGCACCGTTCTCGCGATGAGAGGAAGAAGACGTCACACTTCGCCAAGGGAACCACCCCTCTCTCGGCACCGCGAAGTTCCTGGCACCATTCAGGGTTCTTCTCCCGACTCTCGGCACCGCGATACATCAAGCTCTCGTCGCCTCGCCTCTCCATCCTCTAGACGAAAGGAATTTTCTTCCTCTCGCCGATATAATGATTCCTTTGCTCGACACGACAACACATTCAGTTCTCCACGCCGTGAAGACATCAACTCTCGTTCCTGACAGACCAGCACTCGACAAGACGGTTCCAGCACTCGACGACAGGACGCATACAGCTCTCGATGTCAGGACGCATCCAACTCTACGTCAGGACACATCCAGCTCTCGACGTCAGGACGCAACCAGCTCTCAGCATCAGGATGCTCCGCTCCGGCATCAGGACCATCCACTCTCCGCCAATCAGGAACGCATTCCCAGCCCTCACGTCAGGAGGCATTCAAGCTCCTCAACGCAGGATGCATCCAGCTCTCTAACATCAGGACGCATCCAGCCTCGCTCGACGCAGAGCATGCATCCGGCTCCCTACATCAGGACGCATCCAGCGCTCGTCGCAAGGACGCATCAGTGCTCGACTCCAAGACTTGCCAGCTCTCGGCTCCAGGACGCATTCGTCTCCCGACGTCAGGACGCATCCAGTTCTCAACGCCAGGACGCATCCGGCGATCGGCTTCTTTCCCCTGACGCAGGTGTACAGCAAGAAGAGAGTGATACTTGTGCACACCGGATGGAACATAATTTGGTTGCACAAGAGACCTCCAACTTAGTTCCTTCAACTCAAAGGGAGACTAAGGAGTTGGAAGGAATTCTTGAATTAGAGGATATTGCGGAGATAAACCTGCTAATGCGGCTGCCGATTATAAGGTTCTCTCTCGCTCCCTCCCTGAGCGGTATGGAGAGGAGTTTAAACCGGCTGCTCCTCGTTCTCCTCAGTCACAGTTCATCAGGAAGAAATCGAAGAAACAGTCAGCTTTCATTAAGATGAAGCTGTCGATTTCGGCAAAGAAGGCTCTAGTAAGGATCAATGACTGGCTTGAAGAACGTAGACAGGCAGTGAAGTCCACGTTTTCGTTTCCACCAGCTAGGCTTGCCTCTAAGGCGGGCATGTGGTATGAGACTGGAGAGGCTCATAGCCTGGGAGTACCTGCCTCCTCCCAGGGGGACTTCTCCGGAATAGTAGACTCATCTAGGAGACATGCCCTCAATTCTGCCAAAGTGATGTGGTCTATGACGGAGCTAGACCACCTCATCAAAGGAATTTTTAGGTCTTTCGAGGTGTTCAGCTTCTTAGACTGGGCTCTTGGTGCTCTGGCCAGGAAAGCAGAACCCATACAAGCCACATCTGTTATACTCCTTCATGACCAAAGCGATTACAGTCGCACAGAAGGCAGAACTCCTATACGCCCCTCTCTCGGAACATCTTTTTCCTGAGTCCCTGGTCAGGGACATTACCCATTCTCTAACGCAGAAGGCTACACAAGATTTTCTGACGCGCTCCGCAAGGAAGGGTCTACCGGGGAATACGTCCGCTTCGAAGAAGGAGGAGAAGAAGGTTCTGCAGCCCCTTCGAGGTAGAGCTCCAACTAGGGCGGACTTCAGAGGAAGAAGGCAGGAGACGGGCAGTAGAGCGAACAGGAGGACGTTCAGAGCCCGTGCTAAGAAATGAGACACAAGTCCTCCAGACAGCAGTAGGAGCAAGGCTGTCACACTTTTGGCAGGCCTGGAAGGAAAGAGGGGTGGACGTCTGCTCCCTATCAGTCATCGGATGCCTGGTCCCTATCAGTCATCAGGGAGGGGTACAAGATCCCTCTCATGAGAAAGCGGCCACTTGCAAGAACACCGAGAGCCTTAGTGGCTCAATACTCGGACGCTGTGAAACAAGGGGCACTCCTGGATCTAGTAGACCAGATGCTGGAGAAGGGAGCGATAGAACCTGTACTGGAACTAGAATCCCCAGGGTTCTACAATTGCCTGTTTCTAGTGCCCAAGGCCTCGGGTGGATGGAGACCCGTTCTGGATGTCAGCGCACTGAACGCCTTTGCAGAAAAGACCAAGTTTACCATGGAGACGACTCAGTCGGTGCTGCAGCGGGTCCGTCCAGGGGACTGGATGGTGTCTCTGGACTTGCATGGACGCTTACTTTCATATCCCCATCCACCCGACTTCAAGGAAGTTCCTAAGATTTTTGTAGTCCCAGAAACAGGTGCTTCCAGTTCAAGGCCCTTTGTTTCGGCCTCAGCACGGCCCCTCAAGTTTTTACCAGAGTAATGGCAAACGTGGCGGGATGGCTTCATCAAGAGGGGATAAGATTATCCCTATACTTCGACGACTGGTTGATAAGGTCCCAGTCGAAGAACAGGTGTCTGGAGGACTTGCACAAAACGTTTCTGATGACCCAGGAGCTGGGTCTCATCATCAACAAGGAGAAGCCCCAGATCGAGCCGAGTCAGACGATTCTTTATTTGGGGATAGTTCTGGACTCGGCTCTTTTTCGGGCTTTTCCCTCCCAAGAAAGGCAGAACAGGTGCCTCGAGAAGGTGCAGGAATTCCTGGGGAGAGAGAAGTGCTTGGCGAGGGATTGGATGAGTTTGCTGGGCACCTTCTCCTCGCTCGAGCAGTTTGTCTCCCTGGGAAGGTTGCATCTCAGACCTCTGCAACACTTCCTTTCAAGAGTCTGGGACAGGAAGAATCAGGAGGACTCCTTTTCCTTTCCCATTCCAGCAGAGATCAAGAGACATCTGAGTTGGTGGCTGGATCCGTTGAAGTTAGGGGAAGGAATCTCCCTGCTCAGGAAGAACCCAAGCCTAGTGTTGTTCTCAGACGCTTCGGAGTCAGGATGGGGAGCAACACTGGGGAGCAGGGAGGTCTCAGGCTCTAGGGAAGGGGAACAGAATGAATGGCACATCAACAGGAAAGAGTTGATGGCCATTCTGTTAGGATTGAAAGCCTTCAAGGTCTCTGTCTCGGGGAGAGTAGTAGAAGTCAATTCAGACAACACCACGGCCCTGGCTTACATAAAAAAGCAAGGAGGGATCTGGGACTCATTCTCTGTCCCTGTACGAAACAGCAAGAGAGCTCCTTCTGTGGGCAAAGGAGAATGGCATAGAGCTTTTAACAAGATTTGTGCAGGGACAGAAGAATGTAAGATCAGACATGCTCAGCAGGAAAGGGCAAGTTCTGCCCACAGAATGGACCCTCAACCTTCAATTTCATACAATCAACTTACCTGTCAGATATATACATAGCTAAGACTCCGTTGTCCCCGACAGAAATTCAAATTTCGCGCCACTCGCTACAGGTAGGTCAGGTGATCTACCGGCCTGCCCTGGGTGGCAGGACTAGGAACCATTCCCGTTTTCTATCATATTTTCTCTGTCGCCGGTGGTATCAACATTGTTATTACTACCTCCTGACTGGAATTTGCTTTTCAAGGCAATTGATCATCTTTATTGGACTTTTTGGTGACGTACCTGGATCGTTGTTTTGGCATTCGCTACCGTGGACTGGATTTAGACTTGCTTTTGATTTTTCTTCAAGAATGCCTGATTCTAGTGGTTGTGTGAGTGTGTGTGTGAATGTAGGCTGCAAGGTGAGGATACCGAAGGCTTCGGTTGACTGTTCTTTGACTAACACCTGTCATGATTGTGAGAGGTTGAATGTTGAGGAATGGAAGACTCTAACTTCTTATTTGAAGAAGTTAGAAAGGGATAGAGTGAGAAGGGCTGCATCTAAGAGTGCAGGTAGTACAAGGCCTATTGAGCCTATTAACGATTTTAACTCTTCTTTAAACTATGCATATGATTCTAATTCTGTATCAGGGCCCTCACAAGCTATGCATTCAGATTCGGCCTCAGAAATCGCTGACCTGAAAGCTACACTTTACAGGATGAAATTCAAAATGGCTGCCATGAAAGGTAAGGATTGTAATAGTGACATATTTAGTGAAGTGAGTGCCCCCAGTGTTGTGGAGGGGGCGTCTGACCGTCTCTTCGACGCTCCCAGGCCCAGACCTCTTTCAAGCTCCCAAGCCCAGAGGAGAAGAAAAGTCGAAAGCCTTACGGAGGTTGTGGAGAATTCCCCCCGTCAGGCGTCCCTTCAGCAGGCTCTGTAGCTCGACAGATGCTCAGGACCGCTATAGAAAAAGCGTCCTCCGAGAGTGCTTCTCTTCATCCGCTTCTCCCTCACCTAAACGAGGGTGGAAGGATTCGGACCTTTCCAGGCCCCTGAAAAGGCACTGGAAAGAACCTGTATTTGATTCAAGCCCTGAACGCTTTTCTGAAGAAGCGCCTTCCTCGATCAAGAAGGCTAAGAGGGTTTTGACGTCTCTTGGCTTTGACAAAACTCCTTCGAGGTCTCCCTCTCCCGTTGAAGAGGACGCTGGAGAGGCTTCCAAGAGGATTCTTTTAGCTGTCCAAGAACAGTTATCCGCCTTGGTAGGAGTTCTTTTGAAGGATCCTCCTCGTAGGAAGGACGTGAGGCTTCCTGTCAAGAAGTCTCTTCTTCCTTTTCCCGCCAGGAGTGAGGCTCCTGTGGGACGTGAGGCGTCTTCTAGGTGTGAGATGTCTCCTGATAGCGAGTCGTACGCCAAATATGAAGCGCGAGGTGCCAGCCAAGCGCGAGTTTTCTTCCAGACGAGAAGCGTCTTATAGGATTGAAGCGCCAGACAAGCGCGAGCAGCCTAACAGGCGCGAGGATTTAGCCAGACGTGAGACGTCTGCCAAGCGAGCAGCGTTAGCCAAGTGCGAGGCGCCAGCCAAGCGCGAGGATTCAGCCAGGCGCGAGGCGCCAGACAAGCGTCATCCAAGCAGGGATGAAGCGCCAGAGAGGCGCGAGGCGCCAGCCAAGCGCGAGGAGCCAACCAGGCGCGAGACGTCTGCTTTGATTCATAGGGGCTCCGTACACGCTCTTAGCCCCTCTCCAATTAGGAGTTTGTCTCCCGCAGAGAGAGAGATTGGGGAGGAAGACCCAGACTTGAAGTTGAATTCTCCTTCTGATCCTTTCATGGAAGAGGACTCAGAAGACGAGACTCACGGCAGAGAAGGGCTGTCTAACTACAAGGTTTTGACAGCTCTTCTTCTTCAGGAATACGGAGATTCCTTGACTCCTGCCGCTCCTCCTTCTCCACGCTCCCTTTTTTCGTGCTCCAAGACGCCAAAGGCTTCGTCTTTTTTGAAGATGAGGCCAACGATTTCAATGAAGAGAGCTCTTCAGTCTCTGGATAGCTGGATGCTAACCAAGAAGGAGTTGGTTAGAACTGTGTTCTGCATGCCTCCCGCTAGACTTACGGGCAAGAGAGGTATTTGGTACCAGACTGGGGAGAATATGGGTCTCTCTCTCCCAGCTTCGGCTGAAGCTGACTTTTCCAGTCTGGTAGATGCATCCAGGAGACATAGCCTACATAGTGCTCGAGTGACTTGGGGTCTTTCGGAGCTGGATCATCTCCTCAAGGGACTCTTCCATGTTTTGGAAGTCTTCAACTTCCTAGATTGGTCCCTTGGGGTGATGGCCAAGAAGGCCCATGCCTCGGAAGGCCTCGATCCCGACGTACTCCTCTCGATCTTGTCGTGTATTGACAAGGCGGTACAGGACGGCTCAGGGGAAGTCTCTTCCTTATTTGGAGCCGGACTCTTAAAGAAGAGGTCTGTTTTTAGCGCTTTTCTGACAAAAGCAGTATCTCATTCTCAAAGGGCAGCATTGTTATTCGCTCCCAGGTCTGACTTTTTTTCCCTGCGCAGTTGGTAAGGGGCATTTCCCGTTCGCTGACGGAGAAAGCGACACAGGATCTTCTCCTTCAGTCGTCCAGGAAAAAGAGACCAGTGGTGGTGGGAGAGAAGAAAGGTGCTAATACGCCTCTGCAGCCCTTTCGAGGAGGTCCTCCCTCTAGAGCTCCCTCAAAAAGGAAAGCGACTGAGAGGAGAGGTAGAGCTTCTTTCCGTCCCTTTAAAAGGGGGATAGTGAAGCTGCGTTCCTCCAAACAACCGAAAAAGTCAAACACCAGGTAGTTCCAGGCCTACCTGGGATTTGCGGAAGCCTGGACACTCATCGATACAGACGCTTGGTCAATGTCTGTATTACAGAAAGGATACCTCATACCCTTCCTGGACAATCCTCCCCTGACTTCAACTCCGCGGGAATTGTCCGCCAATTACAAGGACCCTGTGCTGAAAGATACTCTTATACGAATGGTGGATCAGATGTGGGACAAGAGAGCAATAGAACTAGTGCTGGATCAAAGCTCCCCGGGGTTTTACAATCGCCTTTTCTTGGTTGCGAAAGCCTCGGGGGGCTGGAGACCAGTTCTAGACGTCAGCGCTCTGAACAAATTTGTTCAGAAACAGAAGTTCTCCATGGAGACTTTTTTCGTCAGTCCTTGCGGCTCTTCGCCAAGGGGATTGGATGGTTCTCTGGATCTCCAAGATGCCATATTTTCACGTCCCGATTCATCCTTCGTCGAAGAAGTACCTCCATTTCATGATGGGGGGAAGGATCTTCCAATTCAGGGCCTTGTGTTTCGTCCTTTCCACTGCTCCTCAGGTCTTCACAAGCCTGATGAAAAATGTGGCGAGACGGCTTCACCTGAAAGGTATCAGTATCTCTCTGTACCTAGACGACTGGCTCATCAGAGCAAAATCAGAGAGACAGTGTTTGGAGGACCTTGCTTTGACCCTAAACCTGATCAAGACCTTAGGATTACTCGTGAACCTCGAGAAGTCCCAACTGATCCCTAGCCAGAACTTGGTCTATCTGGGGATTCAGATGGATTCTCGGGGTTTTCAAGTATTTCCTTCTCAAGAGAGACTAAAGAGAGGCTTAGAGAAAGTCTCTCTCATTCTTAGGGAAAAAACGTACTTCGGCGAGGGAATGGTTGAGCCTTTTAGGGACCCTTTCCTCGCTCGAACAGTTCTTTCCTCTAGGAAGACTTCATCTCCGTCCTCTTCAGTTCTTCCTCAGAAGATCGTGGAACATGAAGACAGGACTTCTTTCGGACAGTTTTCCCCATTCCAGTAATGATGAGACGTCACTTGGAATGGTGGTTGCCCCCTCTGAAGGAAAACAAAGGTTCTTCCCTAGAGACTCAGAACCCGAGCCTTGTATTGTATTCCGACGCATCGGAAAAAGGTTGGGGAGCAACCTTGGGAAAGAGAGAGGTGTCAGGCACCTGGAATGCAATTCAGGTCTCCTGGCACATAAATTGCAAAGAACTGTTTGCCGTACACCTGGCCCTAAAGAGCTTCGAGCCTTTAGTGACGAACAAGGTAGTCCAAGTGAATGCGGACAACACAACAGCCCTTGCCTACATTCGAAAGCAAGGAGAGAGACACTCGTATGCCCTGTACGAACTTGAAAGAGACCTTCTTTTGTGGACATCCCAGAGGAACATCTCCCTCTTGACGAGGTTTGTTCAAGGAGTAAGGAACGTAAGGCAGGAGACAGGCTGAGCAGGAGGAACCAGGTCCTTCACACCGAATGGACCCTCCACTCAGAAGCTTGTCGGAGTCTCTGGTCTCTTTGGGGGACTCCTCATGTGGACCTCTTTGCCACGTTCCTCTCAAAAAGACTGGGAGTCTTTTGCTCAGTAGTAGAAGACCCCAGAGCTCTTACAGTAGACGCCTTCCTTCTAGATTGGTCTCATGTAGACGTATACGCATTTCCCCCATTCAAGATTCTGGGACAAGTGCTCAGGAAGTTTGTGTCCTCAGAGGGGACGAAAATGACCCTGATAGCCCCCTTTTGGTCAGCTCAAGAGTGGTTCACGGAGGTACTGGAGTGGATGGTAGACTTTCCCAGATCCCTCCCACTAAGGATGGATCTTCTCAGACAACCACACTTCGAGAGGTTTCATCAAAACCTCCCTGCTCTCGCTCTGACTGCCTTTCGACTATCGAAAGACTTGTCAGAGCGAGAGGCTTTTCTCGCAAGGCTGCAAGCGTGATCGCTAGAGCCCGGAGAACTTCCACTATGCGAGTTTACAGTCTAAGTGGGAAGTATTTAGAAGTTGGTGCAAGTCGAAGAAGTTGTCCTCCTCCAGTACCTCTGTAACAGAAATCGCCGATTTTCTGTTATTCTTGAGAGAGGAATCTCGTCTCGCCGTAGCCACTTTAAAGGGCTACAGGAGTATATGCTTTCGGCCGTCTTTAGAAATAGAGGCCTAGGTCTGGCAAATAATAGAGATCTACACTATCTTGTTAGATCCTTTGAGACCATGAAGTCTAAGAATACATCTCCCCCTAACTGGAACCTCGACGTGGTCTTGAAGTTCTTGTCCTCGGGAAGATTCGAACCTCTGCATATGGCCTCGTTTCGTGACCTAATGAGAAAATGTTTTGTTTCTTTTGTCACTTGCAACAGCTAAGAGAGTTAGTGAGATACACGCTCTTAGTGATAAAGTGGGATTCAAACTAGACTCAGCCATCTGTTCATTCAAAGCTTGTTATTGGGTAAAGGAGTTACTACCCTTCCCTCAACCATTAACTATGGTACGGTATGCCTGTATTTGGGTTTGTGTTTTTATGGTTGTCTGAGGAAGCTGACTTGTGGGAACAGCACCCTCAGTTCTAGCTAGATAGGTAAGATATCTAGTCTGCAAGGTTAGGTGGTTGGTTAGGTGAGTAAGGTTGCAAATAATAAAAGGGGTAAATAGGTAGTGCAGAAGTCTAGTCACATTGTTGGTCTCGCCCCGTTTGACAGACTCGAGTGAGTTGTTTCAGCATAACAGGTCTCCACCTTGCTGGCGCTCCTAAGGGAAAGCGACTCAAGAGGCAGGGACCTTTGAAGTCAGCGGCCTTAGCAGGTAAGGAATCAAGGTGATTACCTACGACTTTTAGTTGTTTCCCAACGATGTTGGCTGTCTTTCACCCACCTCCAAATGTGTGAATCTGCTATATATATATAACTGCCAGGTAAGTTCTATTCATAAAAATGAAGCTTTCATGTATGACACTTACCTGGCAGATATATATATGTATAGCTATATCCTCTGTTGCACTGGCAGAATTTTCCAAACTCGCGGCAACCGCTAGATCACTGGTAGTTCAGGTGATCGATCGCCACCCCGTTCCCGTGGCGCTGGCGCTCGGAACCATTCCCATTTTCATCAGATTTTCTCTGCCAGCCGAACCGTCAACATCGTTAAGGGTTCCTTGCTAGAATTTCGAGCTCGTTTGCTGACTTTTCGCTGTATATGGACGGATTTTTGTTATTCGTATTGGAAAGTTAGATTGGCAATCGCTTTTGGATTTTTCTTGAAATGTCTGATTCAGGTATTATCTTTAGTGTGTGTGAAAGAAGGTTGTAAGGTGAGACTACCAAAAGCTTTGGTAGACCCTCACACGGTGTGTAAGAAGTGTAGAGAGGGTGTGTGTACTTGGGACAACAGGTGTATTGAGTGTGAGAGTTTGAATGAGAAAGAGTGGAAGACTCTCACTAAATATGTGGAGAGATTGGAGAAAGCTTGTGTGAGATCTGTGTCTCGGAGTGAGAGGTCAGGCTCTTCTAGTAAGGCCTTGAATGAATCGGTTACTATTTCTCCACCTTCTTCCCAAGTAGAAGTTGTAACACCTTCTCCTCAGGTTTCTCCTGCGCCTGCTGCTGTTTCTGAGGATGCGAAGGATTCTCATTATGTTAAAGTGTTTGCTGCCGTGGCATTGATGGGTGATCAGATTCAGCGTCCTTACAGACAGAGTGGGTGTGTGTAATGTGAGTGACAGTGTTGTGGAGGGGGCGACTGACCGTCTCTCGTGTTCCTAGACCTAGACCGCTTCCAAGCTCCCAGACCCAAGGGAGAAGGTATGTCGACAGTCGAAGGGAGGCAAGATGGGTCCCCATACGATCAGTCGTCCCTTCAGGCAGTCCTGTTACGTCCCAGGCTGCAGCAGTGCGCCATAGAAAAGGCGTCACTGGGAAGTGTTTTTCTTTCTCCGATAGCTCTGCATCAGGCAGGTATCGGCGCTATGCGGAGGAATCGCGTCCCCTCAAGAGGACGCACAGACCAGCCTCATCTCAGGACGAACTCGGCTACGTTCAAGAGGGATGGAGTAGCCCTGAGATTTTCTCATCTAGTGCGGAGGAGGACGCAATTCACGTAAAGAGGAGGAGAACGTTTTGTTCGAGAGAGGACGCAAGACGTTCTATGGCCAGCTGTTCTCCTGAGAGAGACTCTCCTTCTGCATATTGGGTACTCTCTCCTGTCTCTTCTCCGTCTCGCAGACCTCAGGACCATTCTCCTCGTCGTCCCAGTGCTTCACGCCTTCTCTCCTCCTTCGCGTGCGATCCGTCAGGAAACGGACACTGAAGACTTTCTGAGAGAGATGCAAATGAAGTTAGCCGACCTAGTAAAGTCTTGGGAAGAACAAATGATCAGCCTTTCCTCAAGGCGGTAAGGATGACGTTTCTCAACCCGTCACGTCAATCCAAGAGGACGCATGATAAGATTTTGCCTCCTCCTCCTCGTCCTTCGTATTCTCGGGCAGGACGCACGGTGCCGGCTAAGACAGACGATCGCTCGGCTATGCAGGACGCAAGAGCAAGCCAGATAGACTTCCGGTGGACGCAGCTCAAGCGACGGACGCAGGACGCAGGCGGCAGGACGTTAACCCGTCTTCCTCCCGACACTTCCGAGAAGATTTTCGTCAGGATGCGATTCCACATTCTCTTTCTAAACAAGTGTTAGATCCGTACGCTGTGGAGAATCTTCGACAGGACTTCAGCTTCCAGGATGTCTCATCAGCGGAAGAAGACGTTGAGGACAGTTTCTGAAGATGAGAGAGATGTCGAAGCGCCATCTTCAGATTATAAAAGGTTGACTGATTGCCTCCTGTCAATCTTCGAAGAGTTTCAACCTTCAGCTCCGTTGTCCCCCCTTCGCAGTTCTCGAGGAACAAAACCCCAAGAAGTCATTGTTTTATACATTCAACTTCCCTGTCAGATATATACTTAGCTATAGACTCCGTCGTCCCCGATAGAAATTCGAATTTCGTGGCACACACTACAGGTAGGTCAGGTGATCTACCGCCCCGCCGCTGGGTGGCGGGAATAGGAAACCATCCCCGTTTTCTAAGTCAGATTTTCTCTATCGGCTGGACATCAACATTGTTGTTGTTCCTCCTGATTTGATTTTCGTGTTTTTTCATCGCTATTGATCTTCTAAGCCGGTCTTTTTGGTGACGTATTGGATCTTTGGTTGGGCATACTCTTTCGTGGACTGTTATTTGGACTTGATTGGATTTTCTCATAATGTCGGACTCTAGCTTTTCGGTTAGAAGACAGTGTGTGAATGAGGGATGTATGGTGAGGCTACCGAAAGCTTCGGTAGACCCTCACACAGTTTGTAAGGGGTGTAGACAGAATGAATGCTCTGTATCTAACACCTGTAATGAATGTGTAGGTTTGAATGAGGAAGAGTGGAAGAATTTGAATTCCTATTTAAGAAAATTGGAAATGGATAGGGTTAGGAAGGCTTCCTCCAGAAGCGTAAGTAGGTCTCGTTCTAGCGAGCCAATTTAATATAACACTAACCCTAAAATCTGATTTACTTCCTCTGCTACTACTAAGACTGCAAACCCAGCAACGGAAATTGCAGATCTTAAGGCTGCACTTCAAAGGATGGAACGTCAGATGCAAACTTTACAAGGTAAGCGCAGTGATAGTGACGTAAGTGTACCCAGTGCAGTGGAGGGTGCGTCTGATCAGCTTCATCTCGCTCCCAGGCCTAGACCGCTTCCAAGCTCACAGGCCCAGAGGAGAAAGAATGTCAAAAGCTTTACGGAGGTTATGGAGAAATCCCCACCAATCAGGGCGTCCCCTCGGCAGATTCTGTGACGACCCGATGCCAAGGATCGCTATAGGAAAAGCATCCTAAAAAAGTGTTTTTCTTCTTCGGATTCTTCACCACAAAGAAAGGGCTGGAGTTCTGACGAACTTTCACGCCCCTTAAAAGAAGTGGAAAGCTCCAACGTTGGATTCAAGTCCGGAGTTTTTCCCTGAAGGATCGCTTTGCGAAAGGAAAAAAGCCAGGTATATTCCAACTCTCAACTCGGAGTCTTCTTCCTCCTCTAGACCTCCTTCACCTACATCGGAAAAGGAAGAAGAGAATGCTGCGGCAAAAATTCTACTAAAAGTACAGAAGCAGATCTCCTCTTTAGTAGGAGTTCTTACGAAGGAGACTCCCAGAAGAAAGGACTCTTTCCTTCCGATAAAAAGATCTACAGGAAGAAAAGACGTCTCTGGCACAAAAATCGCTTATGCTACTCCTCGGACAGGAAGTAGAAAGAATGCGCCAGCCTGGCGCAATGCGCCAGAAGAGCCAGAAGCGCCAGCCAGGCGCCAGAATTTACGATCTTCTTCCAAACAACATTGGAACCAAGAGGATTCTTCTAGCTTTCAGCGGATCAGCCTTTACCTGGCATGGGACTCTAGACGTCGCACAGGCGGCCGTAGCCCCTGTCAGGATATAGCTTTTTCCGTTGAGAGCGATACAAGAGGACATCCTTCTTCTGACAGGAGAGAAAGACGTCGCACAGGCGGCCATCGCTCTTGCCAGGAGAAGGAGAGTGTCTTGTTGCAGGATCAGCCTATCTCTCGTAAGGACGCAAGTTGTCGCACCAGGCGGCCGTCATTCTTGCAAGAGTGGGGTAGATGTTGCGAGGGACTCATCTCCATCGAGAAGAAACTATCCTCTTCGGAGATTGAACTTGATTTGGAAGATGTGTCGGATTCGGAAGATCGTACGGCTGCAGGCTTATCGGATATAAGACTTAGCAGCCCTCTTACTTCAAGAGTTTGGAGACTCATTAAGCCCTACTGCTCCACCTTCTCCTAGATCTTTGTTTACCAGCACTAAGGTCTCAAAATCGTCCTCTTTCATTAAGATGAAACCAACCATTTCGATGAAGAAGGCGCTTCGGTTTGTCGGAAACTGGTTTAAAACCAAGGAGGAAGCGGGGAGAACCGTCTTTGCTTGCCCTCCTTCCAAACTGGCAGGAAAGAGAGGTATATGGTATGAGACGGGAGAATCACTGGGTCTTGCTCTCCCGACCTCTGCCGAAGCAGATTTTTCAAATCTTGTTGACGCATCAAGGAGACAAGCCTGTCATCAGCTAAGATCACATGGGGGACTTCAGAAATGGACCATCTCCTCAAGGGATTGTTTCATGTCTTAGAAGTTTTTAACTTCTTAGACTGGTCCCATGGGGTGTTGGCTAAGAAAACTCAGGAGTCGGAGTTTCTTAGCCCAGAAGTCCTTCATAGTGTCCTGTCCTGTATGGACAAAGCAGTCCAGGATGGATCAGGAGAAGTTGCTTCTCTCTTCGGAACTGGAATTTTGAAGAAAAGGACTTTGTTTAGTTCTTTCTACGAAAGCGGTCACTCCTATCCAGAGGTCGTCCCTGCTTTATGCGCCTCTTTCGGATCAATTGTTCCCTTCACAATTAGTAAGGGACATTTCCCATTCTTTGACTGAAAAGGCCACACAAGATCTTTTGGCCCAATCCGCAAAGAAAGCGAGGACCTCCGTTCCTGTGAAGAGAGAGACACGTACCCCTCAACAGCCCTTTCGAGGGAGTTCCTCTTCTAGACCCTCCTCTAAGAAGAGAGGAATACCAAAAAGAGGTAGGTCTGCATTCAGACCTATCAAGAAAGCCAAATGAGATTCCAGTCCTTCAAGCACCAGTAGGAGCCAGACTTCTGAAATTTTCAGAAGAATGGGCTCTGAGAGAGGCAGACAGCTGGTCTCTTTCAGTAGTAACGAAGGGATATCTTATCCCCTTTCGAGACAGACCTCCCTTAACTACGACCCCGAGGGAACTGTCGGCCAAGTACAGGGACCCTGCCATGAGAGAAGCACTTTTACATCTTGTAGAACAGATGTGGCAAAAGGAGGCCATCGAACTGGTCCAGGATCCGCATTCCCGAGGATTCTACAACCGTCTTTTTCTGGTTCTGAAATCCTCGGGAGGGTGGAGACCGGTTCTGGATTTGAGCGCATTGAACCGATTCGTAGAGAACACAAAGTTCTCTATGGAAACGTCCAAGTCGGTTCTTGCAGCTCTTCGTCCCGGAGATTGGATGGTCTCCCTGGATCTACAGGATGCTTACTTTCATGTTCCCCTGCATCCCTCATCGAAGAAGTTTCTTTGATTCGTGATGCAGGGCAGAGTATTCCAATTCAGGGCCCTGTGCTTCGGCCTTTCTACAGCTCCTCATGTTTTCACGACCCTAATGAGGAATGTTGCGAAATGGCTACATCTGAAAGGGGTAAGTATATCTCTTTATCTAGACGATTGGCTGATAAGAGCAAAATCGGAACATCAGTGCTTGAAGGACCTGGAGACGACTTTAGAACTGACAAAATCACTGGGACTACTCGTAAACCTCGAGAAATCACAATTGATCCCCAGACAGAACATAGTCTATCTGGGGATACAGATGGATTCTTGGGGTTTTCGGGTTTTTCCATCGCAAGAGAGAATTGCTCGAGGCTTAGAAAAAATCTCGAACTTCTTAGGGAAGAAACAGAGCTCGGCGAGGGAGTGGCTCAGTCTGTTGGGCACCCTTTCCTTGTTAGAGCAGTTCGTTTCCCTAGGGAGATTGAACCTCAGACCTCTGCAGTTCTATCTCAGACGAATGTGGAGTCAGAAGACAGGAGATTTGTCAGACTCGTTTCCCATTCAGCAGGAGATAAAGTCAAACCTGAAGTGGTGGTTAACCCCCTTAAAAAGAAACGAAAGAGTGTCCCTCTTGATTCGGAACCCTCTCCTAGTGTTGTTTTCCGATGCCTCGGAAACAGGTTGGGGAGCAACATTGGGTCCAAAGGAAGTGGCAGGTACTTGGACGAAGGAACAGGTGGCACTGCACATCAATGCGAAGGAACTCCTGGCCATTTATCTAGCCCTGGAGTACTTCGAAGCGGAAGTCAGAGGAGTGGTAGTCCAAGTCAACTCGGACAAAACCACTGCTCTGGCTTACGTCCGAAATCAGGGGGCCACTCACTCTCTCACTATACGAGATCGCAAGAGATCTATTGACTTGGACGGAGGAACGGGGCATAATACTCCGGACAAGATTTGTTCTGGGAGTGAAAAATCTAAGAGCAGACAGATTGAGCAGGAAGAACCAAGTACTTCCGACAGAGTGGATGCTCCACTCAGAAGTCTGCAAAGAGCTTTGGTCCCTCTGGGGAAAACCTCAGATCGACCTGTTTTGCCACGTTCCTCTCCAGGAAGATGGGACAACTTGCTCTCTAGAAGAAGATCCCAGAGCCATAGCGATCGATGCTTTCCTTATGGACTGGTCAGGCATAGACGCCTACGCCTTTCCCCCATTCAAGTTGCTGGGGGAAAGTGCTAAGAAAGTTTGTTGCATCGAAGGGACAAAACTGACTCTAATTGCTCCCTTCTGGCCTTCCCTTTCCCGAAACTGGTTCACAGAGGTACTGGAATGGACGGTGGACTTCCCCAGATCTCTTCCAGAAAGGAGGACAGATCTGCTCAAACAACCCCACTTCGAGAGGTTTCACAAAAATATCCAAAGTCTCTCCCTGACTGCCTTTCGACTATCGAAAGACTGGTCAGAGCGAGAGGCTTTTCTAAGAAAGCTGCAAGTGCTATCGCTAGAGCCCGCAGGTCCTCTACCTTGCGGGTCTACCAATCGAAGTGGGAAGTTTTCCGTAGATGGTGTAGGTCGAAGAAGCTGTCCTCTTCCAGTACCTCTGTGACTGAAATCGCCGATTTTCTTCTCTTCTTAAGAGAAGAGTCGAAGTGGCTGTATCTACTATCAATAAGGGATATAAGAGCATGCTCTCAGCTGTTTTTAGAAACAGAGGCCTGAATTTAGAAAATAATAAAGATCTTCATGATCTCATTAGGTCTTTCGAGACTTCCAAATTGAGATCTTCTCTCCCCCCGAGTTGGAACCTGGATGTAGTCCTCAAGTTCTTGACTTCTAACAGGTTCGAACCTCCAGATAAAATCTCGTTCAGGGATCTTACGAGAAAATGTATATTCCTGTTAGCCCTCGCAACTGCTAAGAGGATCAGTGAATTGCATGCTTTGGACTCTCGGGTGGGTTTTAAGAAAGACTCTGCTGTGGTTTCTTTTCAACATCTATTCTAGCAAAGAATGAAAACCCTTCTAAACCTTGGCCTAGAAGTTTCGAAGTCAAGGGACTCTCTTCCCTAGTAGGTATAGAGTTGGAGCGGTCTCTTTGCCCAGTCAGGACCCTGAAGTTCTATCTAAAAAAGAAGACACAGCTTCAGGATGTCGCCAGAGTCTCTGGTGTTCAGTAGAAACTCCAAGAGACCTATGTCAAAGAACGCACTGGCGTTCTGGTCAGGAATGTGATAACAGAAGCTCACAGGGATTGCCAAGAGAACTCCTTAAAGCTGCTTAGGGTAAAAGCTCACGAAGTCCGTGCAGTTGCAACTTCCCTATCTTTTACTAAGAATATGTCAATGAGAGACATTTTAGCAGCAACTTATTGGAGATGTAATTCAGTATTTGCATCCCATTATTTAAAGGACGTTAAAGTAACATACGAAAAATGTTTTTCTTGTGGACCGTATGTATCAGCGGATATACTATGCTGGGACATGGAGCGGATGCTGATCCTTTAATAATTTTGTTTTTGTTTTTGTTTTCTTTAATGAATATTTGTAACAATATTGGTGTTGAGTTTTTGGGTTGCTTGAAAGGATGTTCGGGGATGACTCCTTTCAATCGTAGTACTAACCCGACGATAGGATCAGGTGATCGGGATCAGTGTCGTGCTTTATGATAATGCCATTAGGCAAGGTGTTTGGTCATGTAAGTGGATAGGACCCCATTGACAAAGATCCTAAGGTTCTGTCGCGTAAGCGGGTAAGACCCCTTTGACAGACCATCAAGAACTCTTAGCATGAGGTCACCACCTTGCTGAGGCTCTTGAAGCGATGCAGGCTCCTAGGCAGTAGCCGTGAAGTCTTTCGCTAACACAGGTAGGAACCAAGGTTTTTTATTTTATTACCTACAACGTATGTTGTTTCCTGTCTATTCAGTAAAATTAGCAGTCTCTTACCCTCCGCCAAAGGTGCCAATCACCTAAGTATATATCTGACAGGGAAGTTGAATGTATAAAAATGTTATTGTCATGATACAATAAGTTTTATACATACTTACCTGGCAGATATATACAATTAAATGGCCCACCCAGCCTCCCCTCAGGAGACAGGTGGAAGAGAAAATCTGACTTAGAAAAGGGGAATGGTTCCTATTCCCGCCACCCAGCGGCGGGGCGGTAGATCACCTGACCTACCTGTAGAGTGTGCCGCAAAATTCGAATTTCTATCGGGGACGACGGAGTCTATAGCTAAGTATATATCTGCCAGGTAAGTATGTATAAAACTTTATTGTATCATGACAATAACATTTTTTGAAGATGACTCTTTCAATTACAGCCAAGAAAGCCCTTCAACGGATTAACTCCTGGTTGAAGGAAAAGAGGGAAGCAGGGAAGATTTCCTTCTCCTTTCCTCCAGCCAAGTTGGCTTCGAAGTCTGAGGTCTGGTATGCAACGGGGGAAAGTCTCGGCCTGGGAGTACCTGCCTCCTCCCAGGGGGACTTTTCCAATATTGTAGACAGCTCCCGCAGGCATGCTTTGCACGCAGCCAAGATTTGGTGGACGTCTTCAGAGTTGGATCATCTATTGAAAAGCATTTTCCGAACTTTTGAAGTGTTCAACTTCCTTGACTGGTCCTTGGGGGCTCTGGCTCGCGCCTTAGAAGACAAGGAATCGTCTGCCTTACAACTTCCAAGCAGTATTATGTCCTGCATGGACAAAGCCCTGAGAGGTGGGACGAACGAGTTGGCGTCCCTCTTTACGGCAGGAGTATTGAAGAAGAGGTCCCTCAGGTGCAGTATTGGGCAAAGGAGTTTCCACCCCATAATCTACTAACATGCTAGGGTATTTTTAATTAGGTTGTAGCGTTTTTATGGTTGTCTGAGAGGGTTTATTCCCTCTTCAGGTTTTGAGTTTCTTTTGTTAGTGATGGTGTGTGTGTGTGTGGTTCAGGTGGTCTAACAATTCCTAGCATGAATGCCCGTGGTAAGAGATGGCTAGGGTTTCCTGTCAACAAATTTGGTCATGTCCAGTTGTCAGACCCTTTTGATAGCTGCCTCAACATTCAGGTCGCGTCCTAGTTGAGAGCTACTAAGGTTAAGCAGGCTAAGAGGCAGGACCTATGAAGTCAGCTACCTTAGAAGGTAAGGAACCAAGGAGTACTTTAAAATTTATTTTAAGTTTTAAACCCTAATGATGTTGCTGTCTTTAACCCACCTCCAAATGTGTCAATCAGCTATATATATACCTGCCAGGTAAGTGTCATACAAGAAAATGACGTTATTATGATATAACAAAGTTTCATGTATACTTAGCTGGCAGGTATATATAATTAAATTCTCCACCCTCCTCCCCTCAGGAGACAGGGTTCAGAGAAAATCTGATAAAAATGGGAATGGTTCCGAGCACAAGCGCCACGGGAACGGGGTGACGATCAATTGAACTACCGGTGATCTAGCGGTTGTCGCGAGTTTTGAAAATTCTGCCAGTGAGACAGAGGATATAGCTATATATATACCTGCCAGGTAAGTATACATGAAACTTTGTTATATCATAATAACTTCATATTTATGATAAAACAAAGTTTTATGAATACTTACCTGGCAGTTATATATATATTTTAAGTCCCACCCACCTCCCCTCAGGAGACAGGTCGGGCAAGAGATGATCTGAGGAACAGAAAACAGGAATGATTCCAAGTACCACGCTGTAAGGGTTGTTAACTACCTAACCGAACAACTACCACTCGGCGGTTGCCGCAAGTTTTGAAAAATCTGCCGGACCGACAGAGGCTATAGCTATATATATACTATATATAACTGCCAGGTAAGTATTCATAAAACTTTGTTTTATCATAAATACTTCATTTTTCATATGGCACTTGAATAACCTCAACTCAGTATACTTACTGACTGATAAAAATGTTCTATCATGACGAAGAGATGTCATTCAAGCCCTGCAAAAGACAGGGTCATAAGGGAGAAAGTCGAGGTGACACGTGACCTCCACTAAAGATTCTTATTAAGCAGTGGTTTGTAACTATGAAATCTCGAAATAATTTAAGCATGGTCTTAGTTATGTTTATTATAGATTTCAAGGGAGATATATAGTATTTCATGAAAACAATTGGACTACATTCCTTTCCCCTTCCGTGTTGCTGTACGCTTCTCAAACAGTGCAATTTGCAATTACACAACCATGCTCTTGCTTAATTTGCACACTTACGTAGGGTCACGATCACCGTCAAACTTAACTTTGAGTGGTTAACTCAACATCTTGATGAGATGAAAACCAGTTTGTTTTTCCAGTCCATCAATTATGAAGGGTATTGCTATTAAATGAAAGATTACCATCACTACACAGGGACCAAGTCTATCCCTGGACGAGGACATCTAAAAGTAAAGAATGATAAAATTGCAATGGATTTTCATGACTTGACTCCAGAAATGCACTACTCATACAAAAAGGTATTTTGAAGGAGCTGTTCAATTTTTTGAGAACAGTTACTTAGATTTAAAAGAATTGAAGTGAACAATTTAAAACACTAATTAAACAAGAATTTCATACATTCAACTTCCCTGTCAGATATATACTTAGCTATAGACTCCGTCGTCCCGACGGAAATTCGAATTTCGCGGCACACGCTACAGGTAGGTCAGGTGATCTACCGCCCTGCCGCTGGGTGGCAGGAATAGGAACCATTACCGTTCTGGAACCAGATTTTCTCTGTCGTTGGTACTAGTAACATCATTGCTAGTTCCTCCTGACTTTGACTTTCGTGTTTCATCGCCGTTGATCTTCTAGACTGATATTTTGGTGACGTATTGGATCTCTGGCCTGGCATACGCTATTGTGGACTGTTTTTTTTTTTGGATTTGGATTTTTCTTAGAATGTCCTGACTCTAGTTTTCGTTCAGAGTGTGTGTGGATGAAACGTTGTAATGTGAGGACTACCGAAAGCTTCGGTAGACCCTCACACTACTTGTAAAAGATGTAGAGGGAATGAATGTTCACAATCGATACAAGTGAGAATGTAAGAATTTAAATTTAAATGAGGGAGAATGGAAGGTTCTTAACTCATGTTTGAGAAAATTGGAAAGGGATAGGGCTAGAAAAGCCTCTTCCAAAAGTCTGAGTAGGTCGGTCTCTAACGAGCCAGTTAGTAGTCTAGTGCCTATCTCTAATGTAATTGCTTCCTCCCATACAGCATTACCTTCTCAATTATCAGATTCTGCAAGTTCGGCATCGGAAATTGCAAATTTGAAGGCTTCCCATTTTGAAGATGGAAAAAAACGCAAATTGAAGAATTTAGAAGGTAAGCAAATTGAAAGTGTTCCCAGTTAAGTGGAGGGGTGCGTCTGATCGGCTCTGTCTCGCTCCCAGGTCTAAGACCTCTTCCAAGCTCCCAAGCCCAGAGGAGAAGGAATGTGAAAGCCGTACGGAGATTTAAGAGAATCCCCCCACCGGTCCAGGGCGTCCCCTCGGCAGGATCTGTAGTAGCGTCCCAGACTACCAAGGATAGTCGTTGGAAGGGCACAATCCTGAAACAGTGTTTTTCCTTCATCCGATTCTTTTCAAAGAAAGGATGGAGTTTTCTGAATAAGCTGTCTAGACCTTCTAAAAGATCATGGAAGTCTCCAGCTTTGGACTCTAGCCCGGAAGATTTCCCGGAAGACTATCCACCGGAAAAGAAAAGGAAAGAAATCTATTTGTCAAATCCTCCTTCCCCTAGATCGGATACGGAGAAGAGAAACGCCGCTACGAAGATCCTAAGAGAAAAATGCAACAACAGATATCTTCGTTGGTGGGAGTTTTGAAGAAGGATCCTCCCCAAGGAGAAGGATCGCTTCCTTCCCGTTAAAAAATCCTGTCCAAGTAGAAGTCTCTGACAGCTCGGACGAGGTGCCTGCCAGGTGCCTGGCGCCAGCCAGTCGCCAGGAGCCTGTCAGGCGCAAAACGCCTACGAAGCGAGAGGATACAACCAGTATTCATAAATACAGAAAGGCGCATGAGGCTCCTACTAAGCGCCAGGTGCCTGAGTCTCCTGCCAGGCGCCTGGCGCCTGAAGCGCCTGCCTGGCGCCTGAGGCGCATTCCAGGCGTTTGGAGCCTGAAGTGCCTGCCAGGCCGCCTGGCGCCTGAGGCGCTACAGCCAGCGCCTAAACTCTCTCCAGGAATGATACATCGTCCAAGCACCAAAAGCGCCCAACCCCCAGGCGCCAGACGCCATGAACCAGGATCTCCATCTTCATCGGACATGGAGTTAGAAGTTGACCGGGAGGCTCCTCTTTGGGACTTTTTGCAGGATCAGTTTTCTCCTGGCAGGGTCTCGAGATGTCGCACTGGCGGCGCCGTAGCCCTTGTCAGGATGTGGCTGATTCTGCGAGAGGTATGACGCATTCAAGACCTTCTCCTGATAGGGACGCTAGTTGTCGCACAGGCGGCCGTCGTCCTTATCAGGACAGTCTTAATGTAAGTAAGGGCAAATTGCAGGATCGGCCTTCTCCTGGCAGGGACTCAAAGACGTCGCACAGGCGACCGTAGCCCTTGTCAGGTTAGAGTTTGGTACTGCTAAGAGCCCCTCACCTTGCTTAGAGAGGGAGCCCTCCTCTGGTTGCTCATTCTTCTCTAATGTGCTGGCCAAGATATGGAAGATGTGTCAGACTTGGAAGCAAATAATGGGGCAGGTCTTTCAGACTATAAGACCTTAGCAGCCCTCTTATTGAAAGAGTTTGGAGAGTCTCTGAGTCCTGCTGCCCCTCCTTCTCCTCGGTCTTTATTCTCAAGCACGAGGGCTTCAAAGTCATCCTCTTTTTTGAAGATGCAACCTACCATCTCAATGTAGAGGGCTTTGCATGCCTTCGGGAATTGGCTAAAATCCAAAGAGGAGGCGGGGAGACTGTGTTTACCTGTCCCCCTTCCAGACTATCAGGAAGGAGAGGGATTTGGTATAACACAGGAGCAGCAGTGGGACTCTCTCTCCCTGCTTCTGCAGACGCAGACTTCTCGACATTAGTGGACTCGTCAAGAAGACATGCGCTTCCATCTGCTAAAACAAGTTGGACACTATGTCGGAAATGGACCATCTCCTCAAGGGAGTATTCCATGTCTTGGAAGTTTTTAACTTCCTAGACTGGTCCCTTGGGGCTTTGGCCAAGAAGACGCAAGACCCGATTTCTTGGAACCCGAAGTCCTACATAGCGTTGCTGGCCTGTATGGATAAGGCAGGTTCAGATGGATCAGCTGAAGTGGCATCCCTTTCGGGGCAGGAATTCTAAAAAAGAGAGCTGTCTTCAGCTCATTTTTAACAAAAGCAGTCTCTCCCGTTCAGAGGGCGTCTCTCTTATATGCCCCTCTTTCGAAGCAGCTTTTTCCTTCTGAGTTAGTGAGGGATATTTCTCACTCGCTAACTGAGAAGGCAAAGCAGGACTTGCTAGTGCAATAGCTAGAAGTCAAGGACCACTGTTTCCTGCCACGAAGAGGGAGTCAAGAAGTACTCAGCCGCCCTTTCGAGGGAGCTCATCAGGACGAGCCCCTAGGAAAAGAGGAGCAGAAAGAAGAGGAAGGTCTTCTTCCATTAAAGCAACAAAGAAGGCCAAATGAGATACCAGTCCTCCAAGCACCAGTGGGGGCCAGGCTGCTGAAGTTTTCAGAAGCGTGGGCCTCGAGAAAAGTAGATTCTTGGTCTCTGGAGATACTCAAGAAAGGATATCTCATCCCCTTCAGAGACAGACCTCCATTGACGACGACACCGAGGGAGCTGTCAGCGAGGTACAAAGATCCTGCAAAAAGGGAATCCTGTTACGTCTAGTACAGCAGATGTTGAGAAGGAGGCCATCGAGACAGTGCAGGATCCTCACTCCCGGGGCTTTTACAATCGCCTTTTCTTAGTGCTGAAAAGCTTCGGGAGGGTGGAGGCCTGTGCTGGACGTGAGCGCATTGAACCGCTTCGGGGGAGAAGACAAAGTCCTCCATGGAGACTTCCAACTCGGTCTTGCGGCTCTGCGTCCAGGAGATTGGATGGTCTCCCTCGACCTGCAGGACGCTTATTTTCACGTCCCCCTGCACTCCTTCATCGAGAAAATATCTTTGATTCATGGTGCAGGGCAGGATTTATCAATTCAGGGCTTTGTGCTTCGGCCTCTCGACGGCTCCTCAGGTGTTTACGGCATTGATGAGGAACATAGCAAGATGGCTACATCTGAAGGGGGTGAGAGTATCACTCTATTTGGAAGACTGGCTCATAAGAGCGAGATCGAGACAGCAGTGGTTTGGAGGACTTGGAAACAACTCTAGATCTAGTAGTGAAATCTCTCGGATTGCTCGTGAACCTCAAGAAATCTCAGACGATCCCCAGCCAGGACATTGTCTATCTGGGGATTCGGATGGATTTCTCGGGTTTTCGAGCATTTCCATCCCAAGAAAGGATTGTGTGAGGATTGGAGAAAGAAAGTCTCGGCCTTCAAATCGCCCTAGCTTTTTTCGTTAGAAACGTGATTACTGAGGCACACATGAAATGCAAAAGTGAATCCTTTGCAGCTTTAAGAGTGAAAGCGCACGAGGTACGTGCAGTTGCTACATTGATATCTTTCAACAAGAACATGTCGATGAAAAATATCTTAGCAGCGACGTACTGGAGTTTGCATCTCGGTGTTTGCATCCCATTATTTAAAGGATGTAAGGGTAACATACGAGAGATGCTTCTCTCTGGGTCCGTATGTATCAGCGGATACATTGCTGGGTGAAGGAGATAGGACTGATCCTTAATTTTTTGTTTAGTTTTGATTTTAAAATAATTTTGGTGTTGAATTTAAGGTTGTTTGAAAGGTGGTTGGGGATAACTCCTTTAATCTTAGTGCTTAATCCCACGGTTAGGATCGGGTGATCGGGATTGGTGTTGTACTCCTTTATTATGCCATTAGGCATAGGTGTATTGTCATGTAAGTGGATAGGACCCCATTGACAAAGGCCATCAGGTTCTGTCGAGTAAGTGGATAAGACCCCATCGACAGTCCTCACAAGAGCTCTTAGCCATAGGTCACATCCTCGCTGAGGCTCTTGAGGTGAAGCAGACTTCTAAGCAGTAGCTATGAAATCTTCCGCCAAAACAGGTAGGAACCAGGGTATTTTTATTTTTATTACCTACAACATAAGTTGTTTACCTGTCGATCAGTAATTAGCTGTCTCTTACCCTCCGCCAAAAAGGTATGCCAATCAGCTAAGTATATATCTGACAGGGAAGTTGAATGTATGAAAATGATATTGTTATTGTACAATAAAAGTTTCATACATACTTACCTGGCAGATATATACGATTAAAATGGCCCACCCAGCCTCCCCTCAGGAGACAGGTGGAAGAGAAAATCTGGTTCTAGAACGGTAATGGGGTTCCTATTCTGCCACCCAGTGGCAGGGCGGTAGATCACCTGACCTACCTGTAGCGTGTGCCGCGATATTCGAATTTCTGTCGGGGACGACGGAGTCTATAGCTAAGTATATATCTGCCAGGTTAGTATGTATGAAACTTCATTGTACAATAACAATATCATTTTAATCCACTGTCCTTTATATACCCATAGATTTTAATTGTATTATCAGTTCCTTAAACACTCTTGAGATTTGTCAAAAATAAAGAAAAGGATATGATGGGGTACCTTTTTTTTGATTTTGCTATGGCAAGATGTTGCCCAAGAATCAATTTTCTGTGTCATTAGTGTTCATCACCAAGGGGTGTATGGACCCCCTTGATCATCTTTGGAAGTGCCTCCTCAGTGCTTGGCTTGTCAGTCCAAGGTTCATCTATCATTATAATCATCATAAACATTAAGTTAAGATGACAAACTGGACCAACTATTGTCTGAGTTTATTTGAAAGGTACTTTGGTTTGCATTGCATTTGAAGGTTACTGAAAGTTTCTACTTTATTTCAGGGCTTCCCTCAAGTCATCAGTTGAGTCAAGCATGCCACCTGCCCTTGTAGGAGTTGATGGAACTACTCTCCAGAGCTTTCAAGATAAGATGCTCATAGATTTCAGCCTTATTTGCCAAAGCCTAAAGGTAAGTTTTTCACTCGATATTAGTATCTTTATAAAAAAAACAGGTAAATGTATGTTTGTGTCACAGATTGTGAAGGAAGAAGCCTCTAAAAGGAATTTAGAGAACTAGACAGGAAAAGGGACTAATTACAGTACAATACATGGAGCTAAATACAGTAGAGACCTGGACCTCATTCGTATTAGCACTCGAAATAATCGGATTTCAACGGAAAATTTTGAGTAAATGTTGCATCTGAGCTCAACCAAAAATCTGGAAACCGACCCAAGGAATCATATGATTTTTGTAAACAAAAGTGGTTCAGTCAGTTGTGGTTTAAAGCTGGGGACATAGCTTTAAACCAAAAACTGTTTTAAAGAGTTTTTAAACCTTTAAAATGATTTTGATTGAAAAAATACATCTATTTTGATGTAATAGGTGTTCCCATGCTTATTTGGGGAGGAAAACGGTGAGAATCACAATTGAACTTGAGATAGTTGAAAATATATAAAGTAAGAGGCATTCAGTGACAACTTAAAATCCTGTGATAATTTTTTAATGATAGGCTAACCCTTGAAGTGCTGATAGTTGTATCAATAGTTGGCTACAGTTACAACTATCGACACTAAAGAAAACATTAAAACATTTGTAACCTAATATTAATGGTAAAAACCAGGTTATTCAAGTGAATCACTAGTGATACAACTTTTGATACTGTAAACAAAACAACTAATTACAGCAATTACCGTAATTACCATAATTAGACATTAGAAGTTCTTACTTTGTTACCGGAGTGGGATCTCTATCCATAATTCTAAAAACCGAAAAGGTCTCTAAGCCTAAACATAGATATTTTCTGGAGAAAATTATCATTCGAAAAAGTGAAACATATTTTATAGAATTCGTACAAGCACTGTCATCGTAAGCCATTTTGCACTCTTGTAAATTATTAATAAAGTTGGGGTTTAAAAGTGGCACCAATACTTGATAGTATAAGCGTTTAAGTGTGATTTCGCTTGATTTGAACATCATTTCGCCTGCGCTTTATTTTTCTTATAGTGACGGCAGATGACGTCAGTCAGCTGTTTCTCGATTTTGTTGCTTATGTCTGTACTACAGGTTTTCAATCGCTTCATCCGTAATTTTAAAAATTGGGAATGAGAGAGAGAGAGAGAGAGAGAGAGAGAGAGAGAGAGAGAGAGAGAGAGAGAGAGAGACTGTTGGCTTGGGTTAGGTTGTTACACCGACACACATTCATTAGCAAAGTCGAAAATATTTGTATATTGAGAACAATGTTCATTTTGATAAAACCCTTGTTTTACTGTATCTAATTATATTGCTTGTATTATTACCATATTATCGAATTATATTACAAACAGAGCAATCTGACATGTGCAATTGGTTTTGTTAAAACATTCAGAAAATATCAGCTGATTTCATTTTACTGATATGATCACTGTCTTAAGATGCCTAATGGAACTTAATTTACAAAAGAAAGATGGGTTTAAGAATTGCAGCTACATTATTTATAAACGTACTATATTAAATAAAGTGCTAAATGTTTTTTTCAGGCAATGCTTTTGCCCACCAAAACATTTTGCAGTCTGCTCATTAGTCGTCATTCGTAATTTCCAGTCGTGCTTGACTTCAAGCCTTGTTGTTTACTAAGCGACAATATTTTCTTGGTAGTATTTTATAATCAATTAAATGGTTCGTTATTTTATAATCAAATTAAATGGTTTTTGTGATATCGACAGCCCCCCAGTTATCCAATTTTAAAGGCATACATTTAAGATAGTGTAGTTTGCAGATAGTACCGCTTTTATTGCAGTGTGTATTTGCTAGTGTCATACTTTTCAGATTTGTAAAAGAGATGTATGTTGCAGATAGTGCTACTTTCATTGTAATATGCAATTATCATTATCCCCTTAATGATATAAAGTATGTGAGTTTTTAGAATGAATCTGTAAGTTGTGAGGTCTAGAGGGGATGAAGCTAAGCTCTGGAAAAACCAAAGCTATTCATCAATCAATCAGTAGCCAAGATCTGTTCTTTTATTCCAGGACTCAAAAACTGTAGGTAACAGTGCAAGGAATGAATAAGAGTTCGACTTTGCAAAATGCAGGTTTCTTTTCTCTTTCTCAGCTTTTAACCCTTCCAGTCACAAGCCCTTTGTAATTAATCCTGTTGTGAAATTTTTTTTTTAGAAATGGTACTTTGATAAATGAAATCTAAACTCTTATACTAATTAAATACAAATCCTTTGGGAGCCATTTGAAGGTTGAATAAATTAGGGTTGATCTGTGAAAGTACTATTCATGATGAGGTACTTAATTTGATCTCATTTCAAAGCACATTACTCAGACTTTGTATTGGGATGCCAGAAGAATGGCAAGACACACAAATGAAAGTGAATGGATGCATTAAAAAATTGCTGAAAAAGTCACAGTATTGTAGGTGATACAAAGGCTCAAAGAACATACAAAGTGTATGGCAAAAAGTTTGGGTATAGTAAGTTACGTTATTAGCATTATACGTTAAGATTAGGGATTGCACTACTATGTAGCTCATGCCTTAGTGTGTTTGAGCCAATACCTGTGGTTTTTAAGTCTATCTTGACAGGACTAAGTAGCCAGTGAATCAGATGAGGGTAAATACAGCTCGTATCTTATGACGGCCATAGTCTTATTGTATTACATTCTTCCTATTAAGTTATATGACAGTGCAATGGCCCACATCATTCATTTACCTATGTCTTGCATCCCGAAATAGGTTAGGATATATTGGATGTGCATTGCATTGACAGCATCAAATTCTAAAGACTCATTGCCATCCATTAAATCTGGATACCCCCTTTTGGCATGAACAGTCTTCATCGTCGTTAATATTTTTGTGCCATTTTCCCGTCTTGAGGTTGAGCATAAAATAACAGGTGATCTAATTCTGTAAGCTCACTTTTCATTGGTTTCTTGACCTTTTACAGCTGCTTTTATGTATAGTTTTTTTTTTTTTATTGGAACCTATTTTTCACTATTGCTTTCGCATGGACTTTTTCCAAGTAGTTATGCTTACCTCTTGTCATTGCAGGTTCAAGCATGAAAGCATCATATTTTCCAGCCTAGGTCAGTCTTACAGAGTTCATGGTTCCAGAGGGACTGGAAATAGTCTAGCGTGAAATTGAGTTGTTTTAATGTGAATAGGACTTATTCTTGTAATCAAAATGACAGTAAAATAGCATCATATTAATCCCTGGATCCTTAAGTGCCACTTGTTGCTTTGATGTTTGTCAGAGTACAATTATTCTGCTTTAAAATGACACTAGCACGTATAAAGTCATATTGTCTGACATCATCTCTGTTTGGGACAGACAGGACGTGAGCGAGTTCTAGGACAAACCTGAAATCTTCATACTAATCAATTTCACCTTTATTGTCATTTTATACCTCCAGAGATCCCTTGATCTTTGAGTCTAATTCCGTCCAGGTCATGAAACGTCTAGGTATAGTAATTAGTCATGTAATGTCATCAGCACTTGACTTGAGGCAGTAGGTGGTTATATTTTCTATATCATTTGAGCTCTTTCCAGTTTATTCTGTTTTATGCACTCCTCTGTCTGCATTCCCACCAGATAGCAATGCAGACAGAATTTTCCAGCCTTTTAATCTTCCTCTTTTTCCATTTCATTTCTTGTCTTATGTCCAGCTACTGGGATTGGCTGAAAGTAGTACCCCAGTGCATGTCTTTACAGCCTCATTTTCATGAATAGTTGTCATCTCTTTGGCCCAGGCTTTCATGTATGGTTTTCCACCATAATAGCAGAACCTTCTTATTGGTCCTTGTTTCATGTTATTTCTACATACTAACTGTTCCACATCCCTTGTCCTTTGAGATCAGTGTCTCTCTTTCCACTTGCTGCTCAGCTCTACTTCATATGATTCTCTCATACACTTGATAAGATTCTCATCAGTTTTCACCCCCTGCAGGAACATAGCTGTGCCTTCAGTGCACCTGATGTGATGCACTGCAGGCACTGCTAAAGGGTGTATTCAGCATCCCATCAGCCTTCCAGCCTTTGTCTTTTATCTACATTCCCACTTCCTTTCTTCAAGTTTTGCTCTCCAGCCTTTCTTAACTGTTACGTCTTCGTGCAACTGAAGGTTTCCTGCCCAGTTTCCACATTTTGACCCTCACAGTTCCTGTCGTTTATATTCTGAATTGATCTATCTCGCTGTCCAGCTGCTCCAACACCCTTTTCTCTTGAGTGCTGAATGGCCAAGAGTCATAAAATCAACTTATCTGTTGTCACCTGCTTTCAAAGTAGTCTCCTTCTTCTTTGCAAGGGCCACTTTTTTGCTGCAAAGAGTAGTATGGGCCATATAAATGCACCCAGAGGTCTTTTTACTTAATTGTAGCTGCTGGTATTTCCTTTTTCATACAACTTTTACTTAATTGTAGCTGTGGTATTTCCTTTTTTATACCAGCTTTTACTTAATTGTAGCTGCTGGTATTTCCTTTTTCATACCAGCTTCTCAAGCAGCGTTTCTTCAAGGCTGGTTTGAGATGCAGCTTCAAATTCAAAACTTGCATTTATGGTGTTTATATAGAATGAAGCCAAAGGTTCTGGAATTTCCTAGTGACCTTACACACTGTTGAATACCAGCTTGAGAAATTGGAGAGTACAATGTGTGTCCAGTAGCAAAAACAAGTAATTTGTAAAAAGCATAAAAATACGATGAAATCAAGAGATAAAAGATAAGAAAAAGTGCTTTTGCAACCCTTGAGTAAGAAAAGACCAAATGTGTGACTGTGGAAGACCTTGACACAGTCAGTGTTGGAGATTTGTGTTTTATGGTTTTCATGAGGCCAGAAAGTTTGTATCTTGGATGACCTGGCAGCTGTGGTGAAAGCCACAGGCATACTTGATAAAGCAAAACTATTGAACAGTGAATTAAATCTATTTGAGCAGGCTTATCATTATTCAGTAGATGGTGTGGCTGCATAACCTAATTCTGTTTTGGGTGGAATGATTAGAATTTCAAATGCATTGTTTAGAGCTGAATATCTTCATTACAGTTTAGTGGAGTAACATAAATCAAGTGGTAGTGTAAGGTTCTTGTATAAATATTGAATCAGGTTGACTTGTAAATGACATTTTTGTGCATGTTTGCAATTCCTCGTATTATTGGATGTGCTGTCTTCTGGAACCTATGCACCCAGTAAGTGGCTAGTGCAATCACTGAATCTCAGAGTGCACTGCAGTCATTAAAAAAGTTTCTTTGCAGTCTCCCTTCAGCCCATAGCTACAACCCTTTCATTCCTTTTACTGTACTTCTGTTCATATTCTCTTTCATCTAACTTTCTACCCTCTCCTAACAATTGTTTCATAGTGCAACTTTCAAGATTTTCCTCCTATTACACCTTTCAAATCTTCTTGACACTATTTCTCTTTCAGCGCTGAATGACATCATAGGTTCTAGCACTTGGCCTGACGCCTAAATTTTATATTCCATGCTTCCATGGCATTGAAACCTTGTTATGCAAAATAAAAGACTTAGAAAGTGGTTTGGATGTTCAGATAACTGCTGTACACAAATTTTAAGTTACAGTTGTTAACAAAGACAGTAAATAAAACTTGTAATTGAATCAAGTAAGTAGTGAGATACATTATGTTTGAATAGACTATTCTAAGCTAGCTTATTTAATGGCAAGACAAATGAAGACATGGTTCAAAGTATTGTTTTTGTGGTCACGAGATGACGAGAATTAGTCGATCAGGTAATCTTCTAAGGGTATGATGTTTGGCAGTAATTAAATGAAAATGTCTTTATTACATTTTTAAACTGAATATTCTGTTAAACACCAACCTTCCATAGTGTACATTAAAAAACAACTGGTTCAGTGCATAACCTTGGCATCTCGACTCAGGTGCAGATAGTGGACAAAGCAAGTGTTGTTTTAGACTTTAACTAGTTAGTGTAGCTGTGGCTATAACACCCACACTTTTCTTGTTGTGTAGTGTAAATATTAATATGTACAGACTTTTCCTTTATGTAATGTCCAAAAACCAATTGTAATATTTACAAGTTGCATTTTTTGAGTTTTGGTTTAAAAAGGTCGATAAAGTATGTAAATATATACGGTAGTCGTCTACTTACGACCTATGCAACTTATGACAAACAGACTTTACGACAATATGATAATATATAATAATATTTAATTTTATATTTGGGTAAAATACATCGAGCGCGCGTACGATAGTTTTTCCTGCTACCGGCAGCGCGCTCATCTCCGAGAGATGCTCAGCTTTTCGGCAGTGTTTCTGTGTTTGAGTCCTTGTTGTTAGCCTATATTGTACATTGTTTCTTTGCTCCAAACCCCAATCAAAGATGTCTCCAAAAAGAAAATCTTGCTCAATTTCCAAGCCTGCTAAGAAAGCAAGAAAAGCTATTGATCTAGACATGAAAATGAAAATGATAAAGCAGTCTGAAGGGGGGAAGAAAGTGAGTGCAATAGCCTGTGATCTTCACCTACCGCATTCTACTGTGTCGACAATTTTGAAGGATAAGGAACGTATTCGTGAAGCAGTAAAGGGTTCAGCACCTATGAGATCACCTGTGATAACGAAACAACGAAGTGGACCCATACACGAAATGGAAAAACTATTAAATGTGTGGATTGAAAGCCAACTCCAAAAACGTATCCCATTAAGCCTTCACATTCTGCAAACAAAAGCTTTTAAGTATTTTTAAGACGTTGAAGGAGCGTGCTGGAGTAGATTATACTCAAGAATTTTTAGCAAGTACAGGATGGTTCACACGATTTAAGAAAATATTTCAATTGCATAATGTCCGAATTACTGGGGAAGCAGCGAGTGCAGATGAGGAAGGTGCGAAAAAGTTCATTGAAAGTTTGGATGAAGTCATTGTAGAAGAAGCCTATTTACCAGAACAAATTTTTAATGTTGATGAGAGTTGATTATTCTGGAAATGAATGCCAGAACGCTCCTACATTTACCAAGAAGAGAAATCCATGCCTGGATTTAAGGCATTTAAAGATAGGCTGACTTTGTTGCTTGGCGGTAACATCGCCAGGTTTAAGCTGAAGCCAATTTTTTATTTATCATTCCGAAAACCCGCGAGCTTTTAAAAATGTGAATAGGCATACGCTACCAGTCTACTATCGTTCCAACAAAAAGGCATGGATGACTCAAGCACTTTTTGAAGACTGGTTTGTAAACTGCTTTATTCCCCAGGTTCGTGACTATTGTTTCGAAAACACTAATCCATTCAAGGTGTTATTACTTTTGGACACACACCCGGGCATCCCCCTCATCTAGCCGATCTCCATCCCAACGTAAAAGTGATATTTTTACCACCCAATACAACTCCCCTCATCCAACCTATGGACCAAGGAGCTATTGCTACCTTTAAGGCAAATTATCTAAAAACCACCTTTTCCCAAGCTATATCTGCTACAAATGATGATCCTGACTTATCTTTACGCGATTTTTGGAAAAAATACAATATTCTTAAATGCATCAAGAACATCTCCGCGGCATGGGAAGCTGTGACAAAGAAATGCATGAACGGTGTTTGGAAGAATTGCGCTAAACGCTATGTGAATACTTTTGATGGGTTTGATAATGAGAATGAACTAATAATGATTCGTGAAAAAATTGTGAAATTAGCCAAAGGTGCATCGTTAGAATGTGTAATGGAAGAAATCGAGGAATTGCTTGACAAAGAGTCGGAAGAACTAACAACTGAAGATCTGATTGCTCTGGAAGAGGAAAAAGTTGCAGAAGAAGAAAGGAGAGAAGCAGCAGCAGAAAAGGCAGATGAGGAGGAGGAGCCACAAAGAATGTTCACGACCAAAGGCTTAGCAGAAGGTTTATCACAGTTAAATAAACTTCTAGCTCATTTTGAATGAATGGATCCAAATATTGAAAGATTTTCAAGAATTGAACGCATGGTTCTTGATGCTTTTCGCCCATACTGGGAAATGTACGAAGAGAGAAAAAAAACGGATAATTCAAACAAAACTAAGCATGTTTATGTTTAAACCAACATCTCGATCTACCCCTGCCCCCTCTACCAGTACTACCATGGATGACCCCGATGATCCCCAGCCATCCACCAGCAGACAATAATTTCTTTTTTTTGTTTTCAAATTTCAAATGTTTCTTAATTTTTATTTTATTTTTTTGTGTGTTCATGTTTTTGCTGTACTGTAAATCAATTTTATCTATGCATTACTGTAGTTTGCCTGAAATTTATAAAGAAAAAATAATTTACTGTAAAATCAAACTTTGTGTATTACTACGTACATAGACGTGTTGGTAACAGTACAAATGGTCGCTAGAGAAAACAGCAGACGATGTTTTGTTTTATGTTTTCAGATGTAAGGTTTTGTTCGAAAATGGTAAAAGATTCGTATTTTTGTCATTCATTTTGTATTTTTATGTTTTGCAAATAAATCAAATGTAATAACAAATTATGTATTTAATTCAAACCTATAAATAAATAAAAGTAAATGATACGTGTAGCCGATTGTCAATGCAAATGGCGGATAAGAAAATGTAAACAGACCAGACAGATGGTTTGAATGCCTACAATAAAAATGTTAAATACAGTAATAAAAGTAAGTATTAATCAAGGAGTTCAAGCATGATAAGATTTCATATGCTAAACGTAATAATAGGTACTATACATGCACATTTTTGGGATATTAAATGTGTATATGTAGGCTAGTCAGTTGTCAATGAAAATGTAAACGAAAAATATACGTACATGTACATGCACGTGTGTGTGAATATGGTAAAAAAGGATAAAAAGACAGCTCAAACATGATTCAGTTTATTCAATATGCTGAAAGAAAGACTGTATACAATGCATACTTTGGATATAATATATGATGGATAATATACGGTAGGTACAGAATACATGTACATAGGCTGTGGTTCGTAGGTATAGAATATAATATGTACATAGGCTATGTGGTTCATCGACTTATGACGAGATCAACTTTCGACAGCTCTGTCAGAACCTAATGCCGTAGTAAGTAGACGACTACCTTATGTATTGTTTGACTTGTTTTTGTGTTTAAAAAATAATTTACAAGTGATTTGAAATTTGCTGGTAAGGGTTGAATCTTTTGCAGTATTCGCATGTAAATATCATTATTATTAATTTGTGATTTAGGTTTCATGTTGTGAATGAAATAGACTCCCTTTGTAAACTTGTTTGTGAACTAGGCCTCATATTCTGAAATTAACACCCCGCTTGTGAGCACAGTTGTTGATTGGGCTTCATGTTGTGAAATACACCCCTTTTCATGTTGTTTCACTTTGTTTTGTTTTATGTACAGCCCTCCGCGGTGATAATTCCCTCTCTGGCAGGCCCCGTACAAATCCAAAATAGTCTGCTGGGAAGGTTTCATCCTGACATCTCAACTTTTCTTTGTTTTAATATCAGTAGCAGTTCACACCTTATTGGGCATTCTGTCCTAATTGGACATTCAGGTAGAGAGAGAGACCTTGTGCATAAAGTTGTATGGCTCTATATATGTATTAGATGCTATTATTCTTTCTGCTTAGTAAAATATGCTTGGTGACATTCATGTTAACGTTCAATTTTTCCTTTCAGAAATGAGTGCCCAGGAGTCGTGTTCAGATCAATACAGTAAGATTACTGGTATCCCCATGGCGTGGTCTGACCCCAAGGCGTGGATTTGTCAGACCTGTGGAGCCTTTCAAAGGAGCACATAACTGCCAATGAAGTCACAGTAAGTGATAAGGTTACTTTAATTAGTCATAATCCTGTGAAAGGTTATTTAGAAACAAAATACTCAAGCCGTACTCTAATAGTTTATTTAAAAAATCATGCACAGCAAACAGTCCAGTTCCATGTAACAGCACAAACCTTACTTAACCAGTCAGCTAACTTAAACCTAAGCAAATGTATGCATAGAAGGATATTCTATCTTTTTCCTTTTAGATTTTGATGGCCTTCAAATCCCCCTTACCCTAATGATATTGCCACTAGCAATCTTATTTAATTTTTTTTACAATCCTTATTTTGCAATAACCATAAGAGGTTCTTTAAATCTAAAAGCTTAGATTTACTCTTAATAAACAGATACTGTTGTTTCTCCTTCATCAAGGAACCAAATGTCCTCTGTACTTCCATATATGAAATGTGATCATACAATTTATATAGTTCTTCCAATCCTTGAGAACTGCTCTGAATAAAAATGTCTTTTAATAACATTAACACAGTGAAAACTAGACCCACAAATCAAGGTTCAAAATAGTCATCTTCATCTATGCAGGTTGTAGCATTTGTACAGATTTTCTACAGGTACTTATAAAGGTAACAACTTTTGTAAGTGTGGATCTACACTGGCATTAAAAGACAGTGCAGACAAAGCTAGCAACACTGTGGCTGTTATAATTAGACCAATACTATAGCTGTAGGTGCTAGTGATGATTCCAGTAATTCTGGATGCATATTTAGCTAGGGGTCTGGAATGACTCAAGTTTAATTGAGGGTCTTTGAAACGTCTTTTCAGCCCCAAGCTGCAACCTCCTTTGTTCCTTTCTGTACCTCTGTTCAGATTTGCTTTCTTTCGTATTACTTTTCACCCTCTCCTAACAATTGTATTATGTATTGTGCAACTGCAAAAGTTTACCTCCTGTTGCACCTTTCAAACCACCTCTACTTTCGGTTTTCTTTTTGGTGCAGAATGACCTCATAGGTGTCAGCACTTGGCTTCTGGCCTAAATCTTATATTCCTTCTGTCCTTCCTGCTGAAGGAAAGCCAGATTTGCTGAACAGCAGCACTGATAAGCAGTAAATGTGCCTTGTTGTTGAACGTCTCCCAGTTCCAGAGGTCCTTTATTCCTCGCACCTGTGCAACAGTCTCCTTACTGAGGATGTCGTGTGCAATATGTTGAGTTTCATACAGTTGCAAAAGCAGTTTTACAAAACTAATGTGTATATTTACTTTCTAGGTTTTCATTTTTGAGTGTTTAAAATGCTGGGCAGGCCATTTTCCATTGCTTGTATTATTTAGTGTTTAGTGGGAAAAGTTTTATAATTGCATTGCTATCACTAGTGGGAATTATTGGCAATCCATGCATGATATATGTTGGTGACAACTATGGTACACCTGAGGTGTAGAGAAAGTGTTTTTATTTTGCACATTTCTTTGTTTTTACTTGCATGTTTTTCTCCTCTGTGTTTTGTGCACATGTTCAGTGAAGGTGACACATTGCCTGTTAGTTGAAGGTTAGACTATTCCAGATGTGCCTGAGGCTAGGTTAGCTATTGCAGGCTTTCAGTGCCATGTTTCAGATGTCTCCATCTCTTTGATATATTTGTCCAAAGGCTTTTTTTTTCCTGTAGGTTTTTTTTAGTTTCCTATTTGATTTTATTATGGCATCAGCAACCTAGATGCTGAGACGCCCGTTTTGGAGAACTGTGCCCATTAGTGGAAAGGATAGACCTTGATACTTTGCCTGCTAATGGGATTTGTAGATTCATCTACTTTTGTACATTTTTTTTTTTTTTTTGGTCAAGTGATCCAAATTTTATCATATTTTAACCTTCTGTCATAATCACCGGGTAACTCCCAGGTAAAACTTAATATCATTTCACCTGTTGCATTGATGGTATTCCTTTTTTAAAGTGTTAACAACACCCCAAGGGTGTGTTGTAAACACTTTAAGTGACTGAATCTACAAATCAGTCACTTCAAAGATGACAAGGTCAGACAGCTCCTCTTCGATTCTTTAACAGAGTGAAAGTAGAAGTCTCAAGCTCTTGGACCAGTGTTTTCGCATCTGGTCAGCTATAGAGGTCATTTGGAGGTCCGGAGGTGATTTGACTAGGTACCAAGACCTGACAAATGTTGAATTTGGTATCTTGGGTAGAGAGAGAGAAAAAAATGCACAGGTTGAGAGAGAAATGCAGTGCTGGTATAAAGAGAACAATGCACTGGTAGAGAGAGAGATGTAGTACTAGTATCTATATTACCGAGTATTGAGTGTATAAAAGGCCAACCGGTGCTGGGTAAGAGTAAGTATAAGTGGCCGAGGCTATTTTGAAGGTGTGGTAAGAGCCAGTGCCAGTTATGGCTGGGCCACCAAATTTAAGGTGCCTGCCAAATTGGACGGTCAATGTAAAGTTTCTAAAGTGGAACGAAGAAAAGATGGTTGAGAGTAAAGTAACGTCACGTCTTTCAATGACGTCATGATTGCATCACTCGAAAGGTGTGCAAGCTTATTGCAACTTACACAAGCTGTATTATTTGGAAAGTATTACGTCGTGGGTACATAAGGTGACATCCTAGGTTTGACGTAAACTGGTAAAACATTTTTAGTGATGTCATACCTTTGATTTAGGTAAGGTATTGTGACAGTCATAGTTATGACAAGTACAGGTAAGACATCCTTTTCAAATTGTCATAGATGACGTAAGCATTGTAGACCAGTTGTATAATAAGAGGAAATAAAGACAATTATATAAACTGACATTCTTTTATTTAAACCCATGAAAATAAATTCATGTAAAAGGTTAATTACTGATGATGAGTTAATGAAAAAATCATTTTTTTTTTACTATGCCAACACTGCAGTGCCCTGAGGGGGGGAGAGAGAGAACCCCATCAGCTGGAGGTAATGAAACCAGTCAGTTACCAACTTTGAAGTCGACCCAATAAAGGACTTATTATAATAATTAAGACTAAACTGACGGCTGGCCAGTTGGGAAGAAGTCTTGTGTGTACATACTTCATGCTTTCTAAGATGTCTGCCAGTCTGTGTAAATAGGGACGATATATAGACGGATCCATCTATCATACATCCGATATATTACCGCCGCCAAATACCAGAGAAGGGTGTTTAGGTACAGTTAACCCTAAGAAGGTGGCGTGGCAAGCCTTATAGTACCACCAAGACAAGCCTACACTTACGTTCACTCTCATGTATGTAGTTTCATACTTTGGCAAATTTTTTGGTTGATTTTGGTGACTTATGGCATGAAATTCCCGTATACTTAAACCGCCAGCTTCGTCGTGAAAGTATAATGGCCCCAGCCCCGCCCCCAAAAAAAATGTTCAAAGTCCAGTTCTCTAAGGATGACTTGTGGATAAACCCTATGGGTGTAAGACATATTTTGACATTACGTTTTCCCTTTCAGTCAAGATTTCTAGTCTTTTAACCCTCTTACGCCGATTGGACGTATTAAACGTCGAGTCAAAATGTCTCCCGTATGCCGATTGGACGTATCATACGTCGGCTCAAAAAAGTTTTTTTAAAAATTCGCGGAAAATACTTATAGGCCTACCAGCCGAAAACTTTGTATCACGCGCCTTGGGGATGCTGGGAGTTCACGGATCAAGGCGTTGTTTTGTTTACAATCGCTACGCAGGCGCGCAAGCGCGAATTTCTTTCTTATCGCACTAAAAAGTATCAGTGACACATCTCGGAAATTATTTCGTCACTTTGACATAATTATTGCACCATTTTAAATTATCCTTTACATGAAGTATTATATATGAAAATGTGCGCAATTTCATGCACAATACACTAAAAAAATACTCATGATTGTAGCTTTTATCAGTTTTTGAAATATTTTCATATAAATAAAACGATAAGTGCAAAAAATTTCAACCTTCGGTCAACTTTGACTCTACAGATGGTCGAGAAACGCATTGTAAGCTAAAACTCTTACATTATAGTAATTATTCAATCATTTGCCTTAATTTTGCAACAAATTGGACGTCTCTAGCACAATATTTCGATTTAATGGTGAATTTATGAAAAAACTTTTTCCTTACGTTCGTGCGATAACTCTTCCGATAAATTTTTTTTGTTTTCGTGCGATTGTCCTAATGTTTGCACCCTTTTAAATTTGCCGTTACATAGTTTTATATATGTAAATGTGCGCAATTTCCTGCACAATACAACAAAAAACAACCCATGGTTGTAGCTTTTATCAGTTTTGAAATATTTTTCATATAAATAACGTTAAGTGCAAAAATTTCAACTTTCGGTCAACTTTGACTCTACCGAAATGGTCGAAAAACGCAATTGTAAGCTAAAACTCTTATATTCTAGTAATATTCAATCATTTACCTTCATTTTGCAACGACTTGGAAGTCTCTAGCACAATATTTCGATTTATGGTGAATTTATGAAAAAAAAAAACATTACGTTCGCGCGGTAACTTCCGAAAAAAATCAGAATTTTTTTTGTGCGATTGTCGAAATGTTTGCACCATTTAAAATTAGCTGTTACATAAAGTTTTATATATGAAAATGTGCGTAATTTCATGTAGAATACAACTAAAAATAATTGAAGGTTGTAGCTTTTCTCTCTTTTTTTTTTCGAAATATTTGCATATAAATCACGATAAATAGAAAAAAAACCACGTTCGGTCAAATTTGACTCTACCGAAATAGTTGAAAAACGCAATTGTAAGCTAAAACTCTTACGGCCTAGTAATATTCTGTCATTTTTCTTCATTTTGAAAACAAATTTGAAAGTCTCTAAAACAATATTGTGATTTATGGTGAATTTTTCTGAAAAAATATTTACCTTCACTCCGCGCGCCGATTCGCGGCCGCAAGTCTCCGAAATACGTACATGGCATTATCCTAATATTTGCTCCTTTTCATATTAGCCTTTTTATAGTTTCATATATCAAAATGTGCGCAAATTCATGAAGAATACAATAAAAAATAATTGAAGGTTTGTAGCTTTTTCCATCTTCGAAAAATGTCCATATAAAAAAATATATATATTAAAATTTCGACATTCGGTCAAATTTAACTCGTCCGAAATGGTCGAAATCTGCAATTCTAATCTAAAACTCTTACAGTATCGTAATATTCAATCATTTGTCTTAATTTTGAAACAAATTGGAAGTCTCTAGAACATTATTTAGAATTACGGTGAATTTTGAAAATAACATTTTTTTACGTCCGCTCGTTACGAATTCGTACATCATTTTGTGAATAATATTTTTCCGGTGGTTTGTTTTGATTTTTATTGTTTTACAATGTATTATATATCAAAATGATTGCAATTTAGTGTACAATACAACGCAAAAAAAGTAACTGGTTAGCTTTGACCGTTTTCTGCACAGCGTGATTTGAATACAATTATGTATGAATTTTTTTTTTTCGCTACCATATATCGCATTATTTACATATGATAATGATATTATTTTTTCATTTCTGATGGTTGCATTCTAAAACTTCAGGCAATGACAAAAAAAGGAGCCAAAAATGAACTCTTAATCTTCAAAAGTACGCGCGCTGTAATTTTTTTGAAAAAATTATTTTTTCCACTTCCGCGCTCACTCCAAACCAGGCCCGGCATACGGGAGACGTTTTGATTTTTAGGGCTCCGGCGTAAGAGGTATTAAGAGTGTCTCCACCAGTGGCCCGGCACCTTGATGTGGTGGCAGGTCTAACCATGCTACACAGGCCAGTTCTGAGCATCCAGACTAAGCTCGGTCCACTTTTGAGCCTTCTCCTATTTTCAATCCTCAACTTCTTCCCCTGTCATGAGTGACCATTAGTTGACAACCTACTATGAGATTCAGGGTCTCTGTAACACGGTTTTTTGGACTTTGCTCCTTGTCAAATCATCGGATGTAGCTGAAAAGTTGACATATGTATATTTTACACCACACAAATTTTGTCAGCATTATCAATAACCTAAACACCCGATGGTTTTGATTTTATAGAGTAAAAATGAACTAGCCGACGCCACGGCCAATGATTACGAGCCAAGAGTCGAAAACATTCATTACGTAAGCAAGGTAAACAAACACCTCTTGACTAAATGTTGCCCCGCCCATCCACCAGACAGAAATGCCATCGCTCTGAAACCCAAAGACTTTATGAATGGCGGAACGATACATAGATGTGGATGGGGTATCAGTGCTAGCGTAGTAATACTACTGTAGCAGTAGTGCCGCAACAGTATAGCAGTAATATACATGAATTAAACGTTTAGACCCAACTGCTGGGATCCTTGAGGATCATTTAGCACTTCTTACAACTACTCGAGAAATGAGTTTTTATAGCCAGAAGTTAAATTTTCTAAATCCGAACAATGCCCATGTAGCCTTCAGTGTTTATCCTAAATTATAACGAGGCGAAAGTGGGTGGAACCTCATGAAGTCACCATTCTGACGATAATTATTGGTGAAGGTTTAAAAGCCAACATACGGTACCGGCTATTTTTTTTCAGTAAATAGGTAGATAGCCAATAAATAAAATTCCTTGACATAGGATATAACAGTTATCAAATCAAGCTTGTCTACTATGTTTTGGTAATTACCAACTATTCCCTACATCTTGTCAATCTGATTGTGACCTATAAAGTAGACTGTAATTTCTTTGGAAACTTATTTTGGGAATTAGACTAATAATCGAAGTGTTTTTGTATTTATTAACATATTTTGTTGGTTTGTTCATTATGACAATTATCAGTGGTGAGGTTCCAGAGTTCATAAAGGTGTACTGCTTTGCTTGTATTTAAATTTGTATATCATTGTTGCCAGAGGTTTAGCCTTCGTTACGTATAGCCAATCATCCATCGAGAAACAGGGAAGAAATGATGTCATAAGTTACGTAACGGAGTGCGTTCGAAACCTTTTCTCTGAGTAAGTTGGCCTGTCTTCAAAAAAAGTCACTTTTACATTATAAGTACCAAATTTATTCAACCTACGTAGTGCAGAATACACTCAAAATTTATGTGTTGATATAATATGTATTCTGAATAAGCGTTATATTTATGAAATGCATAGATAAAAAGTTATTGCGAAAAAACAGTGTTACAGAGGCCCTGAATCTCATAGTAGGACCTACATTGAATTACGGCTCTGACTGCTCCTCTGATTTGATGGAGGGTGAAGAGGACTGACATGTCTCTCCATCCGTAGAATTCGAGTACCTGACGTGCCCGAGCGAGGGGAAAGTCTTATGTCAAACATGGCCCCCAGAGCTGGGTCTGATCTCGACGGACTGATGACGCCTCAAGTTCTGGGAGCCATGTGTATAACCAGGTTGTAGCCTCTAGGGGTGGCCACCAAAAAGTCGCATAACACATCCCTCCCTTGTTGGGCTCCGTTTTACTGAGGAATGTGGTGGGCGGAGGACTACCTGGCTGAAATAATACAGTACTCGTATCTATGGACAATACATTAGCCCCATTGTTGACCACCCTGGAATGGACTTGGAACAGGCTCAGGAAAGTGTAAATAAAGAAGTAAACGATGATTCTAGATCCGTACCCAAATCAAACATAATAACTATGGAACCATACCATACTTACTGCCACAAAGGAAATTCCCTCCAGTAACAAATGAAATGAAAAAATTGAAAATTATTAATAGTTTTTTTTCGAAACAGACTACCTAAATACAGAGCAGATCCTACATTGGTACATTTTGACTCATTATTTGGATATGGCACTTGGCCAAGATACTTAGTTTTTAAAACAGAAACCGAACTGACAGCTGCTAAATTTGAAAATATTTTATTAGCTCAGTACCCAACCAAAGAAATGACATTTAGATCTATAACAAGAAAAGAATGGATAGTGTAAGCTACCACAAAACTTCAATCAGAAAATTATCAAATGCTTAATAATATGAATGAGATAAATGTCACAGTCGAAAGACATGACAAGTTGAACAGCATTGAGGGAACAGTAATGTTACCACCCAATAATGATTGTGATGGCCTACCAGATGAGACATTGTTATTGAACTCATTAAAATTAGATATCCTAATATTGAAAACGTAAAAGTATTGAAATCCAAATAAAAGACAGCAGGGAAAAAAAATTGAGAATAGCTAAAATTAAATTTGAAGGGCAGACTCTTCCACCTAATATTAAAATTGAAGGCCAGAGAAGAGAGGTATTACCCCAGGTACCAAAGCCTCTTCAATGCACAAATTGCTCTAAGTATGGACATACAAAAAACAAATGTAGAAATGCACCAATTTGTGCATTCTGTGGTTCAGAAGATCGTGAAACCACCTGGAACTGTGGTGTTCCCAAATGTTGTAATTGTGGACAAGACCATCATGCGAGATCAAAGATATGCCCATTCTACATATAGTATAACACTGAATTAAAACTACTAATAAGCAGGTCTGGCATGTCAATTCCAGAAGGAAAGCAAGAATTAAAATCAAGAGGTTTAATGGACCCTGCTAGAAATAAATCATATCGAGATGCTGTAGAAAAAGTAATTCCCAAGAAACATTTTATAATACCTGGAAAAACTAACGAAAAACAAACAACAAGGTCATCAAACTTAGAAATTAACAAAAAATCTCTTGGAGAATCTAGTAATACAGTATCAACAAGCAACCCTTATGACGTACTAATGAAAGAGGAAGAATTGCCATCTCTAGACACTGGAAATGAAGATCATGCTGAACAAACAAGAAGAAAACGAGAAAGAGAAATAATTTTCCCCCCCAAAAAACTCTTAATTAATACTAATGACAACAAGAAGAAGAAAATGCCTAAAATCAACAGGAAAACATCCCCTAATTTAGATAATAATGATGAAATAAGTCCTTCACCAGTCTTTCCAAGTAAATTTAAAGTAATGAATTCTTTTATAGTTTTTCAAAGTAAATCTGAAGAACTAAACCCTTCGCCAGTCTTTCCAAGAAAATTTAAAGACAAATTTCAACCAGTCCAAGGAAGACAAAACGATAATTGGTGAATGTCAGCATTGTATCCAAGAAGGCGTAACACCTCCAACCGAATCTCACCATGAACGGTGTGGATGCCATACATGTTTTTTGCAAGATTGCAAAGAAACGAAACCTTTAAATAAAGAAAAATTGATAAACGGGATAAGGAATTTCTTGACTAGAAAAGATAATATCTCAAGCCAGCTAGAATTACATACCAAAGATTGTATGTGTATTAGACACTTACAATACTATCGTGAGAGTAAAATAGCAGTGTTAGACAATTTCTATGCCAAACAAAAAGAAATTAAATCCACCACTGAATCAGAAGATAACACAGAAATGTCAAAAACCCGAAAAAGAAAATTAAAGCTAAGTGAATAATTACCCATAGTTTTAAAAATATATATATTATATATATATATATATATATAGATATATATTATATATATATATATATTATTATTATTGTATATATATATAAAACCAACTATACAAAATAATCTTTTAACTTTCGTTCCATTCAATTATACTATTATCCAATGGAACATAAATGGTCTGAAAACACGAATGCACTTGGGTGAAATACAAAGACACTTAAAGCAACATGAACCAATGTGCATATGTTTGCAACATGTTAATAATCCAGTCCCATCAATATGTAATTACTTTTCTGGCATCCTCCGTTCAGGAGAAGGCAAGTTAGGAACAGCAATATATGTTCATTAATCGTGTAACCTATGATAAAGTTACAGTTAACAATAATTCATTTCAAATATCTTCAATTCGCCTGCATATGATAAACAAAACTAGCATTTTAGTCTGCAGTCTATATAATCAACCTAATGAAAATTATGATATGGCTCATTATCAAATATTTTATCACAGTTTCAATGAGCCAATTCTAGTTTTAGGTGATTTTAATGCTCACCACCCTTTATGGGATGCCAGTACCATCGACGCAGATAGAGCAGGCAAAGATATAGAAAATCTAATACTTAATTACAACTACTGTTGTCTGAATGAAAATGAAATCCCAACATACTTCTCAAAAACTCATGGGACCCTATCATCTGTAGACCTGTCTATTTGTTCCACTTCGTTAGTAGACAGATTAGAATGGAATACTCTGGATGACCTTTATACCAGTGATCACTACCCAATCGTAATCACATGTCTTGAAGATAATCATCAACAATTTGTACTAAAATTTAATTTTAAAGCTGATTGGGAAAAGTATGATTTAATTACCAAAATGTTTCCCCTTTCCAAAGTAACAATGATCACAATGAAATTAATAAATATTTTACAGATTTCGTATTAGTTCTGGAAATAAATCAATACCAATGACAACTTGTAAGCCAAAAAGAAATCCTGTTCCAAGGTGGTCTAGGGAACTTTCAGATATCATACTGAAGCACAAGATGAGTAGACGATTAGACAGACTAAACCAAGATACAAATTATATAAAGTAATAGATATACTTGAAAGGGTTAGTATTAATAGCTATGGAAATTGATTATATCAAACCTTTATTGAATAAAATATCTGCTCAATTCAGGAAAAAAGTTATTAGCAATAGGAAATCATCTTGGCATAATTATGTCGCAGACTTCTCAGGTGACACTGTTAAACAAATGTGGGATAGATTTCGAAAAATTAATGGCAAATATAGTCGATCACCTAGATCCCCAATATTTACATAATGGGAAAAAAAGTTCATGATTTAAAAGAGATATCAAATATAATAGGTCACCACCTAGAATCAGTAGGCAATAGCTTGAATTTCGATGAACATTTTCGCATTAGGAACAAGAATGAAGAGAAACATATAATTAATTTTGAAACAAGTCAACATTATACTACAATGTCCCATTTACATTAGAAGAATTTGATGCTGCGCTAAAAACTTTGTAGTAACTCTGCCCCTGGAAAGGATAATATCTCTTTTGAACTCCTTAAACATCTGAACATTAAAGCCAAAGAATACTTATTAAAATTTTATAATCACCTATGGAAAAAGAAACTACTTCCCAAAGCATGGAAACATGCTATTGTAATTCCTATACCCAAACTGGCAAAGATCCAACATCAGTAAATAATTATAGACCTATATCACTAACTAGTTGTCTTTGTAAACTCATGGAAAAGATGGTAAATAATAGACTTATATGGTATTTAGAGAAAAATAAGTTCTAGCAGCAACTCAATCTGGAAGTAGGAAAAATCATTCAACATTAAACTCATTAACATCACTAGAAGATCAATCAAAAGAGGATTTGTACAAAAGAAAATTACTGTCGCAGTGTTATTCGACATTCAAAATTAAAAGGCTTATGATACAACATGGAGATATTCAATCTTAAAATCTCTATATGACATAATTCTAAGGGGTGAACTCCCAATTTTTATACGAAATTTCCTACAGAAAGAACATTCCAGCTAAAATTGAAAACGGTATTATCAGAAACATTTGAAATAAAAGAAGGTATCCCACAAGGCCAGCGTACTAAGCGTAATTATTTGCATTAGCAATCAATAATATTGTTAAAATGCTTCCAAAAGATGTAAACAACAGCTTATATGTTGATGATTTTGCCATTTTTTACACTTCAACACCTACGCCACATCCAAAGAATTTTAAATATCTCCATAGCTAAAATTGAACAATGGGCATTATCTGTTGGATTTAAATTTTCTGTTGAAAAAAAAACAGGCAATAACATTTTATAAGGATCAGCGCTGGCTCAAAAATCAGTTATATCTCTTACCATGAATAACACTCCCATCCAATTTTATCCAGAAGTCAAATTCTTAGGCTTATATTTTGACAATCATTTGAACTGGAAGGCCCATGTGAAACATACCAAGCAAAGGCCTTGAAAGCTTTAAATATATTTAAAAAATTAGCCCACACTTCATGGGGTGCTGATAGAGAAACATTATTGAAACTTTATAAGGCTACAGTTCTACCAATATTAGAATATGGCAGTCCAATTTATAGTTCTGCTAGTGAGACAACTTCTTAAAATGCTAGACCCAGTGCATCATCTTGGCTTCGTTTAGCCACTGGAGCATTCAAATCATCACCCCCAGTCCAATCGTTTGATTGTAGAAAGTGGAGAAATGCCACTATCTTATAGATTCAAAATAACAACTATGTGCAGAGCTTTAAAAATTGTAAATAGTCCAGCAAAAACCAAGATTATTTAAAGATCCAGATGGTTTCTGGAATACAAAATTATCCCATCCTTCCCCGTTAGAGCTAATAGATTATTTAATGACAATGACCTTTATAATATTAAATTTTACAATTTTAGCAAAATAATGCCCCCATGGTTGATAAGTGCTCCCCATATATGGTAGGAAATTGTGTACAATACCCAATAATAAATTGAATATCCCCTTGCTATGAAACAATACGCTCTGGAACATATCAAGATACACAATAATAATCACATATATATGATGGTTCCAAGATGATATGGGAGTTGGATTCGCTGTTTACGGAAACAATATAAAGATCCAAGCCTCCTTACAAAGCAAAGCATCAGTATTCACTGCTGAATTACTAGCAATAAAAACAGCATTAACAACTATATCTGAAAACCAGTTTAGTGAAGTAACCATCTTTAGCGATTCACTAAGTTCAATAAATACAATAAACTCTAATACTCCAAAAAACAAAATTATAAATGAAATTAGACATACATTACATGAAATGAAAAGACAAAAGGTATCTGTTACTCTATCTTGGATACCATCTCATATAGGATTAGAAGGCAATGAAAAAGCAGACACCACCTATGCAAAAGAGGCTAGAACACTCCCAATATCAGCAGAATTATTGCCACTAGAAGATTATATTAGGCACAGCAAGAAGTCGGTTATTAAGAAAAAAATGGCAAAATAACGGGGAAAACCATCCTACCAATAAATTAAGAGAAATAAAAGAAACTGTAGACCCGTGGCCATCATCCTATCAGAAATGCCGCAAGAATTCAGTAATATTGACACGGCTAAGAATTGGTCACACCAAACTGACACGTGGGTTACCTAATGAGTAACCCCATGCCCTATACCTATGTGCGAAATATGTAATGTACAAATAACAGTAAAACATATTTTTTAAAATCTGTCCAAAATATGAAATCCAAAGAGACATATTATTCAGAAGATATTCTTTTAAAGAAATATTATCAGAAAGTGACAAATTTAAACTTTTTAATATTTTAAAATTCCTTAAATTTAATCATTTATACGATAAAATATAATATATAGTAATTTATAATATATTCCAGATAGTAAATATTTATTTTTTAGATAATATATATTCCAGATAACAAATATTTATTGGAAGTGGGCTAAGACAGGGATGTGTTATGTCACCCACCTTGTTTAATGTATATATTGACCATATAATGAGAAGAGTGATGGAGAATGAAAACAGAGGGGCTAGTATTGGTGAGAAGTTTTTATGGATTTGGACTTTGCTGATGATGTTGCGTTGGTTGCTGATACGTGGCTGGTGCTGGTAGGTATGGTAATGAGGATGGAGAACGAGACACAGAATTTTGGCTTGAACATCAGAACAAAGAAGAGCGAGATCATGGTTGTGAGTAAGGATGATGATTGGGTGCACATGGAGGATATGACAATCAGAGACAGGAACTCAAGCAAGTTGAG
>NC_087213.1:52228361-52322339 GCF_015104395.2 Macrobrachium nipponense | reverse complement strand
AAGAATGTGGCGAGGGTTTCTTCACCTCAAAGGCGTCAACATCTCTCTATATTTGACGATTGGCTCATCAGGGCCAGAACAGAGAGACAGTGTTTGGAGACCTTTCTTTGACCCTAGACTGTGATAAAGGCGTTGGGACTACTCGTGAACCTCGAGAAGTCACAGCTGATTCCCAGACAGAACTTGGTCTATCTGGGGATTCAGATGGATTCTCGGGGTTTTCGGAGTATTTCCTTCGCAAGAGAGAATCGGTGAGAGGCTTGGAAAAAGTCTCTCTCTTCTTATAGGGAAAGAACGGACTTCGGCGAGGGAATGGTTAAGCCTACTAGGCACCCTTTCCTCGCTTCGAACAGTTCTTTCCTCTAGGAAGGACTACATCTTCGCCCTCTTCAGTTTTTCCTAAGGAGATCTTGGAACTGGAAAGACGGAGGACTTCTCATCCGACAGTTTTCTCCTTCCAATGGAGATGAAAACCACACCTGCAATGGTGGTTGTCCCCTCTAAAAGAGAACAAGGGAATTTCTCTGGAAGTTCCGAACCCAAGCCGAGTGTTGTATTCCGACGCATCGGAGAAGAGTTGGGGAGCAACACTAGGACCTGAGAGAAGTGTCAGGCACCTGGAAGGCAGCACAGGTGTCCTGGCACATAAATTGCAAAGAACTTCTAGCAGTTCACTTGGCGCTAGAGTTCTTCGAACCCTTTGTGACGAACAGTGTGGTCCAAGTGAATGTGGACAACACTACAGCCCTGTCCTACATTCGGAAGCAAGGAGGAACACACTCGGGTGTCTCTTTTACGAGATAGCAAGAGATCTGCTGATTTGGGCCGCACAAAGAAAACATCCCCACCCTCCTGACAAGATTTGTTCAGGGGACGAGAACACATCAGGGCGGACAGACTGAGCAGGTAGAAGCCAGGTCCTTCACACAGAATGGACTCTTCATTCAGAGGTGTGTCAGAGTCTTTGGGGATCTTTGGGGCATCCTCACGTAGATCTGTTCGCCACATTCCTTTCCTTTAAAAGGCTGGAAGTCTTTTGTTCAGTGGTGGAAGACCCAAGAGCTCTCGTGGTCGACGCCTTCCTGCTGGACTGGTCTCAGGTGGACGTGTACGCTTTCCCCCCTTTCAAAATCCTGGGTCAAGTGTTGAGAAAGTTCGTAGCGTCCAACGGGACAAGGATGACCCTGATAGCCCCGTTTTGGCCAGCACAAGATTGGTTTGCAGAGGTGCTGGAGTGAACAGTAGACTTCCCAAGATCCCTTCCAAAAAGGATAGATCTTCTCAGACAGCCACACTTCGAGAGGTTTCATCAAAACCTCCCCGCTCTCGCTCTGACTGCCTTTCGACTATCGAAAGACTTGTCAGAGCGAGAGGGTTTTCTCGCGAAGCTGCAAGCGCTATCGCTAGAGCCCGCAGAGCTTTTCCACTAGACGAGGTCTATCAGTCGAAGTGGGAGGTATTCAGAAGGTGGGTGTAAGTCTAAGAAGTTGTCCTCCTCCAGTACCTCTATAAACCGAAATCGCCGATTTCCTTTTGTTCTTGAGAGAGGTCTCTCATTTGTCTGTATCGACAATCAAAGGATACAGGAGCATGCTGTCGCAGTATTCAGAAACAGAGGCCTAGACATTGCTGAGAATAAAGATCTGCACGACTTGATTAGATCGTTTGAAACGACAAAATCGAAGGAACTAACTCCACCGCAGCTGGAACCTGGACGTAGTTTCTCAAGTTCCTTTCGTCTGACAGATTTTGCGACCTCCCACGTAGCTTCGTTTCAGGGATATAACAAGAAAATGCTTGTTTCTCCTATCTTTGGCGACAGCCAAAAGAGTTGGCGAACTTCATGCTCTAGAAGATGAAGTCGGCTTTAACAAAGACTCGGCCTTTGCTCGTTTAGAACTCTTTTTCTAGCGAAGAAGAATGAAATCCATCGAATCCCTGGCAGAGATTCGAGATCAAAGGCTTATCGAGTCTAGTAGGGAGAGAAACAGAGAGGTCTCTTTGCCCGGTAAGAGCCTTGAAGTTCTTCTTACAAAGAAAGAAAACAAATGGAGGCTCTAGACAAAGCCTTGGTGTTCGATTAGGACCCCACAGAATCATGTCTAAGAACGCATTAGCTTTCTTCATTAGGAGCGTCATTACGGATGCTCACAAGTTCTGTCCTGACGACTCTTTTCCGCTTTTAAGAGTAAAAGCCCATGAAGTTAGAGCAGTGGCGACGTCTCTCTCTTTTCAGAAGAATATGTCATTAAAGAAAATCATTGACATGACATATTGGAGGTGCAATTCAGTTTTGCATCTCACTATCTTAAAGACGTTCGCGTGACCTACGAGAAATGTTTTTTCTCTGGGACCATTTGTATCGGCGGATACAATACTGGGTACGGGAGCAAACACCAATCCTTAAATTTGTACATACCTTAACTAGATATGTTCTAGATTCCTGCTGACAAGAGGGCTCGTGCTGCACGGCGGCCAGTCACTGTTGTTCAGTAAGGAACTCTTGTGATATCTTTTAGGGGAGTATTAAAATTTTTTTTTGAGAATTTTTGTATGAATGCGTTTTTCGTTTCGAGTTATGGGTTGTTTGTAATGAGTTCGGGGATAACTCAGAACAATTCTATATACTAACAAGGTGGTTAGGATCAGGTGGTCGGGATTGGTTATGCTCCTTCACAAGGTGTTGTTGTCATAGAAGTGGTCCAGTACCCATGACAAAGTCCTTTTAGGCTCTGCCGAGTAAGCGGTTCTTATACCCATCGACAGACCACAAGAACTCTAGCCATAGATCTAATATCTCGCTAAAGTCTTGAGGTGATGCAGACTACCGGGCTACAGCCACGAAGTCTACCACCTATCAGGTAGGAACCAAGGTTTTTCTTTTATACCTACAACATATGTTGTTTACCTGTCTATTCCATATTAGCTGTCTCTGACCCTCCACCAAAGGGTGCCAATCAGCTATGTATATATCTGACAGGTAAGTTCATTGTATGAAAATGATATTGTTATAATACAATAAAGTTTCATACATACTTACCTGGCAGATATATACGATTAATGGCCCACCCAGCCTCCCCGCAGGAGACAGGTGGAAGAGAGAAAATATGATAGAAAACGGGAATGGTTCCTAGTCCTGCCGCCCAGGGCAGGCAGGTAGATCACCTGACCTACCGGTAGCGAGTGGCGCGAAATTTGAATTTCTGTCGGGGACGACGGAGTCTTAGCTATGTATATATCTGCCAGGTAAGTATGTATGAAACTTTATTGTATTATAACAATATCATTTTTCTTCTTCGGATTCTTCACCACAAAGAAAGGGCTGGAGTTCTGACGAACTTTCACGCCCCTTAAAAAGAAGTTGGAAAGCTCCAACGTTGGATTCAAGTCCGGAGTTTTTCCCTGAAGGATTGCCTTGCGAAAGGAAAAAAGCCAGGTACCACAAATCTCAACTCGGAGTCTTCTTCCTCCTCTAGACCTCCTTCACCTACATCGGAAAAAGGAAGAAGATGCTGCGGCAAAAATTCTACTAAAAGTACAGGAGCAGATCTCCTCTTTAGTAGGAGTTCTTACGAAGGAGACTCCCAGAAGAAAGGACTCTTTCCTTCCGATAAAAAGATCTACAGGAAGAAAAGACGTCTCTGGCACAAAAATCGCTTATGCTACTCCTCGGACAGGAAGTAGAAAGAATGCGCCAAAAGCGCCAGCCTGGCGCAGATGCGCCAGAAGAGCCAGATGCGCCAGAAGAGCCAGAAGCGCCAGCCAGGCGCCAGAATTTACGATCTTCTTCCAAACGACATTGGAACCAAGAGGATTCTTCTAGCTTTCAGCGGGATCAGCCTTTACCTGGCAGGGACTCTAGACGTCGCACAGGCGGCCGTAGCCCCTGTCAGGATAGAGCTTTTTCCGTTGAGAGCGATACGAGAGGACATCCTTCTTCTGACAGGAGAGAAAGACGTCGCACAGGCGGCCATCGCTCTTGCCAGGAGAAGGAGAGAGTCTTGTTGCAGGATCAGCCTATCTCTCGTAAGGACGCAAGTTGTCGCACAGGCGGCCGTCGTTCTTGCAAGAGTGGGGTAGATGTTGCGAGGGACTCATCTCCTATTGAGAAGAAACTATCCTCTTCGGAGATTGAACTTGATTTGGAAGATGTGTTGGATTCGGAAGATCGTACGGCTGCAGGCTTAACAGATTATAAGACGCTAGCAGCCCTCTTACTTCAAGAGTTTGGAGACTCATTAAGCCCTACTGCTCCACCTTCTCCTAGATCTTTGTTTACCAGCACTAAGGTCTCAAAATCGTCCTCTTTCATTAAGATGAAACCAACCATTTCGATGAAGAAGGCGCTTCGGTTTGTCGGAAACTGGTTTAAAACCAAGGAGGAAGCGGGGAGAACCGTCTGCCTGCCCTCCTTCCAAACTGGCAGGAAAGAGAGGTATATGGTATGAGACGGGAGAATCACTGGGTCTTGCTCTCCCGACCTCAGCCGAAGCAGATTTTTCAAATCTTGTTGACGCATCAAGGAGACAAGCCTGTCATCAGCTAAGATCACATGGGGGACTTCAGAAATGGACCATCTCCTCAAGGGATTGTTTCATGTCTTAGAAGTTTTTAACTTCTTAGACTGGTCCCATGGGGTGTTGGCTAAGAAAACTCAGGAGTCTGAGTTTCTTAGCCCAGAAGTCCTTCATAGTGTCCTGTCCTGTATGGACAAAGCAGTCCAGGATGGATCAGGAGAAGTTGCTTCTCTCTTCGGAACTGGAATTTTGAAGAAAAGGATTTTGTTTAGTTCTTTTCTAACGAAAGCGGTCACTCCTATCCAGAGGTCGTCCCTGCTTTATGCGCCTCTTTCGGATCAATTGTTCCCTTCACAATTAGTAAGGGACATTTCCCATTCTTTGACTGAAAAGGCCACACAAGATCTTTTGGCCCAATCTGCAAAGAAAGCGAGGACCTCCGTTCCTGTGAAGAGAGAGACACGTACCCCTCAACAGCCCTTTCGAGGGAGTTCCTCTTCTAGACCCTCCTCTAAGAAGAGAGGAATACCAAAAAGAGGTAGGTCTACATTCAGACCTATCAAGAAAGCCAAATGAGATTCCAGTCCTTCAAGCACCGGTAGGAGCCAGACTTCTGAAAATTTTCAGAAGAATGGGCTCGAGAGAGGCAGACTGCTGGTCTCTTTCAGTAGTAATGAAGGGATATCTTATCCCCGCTTCGAGACAGACCTCCCTTAACTACGACCCCGAGGGAAACTGTCGCCAAGTACAGGGACCCTGCCATGAGAGAAGCACTTTTACATCTTGTAGAACAGATGTGGCAAAAGGAGGCCATCGAACTGGTCCAGGATCCGCATTCCCGAGGATTCTACAACCGTCTTTTTCTGGTTCTGAAATCCTCGGGAGGGTGGAGACCGGTTCTGGATTTGAGCGCATTGAACCGATTCGTAGAGAACACAAAGTTCTCTATGGAAACGTCCAAGTCGGTTCTTGCAGCTCTTCGTCCCGGAGATTGGATGGTCTCCCTGGATCTACAGGATGCTTACTTTCATGTTCCCCTGCATCCCTCATCGAAGAAGTTTCTTCGATTCATGATGCAGGGCAGAGTATTCCAATTCAGGGCCCTGTGCTTCGGCCTTTCTACAGCTCCTCATGTTTTCACGACCCTAATGAGGAATGTTGCGAAATGGCTACATCTGAAAGGGGTAAGTATATCTCTTTATCTAGACGATTGGCTGATAAGAGCAAAATCGGAACATCAGTGCTTGAAGGACCTGGAGACGACTTTAGAACTGACAAAATCACTGGGACTACTCATAAACCTCGAGAAATCACAATGGATCCCCAGACAGAACATAGTCTATCTGGGGATACAGATGGATTGGGGTTGTTTCGGGTTTTTCCATCGCAAGAGAGAATTGCTCGAGGCTTAGAAAAAAAATCTCGAACTTCTTAGGGAATGAAACAGAGCTCGGCGAGGAGTGGCTCAGTCTGTTGGGACCTTTCCTGTTAGAGAAGGTTTCGTTTTCCCCCTAGGGAGATTGAACCTCAGACCTCTGCAGTTCTATCTCAGACGAATGTGGAGTCAGAAAGACAGGAGATTTGTCAGACTCGTTTTCCATTCAGCAGGAGATAAAGTCAAACCTGAAGTGGTGGTTAACCCCCTTAAGAAGAAACGAAGGAGTGTCCTCTTGATTCGGAACCCTCTCCTAGTGTTTTGTTCCAATGCCTCGGAAAACAGGTTGGGGAGCACATTGGGTCCAAAGGAAGTGGCAGGTACTTGGGACGGACAAGGAACAGGTGGCACTGCATATCAATGCGAAGGAACTCCTGGCATTTATCTAGCCCTGGAGTACTTCGAAGCGGAAGTCAGAGGAGTGGTAGTCAAGTCAACTCGGACAATACCACTGCTCTGGCTTACGTCCGAATAAGGGGCCACTCACTCTTTCTTCACTATACGAGATCGCAAGAGATCTATTGACTTGGATGAGGAACGGGGCATAATAATTCGGACAAGATTTTGTTCAGGGAGAAAAATCTAAGAGCAGACAGATTGAGCAGGAAGAACCAAGTACTTCCGACAGAGTGGATGCTCCACTCAGAAGTCTGCAAAGAGCTTTGGTCCCTCTGGGGAAAACCTCAGATCGACCTGTTTGCCACGTTCCTCTCCAAGAAGATAGACAACTTCTGCTCTCTAGAAGAAGATCCCAGAGCCATAGCGATCGATGCTTTCCTTATGGACTGGTCAGGCTTAGACGCCTACGCCTTTCCCCCATTCAAGTTGCTGGGGGAAGTGCTAAGAAAGTTTGTTGCATCGAAGGGAACAAAACTGACTCTAATTGCTCCCTTCTGGCCTTCCCGAAACTGGTTCACAGAGGTACTGGAATGGACGGTGGACTTCCCCAGATCTCTTCCAGAAAGGACAGATCTGCTCAAACAACCCCACTTCGAGAGGTTTCACAAAAACATCCAAAGTCTCTCCCTGACTGCCTTTCGACTATCGAAAGACTGGTCAGAGCGAGAGGCTTTTCTAAGAAAGCTGCAAGTGCTATCGCTAGAGCCCGCAGGTCCTCTACCTTGCGGGTCTACCAATCGAAGTGGGAAGTTTTCCGTAGATGGTGTAGGTCGAAGAAGCTGTCCTCTTCCAATACCTCTGTGACTGAAATCGCTGATTTTCTTCTCTTCTTAAGAGAAGAGTCGAAGTTGGCTGTATCTACTATCAAGGGATATAAGAGCATGCTCTCAGCTGTTTTTAGAAACAGAGGCCTTAATTTAGAAAATAATAAATTATCTTATGATCTCATTAGGTCTTTCGAGACTTCCAAAATTGAGATCTTCTCTCCCCCAAGTTGGAACCTGGATGTTAGTCCTCAAGTTCTTGACTTCTAACAGGTTCGAACCTCCAGATAAAATCTTGTTCGGGGGAGGGATCTTAAGAGAAAATGTATATTCCTGTTAGCCCTCGCACTGCTAAAGAGGATCAGTGAATTGCATGCTTTGGACTCTCGGGTGGGTTTTAAGAAAGACTCTGCTGTGGTTTCTTTTCAACATCTATTCCTAGCAAAGAATGAGAACCCTTCTAAACCTTGGCCTAGAAGTTTCGAAGTCAAGGGACTCTCTTCCCTGGTAGGTATAGAGTTGGAGCGGTCTCTTTGCCCAGTCAGGACCCTGAAGTTCTATCTAAAAAAGAAGACACAGCTTCAGGGATGTCGCCAGAAGTCCTCTGGTGTTCAGTAAGAACCCCAAGATGGCCTATGTCACAGAACGCACTGGCGTTCTTTGTCAGGAATGTGATAACAGAAGCTCACAGGGATTGCCAAGAGAACTCCTTAAAGCTGCTCACGAAGTCCGTGCAGTTGCAACTTCCCTATCTTTTACTAAGAATATGTCAATGAGAGACATTTTAGCAGCAACTTATTGGAGATGTAATTCAGTATTTGCATCCCATTATTTAAAGGACGTTAAAGTAACATACGAAAAATGTTTTTCTCTTGGACCGTATGTATCAGCGGATATACTATGCTGGGACATGGAGCGGATGCTGATCCTTTAATAATTTTGTTTTTGTTTTTGTTTTCTTTAATGAAATATTTTGTAACAATATTGGTGTTGAGTTTTTGGGTTGCTTGAAAGGATGTTCGGGGATGACTCCTTTCAATCGTAGTACTAACCCGACGATAGGATCAGGTGATCGGGATCAGTGTCGTGCTTTATGGTAATGCCATTAGGCAAGGTGTTTTGTCATGTAAGTGGATAGGACCCCATTGACAAAGATCCTAAGGTTCTGTCACGTAAGCGGATAAAACCCCTTTGACAGACCATCAAGAACTCTTAGCATGAGGTCACCACCTTGCTGAGGCTCTTGAAGCGATGCAGGCTCCTAGGCAGTAGCCGTGAAGTCTTTCGCTAACACAGGTAGGAACCAAGGTTTTTTATTTTATTACCTACAACGTATGTTGTTTCCTGTCTATTCAGTAAAATTAGCAGTCTCTTACCCTCCGCCAAAGGTGCCAATCAGCTAAGTATATATCTGACAGGGAAGTTGAATGTATAAAAATGTTATTGTCATGATACAATAAGTTTTATACATACTTACCTTGCAGATATATACAATTAAATGGCCCACCCAGCCTCCCCTCAGGAGACAGGTGGAAGAGAAAATCTGACTTAGAAAAGGGGAATGGTTCCTATTCCCGCCACCCAGCGGCGGGGCGGTAGATCACCTGACCTACCTGTAGAGTGTGCCGCAAAATTCGAATTTCTATCGGGGACGACGGAGTCTATAGCTAAGTATATATCTGCCAGGTAAGTATGTATAAAACTTTATTGTATCATGACAAAAACATTTTTTGAAGATGACTCTTTCAATTACAGCCAAGAAAGCCCTTCAACGGATAACCTGGTTGAAGGAAAAGAGGGAAGCAGGGAAGATTTCCTTCTCCTTTCCTCCAGCCAAGTTGGCTTCGAAGTCTGAGGTCTGGTATGCAACGGGGGAAAGTCTCGGCCTGGGAGTACCTGCCTCCTCCCAGGGGGACTTTTCCAATATTGTAGACAGCTCCCGCAGGCATGCTTTGCACGCAGCCAAGATTTGGTGGACGTCTTCAGAGTTGGATCATCTATTGAAAAGCATTTTCCGAACTTTTAAAGTGTTCAACTTCCTTAACTGGTCCTTGGGGGCTCTGGCTCGGACCTTAGAAGACAAGGAATCGTATTATGTCCTGCATTGACAAAGCCCTGAGAGGTGGGACGAACGAGTTGGCGTCCCTCTTTACGGCAGGAGTATTGAAGAAGAGGTCCCTCAGGTGCAGTATTGGGCAAAGGAGTGTCCACCCCATAATCTACTAACATGCTAGGGTATTTTTAATTAGGTTGTAGCGTTTTTATGGTTGTCTGAGAGGGTTTATTCCCTCTTCAGGTTTTGAGTTTCTTTTGTTAGTGATGGTGTGTGTGTGTGGTTCAGGTGGTCTAACAATTCCCAGCATGAATGCCCGTGGTAAGAGATGGCTAGGGTTTCCTGTCAACAAATTTGGTCATGTCCAGTTGTCGGACCCTTTTGATAGCTGCTTCAACATTCAGGTCGCGTCCTAGTTGAGAGCTACTAAGGTTAATCAGGCTAAGAGGCAGGACCTATGAAGTCAGCTACCTTAGAAGGTAAGGAACCAAGGAGTACTTTAAAATTTATTTTAAGTTTTAAACCCTAATGATGTTGCTGTCTTTAACCCACCTCCAAATGTGTCAATCAGCTATATATATACCTGCCAGGTAAGTGTCATACAAGAAAATGACGTTATTATGATATAACAAAGTTTCATGTATACTTAGCTGGCAGGTATATATAATTAAATTCTCACCCTCCTCCCCTCAGGAGACAGGGTTCAGAGAAAATCTGATGAAAATGGGAATGGTTCCGAGCGCAAGCGCCACGGGAACGGGGTGGCGATCAATTGAACTACCAGTGATCTAGCGGTTGTCGCGAGTTTTGAAAATTCTGCCAGTGAGACAGAGGATATAGCTATATATATACCTGCCAGGTAAGTATACATGAAACTTTGTTATATATAATAACTTCATTTTCATACAATCAACTTACCTGTCAGATATATACATAGCTAAGACTCCGTCGTCCCCGACAGAAATTCAAATTTCGCGCCACTCGCTACAGGTAGTCAGGTGATCTACCGGCCTGCCCTGGGTGGCAGGACTAGGAACCATCCCCGTTTCTATCATATTTTCTCTGTCGCCGGTGGTATCAACATTGTTGTTTATTACCTCCTGACTTAGATTCATTTTTTCAACATTTCTTGATCAACGTTTTTCGGCTTTTTGGTGACGTATTTGGATCGTGTTTTGGCATTCGCTACTGTGGACTGTGTTTGGAATAACTCTTTTGGATTTTTCTCAGTATGTCTGATTCTAATGTGAGTGTGAGAATGTGTGTGGAATGTAGGCTGCAGGGTGATGGATACCGAAAGCTTCGGTTGATCCTCACACTGTATGCCGTAAATGTAGGGGGGTTCAGTGTTCTGCTATTAAAACACTGTAAGGAATGCGAGGGTTTGAATGCAGAAGAGTGGAAAGACTTTGACTTCTTATTTTGAAGAAGTTGAGAGGGATAGAGTTAGACGACTGAAAAGGGTGAGTTCAAAGGCCTATTGCCTTTCACGGATAATTCTAACCCTCCTACTGTAGATTCTCCTATAGGATCTCATTCTCAGAGGGTGTCTTTTCGGATTCGGCATCGGAAATCGCCAATCTGAAAGCGACTATTAGAGACATGAAAGTCCAAGATGGCTGACTTCGAAAGGTAAGGCTAGTGATAGTGAACATTTTAGTGAAGTGAGTCCTATCAGTGTTGTGGAGGGGGCGTTTGATCGTCCCTGCGGCGCTCCCAGGCCTAGACCTTCTTCCAAGCTCCCATGCCCAGAGGAGAAGGAAAGTCGAAAGCCTTAGGAGGTCGTGGGGAATCCCCACGGTCAGACGTCCCTTCAGCTAGCTCTGCTTCATGGCAGCCAGCTCAAGGGCGCTATAGGAAAAGCGTCCTTCGCGAGTGTTCTCGTCCTCTCCCTCTCCCTCACCCTAAACGAGGGTGGAAGGAGTCCGAACTTATCGAGACCGCTGAAGCGTCATATGAAGCAAGACATTGATTCGAACCCAGAGCGCTTCTCGGATGACGCCCCGTCTGCTATTAAGAACGGCGAAGGTGGCGTCAGCGTCACCTGACGCTTATGAGGAAGTTTTGTTACCCCTTCCCCATCATGCGTTCTTCCCCGAGTGATGACGAGAGGCGTCATGCACTAGACGTGGGAGATAGAAGGCTTCAAGAAAGATAATTATGGCGGTTCAGGAACAACTGTCATCTCTTGTGGGAGTTTTTTTAGAGCGCCCCGTCGGCAAGGACGTGACGCTTCCAATTAAGAAGTCTTCGTACCTCTCGCAACCTGCTCGAAGAACGGGGGCTGACGATAGTGTTGTAAGACAAGAGAAACGAAAAGACGTCTTTTAGAAGTGAAGCGTCATTTCAAGCGGGATCTTAGCCGTTGGACGCTCCGTCCAAGATTGTGACGTCCGAGTAGGAAGCCCTTAGAGAGCGAAGCGTCTTCCAGACGTGAAGCGTCATCAAGACGTCAACAAGAGACGTCATACATGACGCTCGGAGAGCGGGAAGCGTCATACAAGACGTCTCTAAAGCGCAAGAGAAGCCGCAGGTTGTGACTCCTTCCAAGTCGATCAAAACGGGGAAAAGGAAAAAAGGGAAGACTTTCATTCCCTAGCCCCTCTCCTATCAGGAGTTTGTCTCCTCCGGAAGAGGAAAGTTCTGAAAGGAGAACGGAAACTCAGATTTATCACGAGTTGGAGGAAAACTCGGATGATGACGATCATGGAAGAGAGGGCTTGTCCAACTATAAGGTGTTGACTACCCTGCTTCTGGAGGAATACGGAGACGAGTTGACTCCGGCTGCTCCTCCTTCTCCGCGCTCGAATCTTTTCGAGTGCGAAGGCGAAGAAGCCTTCGTCTTTTCTGAAGATGAAGCCCACCATCTCGATGAAGCGGGCTTTTACAACCCGCCCTTAGACTCCTGGATGAAGTCGAAGAAAGACTTAGTCAGGACAGTATTTTGCATGCCTCCAGCAAGGTTAGCTGGGGAAAAGAGGCATATGGTACAAGCGGGGGAGGATATGGGTATCGCTCTCCCTTCTACAACAGAGGCAGACTTTTCGACGTTAGTTGACGCTTCAAGGCGCCCAAGTCTTAATTCTGCTCGTATTACATGGAGTATTTCAGAACTGGATCATCTCCTCAAGGGACTTTTCCATGTATTGGAAGTCTTCAACTTCTTAGATTGGTCCCTTGGGGTGATGTCCAAGAAAGCTCACGATTCACAGGGAATCGAACCTGAAGCCCTGTTATGCATTTTGTCTTGCATCGACAAAGCGGTACAGACTGGATCTTTTGAAGTCTCTTCATTATTTGGAGCAGGTCTTTTGAAGAAAAGGACGGTGTATGGTGCCTTCTTAACAAAAGCAGTCTCGCATGCTCAGAGGGCAGCTCTACTGTATGCACCTCTGTCTGACTATTTGTTCCCTTCTCAGTTAGTGAAGGACGTGGCTCACTCTTTAACTGAGAAGGCGACGCAGGATCTTCTGACGCAGTCAACTAGGAAGAAGAAACCTGCTTTAGTTTCTGACAAGAAAGAACCTAGCACTTCTATGCAGCCCTTCGAGGTGGTCCGATCTCCAGACCTCCCGCAAGAACGAAGGCTCCAGAGAAGAGAGGTAGGTCCGCCTTTCTTCCCTTTAAAAAGGGAAAATGAAAAAATTTCTCCTCCAAGCACCAGTAAGTGCCAGGCTCCTGCGACGCTCCCAGGCCTAGACCTCTTCCAAGCTCACGAGCTCAGAGGAGAAGGAAAGTCGAAAGCCTTAAGGAGGTTGTGGGGAATCCCCAACGGTCAGACGTCCCTTCAGCTAGCTCTGCTTCGTTGCAGGCGGCTCAAGGGCACTATAGAAAAAGCGTCCTTCGCGAGGGTTTCTCGTCCTCTCCCTCTCCCTCACCTAAACGAGGGTGGAAGGAATCGAACTTGTCGAGACCGCTGGAGCGTCATATGACGCCTGACATGGATTCCTAGTCCATAGCGTTTCTCAGATGACTCTCCGTCTTCTAGCAAGAAAGCGAGGGGGGCGTCAAGCGGACACCTGAAGTGTACGCGGAAGTACCTTTTCCTTCTTCCCCACCGAGTGATGGACGAAAAGACGTCATGCACTGGACGTGGGAAAGAAAGGCGTCAAGAAAAATCATTATAGCAGTTCAGAGCAACTGTCATCTCGAGTGGGAGTTTTTTAGCGCAACGTCGGAAGGACGTGACGCTTCCAATTAAGAAGTCTCGTCCTCTCTTACCTGTTCAACGACAAGCGTCATACAGAGGCGGGAAACGGCCTAAACGTCTTACAGAAGCGTCTAGTGCGAGAGCGAGAACAGGTGCTTACGAGAGTTTCGTAACGCCAGAGAGACGTAAGACGTCTTTTAGACGCGAAGCGTCATTGGAAACGGAGCATAGACATGACGCTCCGTCCAATATTATGACGCCAAGTAGGACGCCTTTGGAGAGAGGAACGTCTTCCAAAGGCGAAGCGTCATCGAGACGTCAGCAAAGACGTCATCCATGACGCTTGGTAACGAGAAGCGTCATGTAAGCATGAAGAGTCTTCTAAAACTTCTAGAGAAGCCAAGAAGCTTATGACGCCTTCCGAGACTATTAGAGCGGGAAAGAGGAAGGATTATCATTCCCTTCGCCCCTCTCGTTAGGAGTTTGTCTCCGCAAGAAGAAGAATGTTCGAAAGAGAGCGGGAGACACTTTAGATCCCGAGTTAGAGGAGAACTCGGATGACGAATATAGTGGAAGAGAAGGTCTCTAACTAGAAGGTGTTGCTACCCCACCCTTCTTCTTGAGGAGTACGGAGACGAGTTGACGCCCAACACCACCGCACTTGCCTACATTCGGAAAACAGGGAGGGACGCACTCCTCGTTCCTTTTACGAGCTCACGAGAGACCTTATTACTTTGGACGTCTCACAGGAACATCTCCCTGATGACAAGGTTCGTACAGGGGAGTAGGAATGTGAGGGCGGACAGGCTCAGCATGCAGAATGGACTCTACACGAGGAAGTGTGTCTCGATCTCTGGTCTCTGTGGGGAACTCCTCATGTGGAGTTCTTCGCAACATTCATTCAAAAAAGGCTCCCAGTGTTTTGCTCGGTCGTGGAAGATCCAAGAGCACTTTAGGTAGATGCCTTCCTGCTAAATTTGGTCTCGAGTAGACGTTTATGCTTTTCCCCCATTCAAAATCCTGGGGTTAGTAATGAAAAAGTTTGTGGCGTCAAAGGAGACGAGGATGACGTTAATAGCCCCCTTTTGGCCGGCCCAGGAATGGTTCACGGAGGTGGTAGAGTGGATCGTAGAATTTCCAAGATCCCTACCAGGAAGGACGGATCTTCTCATACAAACCGCACTTCAAGGAGGTTACCATAAACCTCCTCCGCTCTCGGCTCTGACTGCCCTTTCGACTATCGAAAGACTTGTCAGAGCGAGAGGCTTTTCTCGCGAAGTAGCAAGCGCGATCGCGAGAGCACGCAGAACCTCCACTACGAAAGTATACCAATCGAAGTGGGAGGTATTTAGAAGGAGGTGTAGATCCAAGAAGTTGTCCTCCTCCACTACCTCTATAGCGGAAATTTGCGGATTTCCTGCTATTCCTGAGAGAAAAATCTCATCTAGCCGTATCCACAATAAAGGGATATAGAAGTATGCTCTCGGCTGTATTCAGGAACAGAGGATTAGATCGGGCAGATGAATGATCTCCACGATCTCATAAGTCTTTTGAGACTTCAAAGTCTAAGAACCATTACCTCCGAACTGGAACCTGGACGTAGTTCTAAGTATCTGTCATCGGAAAGATTCGAACCTCCTCATCGGGCATCGTTTAGAGACATTACCCGAAAATGCCTATTCCTATTATCTTTAGCTACGGCAAAGAGAATTAGTGAATTGCATGCTCTGCAGGATGAAGTAGGATTCAAGGGAGACTCAGCGATTGGCTCGTTTAAGACCCTGTTTTTAGCGGAAAACGAGAATCCTACGAATCCCTGGCCTAAGTCATTCGAAGTCAAAGGCATGTCGAGTCTCGTAGGCAGAGAAAAACAGAGAGGTCTCTCTGCCCACTTGTTAGAGCTCTGAAGTTCTACCTTCAGAGAAAGCATCAAATGGGAAGCTCTAGACAAGGTCTTTGGTGCGCAGGTAAAAGACCCTACAAGACTGATGTCCAAGAATGCGCTGGCATTCGTTGTAAAAGAAACGTCATTACAGACACTCATAAGGCCTGTCCTGACGAACAGTTACAACTGTTGAGAGTAAAAGCTCATGAAGTGAGAGCTATAGCGACGTCTCTCTCGTTTCATAAGAATATGTCGTTAAAAACATAATAGATACGACATTTTGGAGATGCAACTCAGTATTTGCATCTCATTACTTGAAAGACGTGCGTGTGACATATGAGAATGTGTTTTTTCTCTAGGTCCTTTCGTATCGGCGGATACGATTCTGGGTACGGGAGCCGACACCAATCCTTAAATGTATATACTTTTCTTCTTTTTGGATATGGTCGAGTCTCTTCGAACAATAGAGGACTTAGGCTAGCACGGGCGGCCGTCTATGTTGTTCAGTAAGAGAATTCTTGTCATATCCAATTAGTTGAGTATAATTTTTTGAAAATTATGTATGTGTGCGTATTGGTTTTGAGTTACGATTGTTGTGACGAGTTCGGGGATAACTCTTAACAATCTGTAGTTCTAACATATGGTTAGGATCAGGTGGTCGGGATTGGTTGTGTGCTCCTTCATAAGGTGTATTGTCATATAAGATGGACAGCACCCATTGACAAAGTCCTTTTAGGCTCTGCCGAGTAAGTGGGTAAGACCCCATCGGCAGACCCCACAAGAACTCTTGGCCATAGTCATATTTATCTTCGCATAAGTTTCTTGAGGTGATGCAGACTACTGGCAACCCCACGAAAAAAAAGTCTACCACCTCTCTGGTAGAACCAAGGTTTTATTTATACCTACAACATATGTTGTTTACCTGTCTATTCCATATAGAGCTGTCTCTTACCCTCCACCGAAGGGTGCCAATCAGCTATGTATATATCTGACAGGTAAGTTGATTGTATGAAAATTGATATTGTTATGTTACAATAAAGTTTCATACATACTTACCTGCAGATATATCAATTAAAGGCCCACCCAGCCTCCCCGCAGGAGACAGGTGGAAGAGAGAAAATATGATAGAAAACAGGGATGGTTCCTAGTCCTGCCACCCAGGGCAGGCCGGTAGATCACCTGACCTACCTGTAGCGAGTGGCGCGAAATTTGAATTTCTGTCGGGGACGACGGAGTCTTAGCTATGTATATATCTGCCAGGTAAGTATGTATGAAACTTTATTGTAACATAACAATATCATATTTATGATAGAACATTTTTATCAGTCAGTAAGTATACTGAGTTGAGGTTATTCAAGTGCCATATGAAAAATGAAGTATTTATGATAAAACAAAGTTTTATGAATACTTACCTGGCAGTTATATATATATTTTAAGTCCCACCCACCTCCCCTCAGGAGACAGGTCGGTCAAGAGATGATCTGAGGAACAGAAAACAGGAATGATTCCAAGTACCACGCTGTAAGGGTTGTTAACTACCTAACCGAACAACTACCACTCGGCAGTTGCCGCAAGTTTTGAAAAATCTGCCGGACTGACAGAGGGTATAGCTATTTATATACTATATATAACTGCCAGGTAAGTATTCATAAAACTTTGTTTTATCATAAATACTTCATTTTTCATATGGCACTTGAATAACCTCAACTCAGTATTTTCATACAATCAACTTACCTGTCAGATATATACATAGCTAAGACTCCGTCGTCCCCGACAGAAATTCAAATTTCGCGCCACTCGCTACAGGTAGGTCAGGGTGATCTACCGGGGCCTGCCCTGGGTGGCAGACTAGAACCCATCCCCGTTTTCTATCATATTTTCTCTGTCGCCGGTGGTATCAACATTGTTTTTGTTATGCCTCCTGACTTAGATTCATTTTTTCAACATTTGATCAACGTTTTTTTCGGCTTTTTGGTGACGTATTTGGATCGTGTTTTGGCATTCGCTACTGTGGACTGTGTTTGGAATAACTCTTTTGGATTTTTCTCAGTATGTCTGATTCTAATGTGAGTGTGAGAATGTGTGTGAATGTAGGCTGCAGGGTGAGGATACCGAAAGCTTCGGTGATCCTCACACTGTATGCCGTAAATGTAGGGGGGTTCAGTGTTCTGCTATTAACACTTGTAAGGAATGCGAGGGTTTGAATGCAGAAGAGTGGAAGACTTTGACTTCTTATTTGAAGAAGTTAGAGAGGGATAGAGTTAGACGACTGAAAGGTGTGAGTTTCAATGGGGCCTCACCCAAAAAATTGAGTCCTTTCACGGATAATTCCTAACCCTACTACTGTAGATTCTCCCTATAGATCTCATTCTCAGAGTGTCTTTTCGGATTCGGCATCGGAAATCGCCAATCTGAAAGCGACTATTAGAGACATGAAGTCCAAGATGGCTGACTCGAAAGGTAAGGCTAGTGATAGTGAAACATTTTAGTGAAGTGAGTCCTATCAGTGTTGTGGAGGGGGCGTTTGATCGTCCCTGCTGCGGCTCCCAGGCCTAGACCTCTTCCAAGCTCCCATGCCCAGAGGAGAAGGAAAGTCGAAAGCCTTAAGGAGGTCGTGGGGAATCCCCAACGGTCAGACGTCCCTTCAGCTAGCTCTGCTTCATGGCAGCCAGCTCAAGGGCGCTATAGGAAAAGCGTCCTTCGCGAGTGTTTCTCGTCCTCTCCCTCTCCCTCACCTAAAACCGGGGTGGAAAAGGAGTTTTTTTCCCCCCCCCGGAACTTATCGAGACCGCTGAAGCATCTATGAAGCCAAAGGACACGGATTCGAAACCCAGAGCGGCTTTCTCGGTGACGCCCCGTCTGTATTAAGAAGGCGACGGGGCGTCAGCGTCTACCTGACGCTTATGAGGAAGTACCCCATCATGCTTCTCCCCGAGTGATTGACTGAGAGGCGTCATGATTAGACGTGGGAGAAGCGTCAAGAAAGATAATATGGGGAGGCGGTTCAGGAACAACTGTCATCTCTTGTGGGAGTTTTAGCGCCCCGTCGGAAGGACGGGGGTGACGCTTCCAATTAAGAAGTCTCGTACTCTCGCACCTGCTCGAAGAACGGGGGCTGACGAGTGTTGTAAGACAGAGAAACGAAAGACGTCTTTTAGAAGTGAAGCGTCATTTCAAGCGGATCTTAGACGTGACGCTCCGTCCAAAGATTGTGACGCCGAGTAGGAAGCCCTTAGAAGAGCGAAGCGTCTTCCAGACGTGAAGCGTCATCAAGACGTCAACAAGAGACGTCATACATGCGCTCGGAGAGCGGGAAGCGTCATACAAGACGTCTTCTAAAGCGCAGAGAAGCCGCCAGGTTGTGACTCCTTCCAAGTCGATCAAACGGAAAAGGGAAGACTTTCATTCCCTTAGCCCCTCTCCTATCAGGAGTTTGTCTCCTCCGGAAGAGGAGACAGTTCTGAAAGGAGAACGGGAAACTCAGATTTATCACGAGTTGGAGGAAAACTCGGATGATGACGATCATGGAAGAGAGGGCTTGTCCAACTATAAGGTGTTGACTACCCTGCTTCTGGAGGAATACGGAGACGAGTTGACTCCGGCTGCTCCTCCTTCTCCGCGCTCGCTCTTTTCGAGTGCGAAGGCGAAGAAGCCTTCGTCTTTTCTGAAGATGAAGCCCACCATCTCGATGAAGCGGGCTTTACACGCCTTAGACTCCTGGATGAAGTCGAAGAAAGACTTAGTCAGGAGCAGTATTTTGCATGCCTCCAGCAAGGTTAGCTGGGGAAAAGAGGCATATGGTACAAGACGGGGGAGGATATGGGTATCGCTCTCCCTTCTACAACAGAGGCAGACTTTTCGACGTTAGTGACGCTTCAAGGCGCCCAAGTCTTAATTCTGCTCGTATTACATGGAGTATTTCAGAACTGGATCATCTCCTCAAGGGACTTTCCATGTATTTGGAAGTCTTCAACTTCTTAGATTGGTCCCTTGGGGTGATGTCCAAGAAAGCTCACGATTCACAGGGAATCGAACCTGAAGCCCTGTTATGCATTTTGTCTTGCATCGACAAAGCGGTACAGGATGGATCTTTTGAAGTCTCTTCATTATTTGGAGCAGGTCTTTTGAAGAAAAGGACGGTGTATGGCGCCTTCTTAACAAAAGCAGTCTCGCATGCTCAGAGGGCAGCAGCTCTACTGTATGCACCTCTGTCTGACTATTTGTTCCCTTCTCAGTTAGTGAAGGACGTGGCTCACTCTTTAACTGAGAAGGCGACGCAGGATCTTCTGACGCAGTCAACTAGGAAGAAGAAACCTGCTTTAGTTTCTGACAAGAAAGAACCTAGCACTTCTATGCAGCCCTTTCGAGGTGGTCCGATCTCCAGACCTCCCGCAAGAACGAAGGCTCCAGAGAAGAGAGGTAGGTCCGCCTTTCTTCCCTTTAAAAAGGGGAAAATGAAAAATTTCTCTCCTCCAAGCACCAGTAAGTGCCAGGCTCCTGCGACGCTCCCAGGCCTAGACCTCTTCCAAGCTCACGAGCTCAGAGGAGAAGGAAAGTCAAAGCCTTAAGGAGGTTGTGGGGAATCCCCAACGGTCAGACGTCCCTTCAGCTAGCTCTGCTTCGTTGCAGGCGGCTCAAGGGCACTATAGAAAAAGCGTCCTTCGCGAGGGTTTCTCGTCCTCTCCCTCTCCCTCACCTAAACGAGGGTGGAAGGAATCGAACTTGTCGAGACCGCTGGAGCGTCATATGACGCCTGACATGGATTCTAGTCCAGAGCGTTTCTCAGATGACTCTCCGTCTTCTAGCAAGAAAGCGAAGGGGGCGTCAGCGACACCTGAAGTGTACGCGGAAGTACCTTTTCCTTCTTCCCCACCGAGTGATGACGAAAGACGTCATGCACTGGACGTGGGAGAAGCGTCAAGAAAAATCATTATAGCAGTTCAAGAGCAACTGTCATCTCGAGTGGGAGTTTTAGCGCAACGTCGGAATAAGGGAACGTGACCGCTTTCCAAGTTAAGAAGTGCTCGTCCTCTCTTACCTGTTCAACGACAAGCGTCATACAGACGGGAAACGGCTAAACGTCTTACAGAAGCGTCTAGTGCAGACGAGCGAGAACAGGTGCTTACGCGAGTTTCGTTAACGTACCCAGAAGAGACGTAAGACGTCTTTTAGACGCGAAGCGTCATTGGAAACGGAGCATAGACATGACGCTCCGTCCAATATTATGACGCCAAGTAGGACGCCTTTGGAGAGAGGAACGTCTTCCAAAGGCGAAGCGTCATCGAGACGTCAGCAAAAGACGTCATCCATGACGCTTGGTAACGAGAAGCGTCATGTGAAGCATGAAGAGTCTTCTAAAAACTTCTAGAGAAGCCGAAGCTTATGACGCCTTCCGAGACTATTAGAGCGGGAAAAGAGGAAGGATTATCATTCCCTTCGCCCCTCTCCTGTTAGGAGTTTGTCTCCGCAAGAAGAAGAATGTTCGGAAAGGAGAGCGGAGACACTTTTAGATCCCGAGTTAGAGGAGAACTCGGATGACGAATATAGTGGAAGAGAAGGTCTGTCTAACTAGAAGGTGTTGACTACCCTTCTTCTTGAGGAGTACGGAGACGAGTTGACGCCCCAACACCACCGCACTTGCCTACATTCGGAAACAGGGAGGGACGCACTCCTCGTTCCTTTACGAGCTCACGAGAGACCTATTACTTTGGACGTCTCACAGGAACATCTCCCTGATGACAAGGTTTGTACAGGGAGTAAGGAATGTGAGGGCGGACAGGCTCAGCATGCAGAATGGACTCTACACGAGGAAGTGTGTCCTCGATCTCTGGTCTCTGTGGGGGGAACTCCTCATCGTGGAGTTCTTCGCAACATTCATTTCAAAAAAGGCTCCCAGTGTTTTGCTCGGTCGTGGAAGATCCAAGAGCACTTATGGTAGATGCCTTCCTGCTAAATTGGTCTCGAGTAGACGTTTATGCTTTTCCCCCATTCAAAAATCCTGGGGTTAGTAATGAAAAAGTTTGTGGCTGTCAAAGACGACGGATGACGTTAATAGCCCCCTTTTGGCCGGCCCAGGAATGGTTTCACGGAGGTGGTAGAGTGGATCGTAGAATTTCCAAGATCCCTACCAGGAAGGACGGATCTTCTCATACAACCGCACTTCAAGAGGTACCATCAACCTCTCCGCTCTCGCTGACTGCCTTCGACTACGAAAGACTTGTCAGAGCGAGAGGCTTTTCTCGCGAAGTAGCAAGCTCGATCGCGAGAGCAGCACGCAGAACCTCCACTACGAAAGTATACCAATCGAAGTGGGAGGTATTTAGAAGGAGGTGTAGATCCAAGAAGTTGTCCTCCTCCACTACCTCTATAGCGGAATTTGCGGATTTCCTGCTATTCCTGATAGAAAAATCTCATCTAGCCGTATCCACAATAAAGGGATATAGAAGTATGCTCTCGGCTGTATTCAGGAACAGAGGATTAGATCGGGCAGATAATGAAGATCTCCACGATCTCATAAGGTCTTTTGAGACTTCAAAGTCTAAGGAACCAGTACCTCCGAACTGGAACCTGGACGTAGTTCTAAAGTATCTGTCATCGGAAAGATTCGAACCTCCTCATCGGGCATCGGTTAGAGACATTACCCGAAAATGCCTATTCCTATTATCTTTAGCTACGGCAAAGAGAATAGTGAATGCATGCTCTGCAGGATGAAGTAGGATTCAAGGGAGACTCAGCGATTGGCTCGTTTAAGACCCTGTTTTTATGTTTTTAGCGGAAAACGAGAATCCTACGAATCCCTGGCCTAAGTCATTCGAAGTCAAAGGCATGTCGAGTCTCGTAGGCAGAGAAACAGAGAGGTCTCTTCTGCCCTGTTAGAGCTCTGAAGTTCTACCTCAGAGAAAGCATCAAATGGGAAAGCTCTAGACAAGGTCTTGGTGCGCGGTAAAAGACCCTACAAGACTGATGTCCAGAATGCGCTGGCATTCGTTGTAAGAAACGTCATTACAGACACTCATAAGGCCTGTCCTGACGAACAGTTACAACTGTTGAGAGTAAAAGCTCATGAAGTGAGAGCTATAGCGACGTCTCTCTCGTTTCATAAGAATATGTCGTTAAAAACATAATAGATACGACATTTTGGAGATGCAACTCAGTATTTGCATCTCATTACTTGAAAGACGTGCGTGTGACATATGAGAAGTGTTTTTCTCTAGGTCCTTTCGTATCGGCGGATACGATTCTGGGTACGGGAGCCGACACCAATCCTTAAATGTATATACTTTTCTTCTTTTTGGATATGGTCGAGTCTCTTCGAACAATAGAGGACTTAGGCTAGCACGGGCGGCCGTCTATGTTGTTCAGTAAGAGAATTCTTGTCATATCCAATTAGTTGAGTATAATTTTTTTGAAAATTATGTATGTGTGCGTATTGGTTTTGAGTTACGATTGTTGTGACGAGTTCGGGGATAACTCTTAACAATCGGTAGTTCTAACATATGGTTAGGATCAGGTGGTCGGGATTGGTTGTGTGCTCCTTCATAAGGTGTATTGTCATATAAGTGGATCAGCACCCATTGACAAAGTCCTTTTAGGCTCTGCCGAGTAATGTGGGTAAGACCCCATCGGCAGACCCACAAGAACTCTTGGCCATAGATCATATATCTCGCTAAAGTTTCTTGAGGTGATGCAGACTACTGGGCAAACACCCACGAAGTCTACCACCTATCTGGTAGGAACCAAGGTTTTATTTATACCTACAACATATGTTGTTTACCTGTCTATTCCATATAGAAGCTGTCTCTTACCCTCCACCGAAGGGTGCCAATCAGCTATGTATATATCTGACAGGTAAGTTGATTGTATGAAAATGATATTGTTATGTTACAATAAAGTTTCATACATACTTACCTGGCAGATATATACATAGCTAAGACTCCGTCGTCCCCGACAGAAATTCAAATTTCGCGCCACTCGCTACAGGTAGGTCAGGTGATCTACCGGCCTGCCCTGGGTGGCAGGACTAGGAACCATCCCCGTTTTCTATCATATTTTCTCTCTTCCACCTGTCTCCTGCGGGGAGGCTGGGTGGGCCTTTAATTGTATATATCTGCCAGGTAAGTATGTATGAAACTTTATTGTAACATAACAATATCATACTTACTGACTGATAAAAATGTTCTATCATGACGAAGAGATGTCATTCAAGCCCTGCAAAAGACAGGGTCATAAGGGAGAAAGTCGAGGTGACACGTGACCTCCACTAAAGATTCTTATTAAGCAGTGGTTTGTAACTATGAAATCTCGAAATAATTTAAGCATGGTCTTAGTTATGTTTATTATAGATTTCAAGGGAGATATGTAGTATTTCATGAAAACAATTGGACTACATTCCTTTCCCCTTCCGTGTTGCTGTACGCTTCTCAAACAGTGCAATTTGCAATTACACAACCATGCTCTTGCTTAATTTGCACACTTACGTAGGGTCACGATCACCGTCAAACTTAACTTTGAGTGGTTAACTCAACATCTTGATGAGATGAAAACCAGTTTGTTTTTCCAGTCCATCAATTATGAAGGGTATTGCTATTAAATGAAAGATTACCATCACTACATAGGGACCAAGTCTATCCCTGGACGAGGACATCTAAAAGTAAAGAATGATAAAATTGCAATGGATTTTGATGACTGACTCCAGAAATGCACTACTCATACAAAAAGGTATTTTTATGCATTCAACTTACCTGTCAGATATATACTTAGCTATAGACTCCGTCGTCCCCGATAGAAATTCGAATTTCGCGGCACACACTACAGGTAGGTCAGGTGATCTACCGCCCCGCCGCTGGTGGCGGGAATAGGAATCATTCCCGTTTTCTAAGACAGATTTTCTCTATCGGCCGTGACAGCAACATTGTTGTTGTTACTCCTGATTTGATTTTCGTGTTTTTTCATCGCTATTGATCTTCTAAGCCGGTTATTTTGGTGACGTATTGGATCTTTGGTTTGGCATACTCTTTCATGGACTGTTTTTTGGACTTGGTTTTGGAATTTTCTCATGATGTCGGATTCTAGCTTTACGGTTAGAAGACAGTGTGTAAATGAGGGATGCATGGTGAGGCTACCGAAAGCTTCGGTAGACAATCACACAGTTTGTATGGGGTGTAGAAGGAATGAATGTTCAATTTCTAACACCTGGTGATGAATGTGGTAAAATATGAATGAGGAAGAATGGAAGAATTTAAATTCATATTTAAGGAAATTAGATATGGATAGGGCTAGGAAGGCTTCCTCCAGAAGCGTAAGTAGGTCTCGCTCTAACGAGCCTATTAAATTAACACCTAACCCTAAACCTCTATCTTCTTCCTCTAGTACTAAGACTGCAAATCCGGCAACGGAAATTGCAGATCTTAAAGCTGCGCTACAAAGGATGGAACGTCAAATGCTGACGTTGAAAGGTAAGCACAGTGATAGTGAATTAAGTGTCCCTAGTGCAGTGGAGGGTGCGTCTGATCGGCTCTGTCTCGCTCCCAGGCCTAGACCTCTTCCAAGCTCACAGGCCCAGAGGAGAAGGAATGTCGAAAGCCTTACGGAGGTTACGGAGAATCCCCACCGATCAGGCGTCCCCTCGGCAGATTCTGTGACGACCCGAACTGCCAAGGATCGCTATCGAAAAAGCATCCTAAAGAAGTGTTTTTCTTCTTCAGATTCTTCACCGAATGTAAGGGGATGGAGTTCTGATGAACTGTCACGCCCCTTAAAGAGAAGTTGGAAGGCTCCAACTTTAGATTCAAGCCCTGAGCTTGTCTCCGATCTATCACCTTGTGAGAAGAAGAAAAGGAAATTGGTTCCTAAACGGAAATCGGAGTTTCCTTCCGCTTCCTAGACATCCCTCACCTGAATCAAGCCCTGAGCTTGTCTCCGATCTATCACTTGTGAGAAGAAGAAAAGGAAAAAAATTGGTCCTAACGGAAATCGGAGTTTCCTTCCGCTTCTAGACATCCCTCACCTGAATCAGGGAAGGAAAAAGAGAATGCTGCTGCGAAAATTATCCTAAATGTGCAGGAGCAACTTTCGGCCTTAGTAGGAGTTTTTACTAAGGAAACTCCCAGGAGAAAGGACTCTTTCCTTCCTATAAAGAAGACGAAGGGAAGGAAAGAAGAAACGGAAGTTTCGGCTTATACTCAGAGGAGTATGAAGAATGCGCCAAAAACGCCAACCTGGCGCAATGCGCCAGATGCGTTTGAGACTCCCTACGAGTCAGAAGAGCCAGAAGCGCCAGATGCGCCATATGCGCCAGAAGCGCCAGCATGGCGAAATGCGCCAGAGGCGCCAGGAAGGAAGCCAGAAATGCGCCAGAAGCGCCACCTGCCGAAATGCGCCAGAAGCGCCAGATGCGCCAGAAGCGCCAGATGAGGCCAGAAGCGCCACCTGCCGAAATGCGCCAGAAAGCGCCAGCTTGCGCAAGGAATCACGATCCGCCAACCTCCGGTCGCAATGAGTACCACAGTGACAAATAAGAGACGGACTTCTTCCAAAAGACAATTAAGCCAAGAGGATTTGTTAGCTTTCGGAAGGATAAACCTTTACCTGACAAGGACTCTAGTTGTCGCACAAGCGGCCGTATTCCTTGTCAGGACATAGGTGGTTCCGGAGAAAGCGATAGGAGAGGACATCCTTCGTCTGACAGGAGAGAAAGGTGTCGCACAAGCGGCCATCGCTCTTGCCAGGAGAAGGATAAGGTCGTTTTGCAGGATCAACCTATCTCTCGTAGGGACGCAAGTTATCGCACAGGCGGTCGTCGTTCTTGCGAAAGTGGGGTGGATGTTGCAAGAGGCCAGTCTCCTGATGGAAATAAACAATCCTTCTTCGGAATGGATTTGGAAGCGATTCGGACTCTGAAGATCATCAGCTCCGGGTTTATCAGATTACAAGACGCTGGCAGCCCTCTTACTTCAAGAAGTTTGGGGACTCTTTAAGCCCGACTGCTCCTCCTTCTCCAAGGTCCTTATTTACAAGCACGAAGGTCCCGAAACAATCATCTTTTATTAAAATCAAGCCAACCATTTCCATGAACAAGGCTCTCCGATTCGTAGGAAATTGGTTGGAATCCAAGGAGAAGGCGGGGAAGACAGTCTTTACCTGCCCTCCTTCTAGACTATCAGGAAAGAAGGGAATTTGGTACGAGACGGGCAAACCACGGGGTCTTGCTCTACCGTCCACTGCCAAAGCAGATTTTTCGAATCTGGTAGAATTCGTCCCTAGGAGACAAGCCTTGTCATCAGCAAAGATCACATGGGGGACTTCTGAGATGGACCATCTCCTCAAGGGATTGTTTAATGTCTTAGAAGTTTTTAACTTCTTAGACTGGTCCCTTGGGGTGTTGGCAAAAAAGACACAAGAGAAGGAATCTCTTAGTCCAGAAGTCCTTCATAGTGTTCTTTCCTGTATGGACAAGGCGGTTCAGGATGGATCAGGAGAGGTGGCCTCTCTGTTTGGAACTGGTATTCTGAAGAAGAGAGTCTTAATTTAGCTCTTTCCTGACCGAAAGCAGTTACTCCTACTCAGAGGTCATCTCTTCTGTATGCTCCTCTGTCGGACCAATTGTTTTCCTTCAAATCTGGTAAAAGATATTTCTCATTCTTTGACAGAAAAGGCCACACAAGATCTCTTGGCCCAATCTGCAAAGAAATCGAGGACTTCGGGTCCTACTAAGAGAGAGACTCGGGCTCCTCAACAGCCCTTTCGAGGGAGTACCTCGGCCAGACCCTCTTTTAAGAAGAGAGGAGTGCAGAAGAGAGGTAGGTCTTCCTTCAGACCTATCAAGAGAGCGAAATGAGACAACAGTCCTTCAAGCACCGGTAGGAGCCAGACTTCGGAAATTTTCCGAAGAATGGGCTCGGAGACAGGCAGAAATTTGGTCCCTTTCCGTGGTAACAAAGGGATATATGATCCCCTTTCGAGACAGACCTCCCTTGACTACGACCCGAGGGAACTGTCAGCCCAATACAGTGACCCTGCCAGGGAGAAAAAGAGCCTTATTGCAACTGGTAGAACAGATTTTGTTGCAAAAGGAATGGCCATCGAAGTGGTTCGGGATCCGCATTCCCGAGGATTCTACAACCGTCTTTTTCTGGTTCCGAAATCCTCGGGGGGGTGGAGACCGGTCCTGGATGTGAGCGCATTGAACCGATTTGTGGAGAACACAAAGTTCTCTATGGAAACATCAAAATCGGTTCTTGCGGCTCTTCGTCCAGGAGATTGGATGGTCTCCTTAGATCTACAAGATGCATACTTTCATGTCCCCTGCATCCATCATCGAAGAAATATCTCCGATTCATGATGCAGGGGAAAGTATACCAATTCAGAGCCCTATGCTTCGGCCTTTCAACGGCCCCTCAAGTGTTCACGAGGCTAATGATGAATGTTGCGAGATGGCTACATCTAGAGGGGATAAATATATCCCTTTATCTGGAAACGAATTGGCTAATAAGAGCAAAATCGGAAATTCAGTGCTTGAAGGACTTGGAGAAGACTTTGAACTTGACAAAATCTCTGGGACTGCTCGTGAACCTCGAGAAATCACAATTGATCCCCAGACAGAACATAGTCTATCTGGGGATACAGATGGATTCTCGGGGTTTTCGGGCGTTTCCATCTCAAGACAGAATTACTCGAGGCTTAGAAAAGATCTCGAACTTCTTAGGGAAAGAACGGACCTCGGCGAGGGAATGGCTCAGTCTGCTGGGCACCCTTTCCTCGTTAGAGCAGTTCATTTCCCTGGGAAGATTAAATCTCAGACCTCTGCAATTTTATCTAAAGAGGATGTGGGAGTCAAAAGACAGCGGAGACTTGTCAGACGTTTTTCCCATCCAACAGGGATAAAATCCGACCTAAAGTGGTGGTTAACCCCATTAACAAGGAACGAAGGGGTGTCCCTCTTGATTCGGAACCCTCACCGAGTGTTGTTTTCCGATGCCTCGGAAACAGGTTGGGGAGCAACACTGGGCGGGTCCAAAGGAAGTAGCAGGTATTTGGACCAGACAACAAACTACTCTGCACATCAATGCGAAGGAACTCCTGGCAATTCATCTAGCCCTGGAATACTTCGAAGCGGAAGTCAGAGGGGTGGTAGTTCAAGTCAATTCCGACAACACCACAGCTCTGGCTTACATCCGGAATCAAGGGGGCACTCACTCTTTCTCTCTGAACGAAATAGCGAGAGCTCTATTAACCTGGACAGAGGAACGGGGCATTATTCTGCGTACAAGGTTTGTCCAAGGAGTAAAAAACCTAAGGGCAGACAGGTTGAGCAGAAAGAACCAGGTTCTCCCGACAGAGTGGATGCTCCACTCAGGAGTCTGCAGACAAATATGGTCACTCTGGGGGAGACCCCAGATCGACCTGTTTGCCACGTTCCTCTCCAGGAAAATAGACAACTTCTGCTCGCTAGAAGAAGATCCCAGAGCCACAAGCGATCGATTGCCTTCCTCATGGATTGGTCAGGCATAGATGCATACGCCTTTTCCCCCATTCAAATTGCTGGGGGAAGTAGTAAGGAAATTTTGTGGCATCGGAAGGAATGAGAATGACTCTAATTGCTCCCTTTTGGCCTTCCCGAATCTGGTTCACAGAGGTACTGGAATGGACGGTGGACTTCCCTAGATCTCTACCAGACAGGACAGATCTGCTCAGACAACCCCACTTCGAGAGGTTCCACAAAAACATCCAAAGTCTCTCCCTGACTGCCTTTCGACTATCGAAAGACTGGTCAGAGCGAGAGGCTTTTCAAAGAAAGTGGCAACTTCAATTGCTAGAGCCCGCAGAGCCTCTACCCTGCGGGTCTACCAATCGAAGTGGGAGTTTTCGTAGATGGTGTAGGTCGAAGAAGCTGTCCTCTTCCAATACCTCTGTAACCGAAATCGCGGATTTTCTCCTCTTCTTAAGAGAAGAATCCAAATTGGCTGTATCAACTATCAAGGGATATAGGAGCATGCTCTCAGCTGTTTTTAGAAACAGAGGGCTGAATCTCGAGAATAATAAGGATCTTCATGATCTCATCAGGTCTTTCGAGACTAAGAAATTGAGATCGTCGATTCCCCCGAGTTGGAACCTGGACGTTGTCCTAAAGTTCTTGATGTCGGACAGGTTCGAACCTATAGATAAAATCTCATTCAGAGATCTTACTAGCAAATGCATATTCCTGCTTCTAGCAACTGCTAAGAGGATCAGTGAATTGCATGCTTTGGACTCTCGGGTGGGATTTAGAAAAGACTCGGCTGTCATTTCTTTCCAGGATCTTTTCCTAGCAAAGAATGAGAACCCTTCTAAACCTTGGCCTAGAAGTTTCGAAGTCAAGGGACTCTCTTCTCTAGTAGGAAGAGAGTTGGATCGGTCCCTTTGCCCAGTCAGGACCTTAAAATTTTATTTAGAAAAGAAGACACAGCTTCAGGGATGTCGACAAGGTCTTTGGTGTTCGGTAAGAAACCCCAAGAGACCTATGTCAAAGAACGCACTGGCATTCTTTGTCAGAAATGTAATTATCGAAGCTCATAGGAATTGCCAAGAGAACTCTTTAAAGCTGCTGAGAGTGAAAGCTCACGAAGTCCGGGCTGTGGCAACTTCCCTTTCTTTTACGAAGAATATGTCCATGAGAAACATTTTAGCAGCAACTTATTGGAGGTGCAATTCAGTATTTGCATCCCACTATTTAAAGGATGTTAGAATAACATACGATAAATGTTTTTCTCTTGGACCTTATGTATCAGCGGATACTATGCTGGGAAATGGAGCAGACGCTGATCCTTAAATTTGTTTTTAATATTTTTAATAATTAGTTTTAATATTGTTGTTGAGTTGTGGGTTGCTTGAAAGGATGTTCGGGGATGACTCCTTTCAATCGTAGTACTAACCCCAATGAGGATCAGGTGATCGGGATTAGTGTCGTGCTCCTACGATCATGCAATAGGCAAGGTGTTTTGTCATGTAAGTGGATAGGACCCCTCATTGACAAAGATCTAAGGTTCTGAAGCGTAAGTGGGTAAGACCCCTGTAACAGACCATCAAGAACTCTTAGCATGAGGTCACTACCTCGCTGAGGCTCTTGAAGCGATACGGGCTCCTAGGCAGTAGCCATGAAGTCTTTCGCTAACACAGGTAGGAATCAAGGTTTTTAATTTTATTACCTACAACATATGTTGTTTCCTGTCTATTTCAGTAGATTAGCTCTCTTACCCTCCGCCAAAGGTGCCAATCAGCTAAGTATAGATGCTTGAACAGGTAAAGTTGAATGCATAAAAATGTTATTGTCATGATACAATAAAGTTTTATGCATACTTACCTGGCAGATATATACGGTGTATGGCCCACCCGACCTCCCCTCAGGAGACAGGTGGAAGAGAAAATCTGTCTTAGAAAACGGGAATGATTCCTATTCCCGCCACCAGCGGCGGGGCGGTAGATCACCTGACCTACCTGTAGTGTGTGCCGCGAAATTCGAATTTCTATCGGGGACGACGGAGTCTATAGCTAAGTATATATCTGCCAGGTAAGTATGCATAAAACTTTATTGTATCATGACAATAACATTTTGAAGGAGCTGTTCAACTTTTTGAGAACAGTTACTTAGATTTAAAAGAATTGAAGTGAACAATTTAAAACACTAATTAAACAAGAATTTCATACATTCAACTTCCCTGTCAGATATATACTTAGCTATAGACTCCGTCGTCCCGACGGAAATTCGAATTTCGCGGCACACGCTACAGGTAGGTCAGGTGATCTACCGCCCTGCCGCTGGGTGGCAGGAATAGGAACCATTACCGTTCTGGAACCAGATTTTCTCTGTTGTTGGTACTAGTAACATCGTTGCTAGTTCCTCCTGACTTTGACTTTCGTGTTTCATCGCCGTTGATCTTCTAGACTGATATTTTGGTGACGTATTGGATCTCTGGCCTGGCATACGCTATTGTGGACTTGTTTTTTTTGGATTTGGATTTGGATTTTTCTTAGAATGTCTGACTCTAGTTTTTCGTTCAGAGTGTGTGTGGATGAAAGTTGTAATGTGAGACTACCGAAAGCTTCGGTAGACCCTCACACTACTTGTAAAAGATGTAAAGGGAATGAATGTTCACAATCGAATACATGTGAGGAATGTAAGAATTTAAATGAGGGAGAATGGAAGGTTCTTAACTCATGTTTGAGAAAATTGGAAAGGGATAGGGCTAGAAAAGCCTCTTCCAAAAGTCTGAGTAGGTCGGTCTCTAACGAGCCAGTTAGTAGTCTAGTGCCTATCTCTAATGTAATTGCTTCCTCCCATACAGCATTACCTTCTCAATTATCAGATTCTGCAAGTTCGGCATATGAAATTGCAAATTTGAAGGCTTCCCTTTTGAAGATGGAACGCAAATTGAAGAATTTAGAAGGTAAGCAAATTGAAAGTGTTCCCAGTTAAGTGGAGGGTGCGTCTGATCGGCTCTGTCTCGCTCCCAGGTCTAGACCTCTTCCAAGCTCCCAAGCCCAGATGAGAAGGAATGTCGAAAGCCGTACGGAGATTTCAGAGAATCCCCACCGGTCAGGCGTCCCCTCGGCAGGATCTGTAGTAGCGTCCCAGACTACCAAGGATAGCCGTTGGAAGGGCATCCTGAAACAGTGTTTTTCTTCATCCGATTCTTTTTCAAAGAAAGGATGGAGTTCTGATAAGCTGTCTAGACCTTCTAAAAGATCATGGAAGTCTCCAGCTTTGGACTCTAGCCCGGAAGATTTCCCGGAAGACTATACACCAGAAAAGAAAAGGAAAGAAATCTATTTGTCAAATCCTCCTTCCCCTAGATCGGATACGGAGAAAGAAGACGCCGCTACGAAGATCCTAAGAGAAATGCAACAACAGATATCTTCGTTGGTGGGAGTTTTGAAGAAGGATCCTCCAAGGAGAAAGGATCGCTTCCTTCCCGTTAAAAAATCCTGTCCAGTAGAAGTCTCTGACAGCTCGGATGAGGTGCCTGCCAGGTGCCTGGCGCCAGCCAGTCGCCAGGAGCCTGTCAGGCGCAAAACGCCTACGAAGCGAGAGGATACAACCAGTATTCATAAATACAGAAAGGCGCATGAGGCTCCTACTAAGCGCCAGGTGCCTGAGTCTCCTGCCAGGCGCCTGGCGCCTGAAGCGTCTGCCTGGCGCCTGAAGCGCCTGCCTGGCGCCTGAAGCGCCTGCCTGGCGCCTGAAGCGCCTGCCTGGCGCCTGAGGCGCATTCCAGGCGTTTGGAGCCTGAAGCGCCTGCCAGGCGCCTGGCGCCTGAGGCGCCTACCAGCCGCGATAAACTCTCCAGGAATGATACATCGTCCAAGCACCAAGCGCCAACCAGGCACCAGACGCCAGCCAGGCGCCATGAACCAGGATCTCCATCTTCATCGGACATGGAGTTAGAAGTTGACCGGGAGGCTCCTCTATGGGACTTTTCGCAGGATCAGTTTTCTCTTGGCAGGGTCTCGAGATGTCGCACAGGCGGCCGTAGCCCTTGTCAGGATGTGGCTGATTCTGCGAGAGGTATGACGCATTCAAGACCTTCTCCTGATAGGGACGCTAGTTGTCGCACAGGCGGCCGTCGTCCTTATCAGGACAGTCTTAATGTAAGTAAGGGCAAATTGCTGGATCGGCCTTCTCCTGGCAGGGACTCAAGACGTCGCACAGGCGGCCGTAGCCCTTGTCAGGTTAGAGTTGGTACTGCTAAGAGCCCCTCACCTTGCTTAGAGAGGAGTCCTCCTCTGGTTGCTCATTCTTCTCCTAATGTTACTGGCCAAGATATGGAAGATGTGTCAGACTTGGAAGCAAATAATGGGGCAGGTCTTTCAGACTATAAGACCTTAGCAGCCCTCTTATTGAAAGAGTTTGGAGAGTCTCTGAGTCCTGCTGCCCCTCCTTCTCCTCGGTCTTTATTCTCAAGCACGAGGGCTTCAAAGTCATCCTCTTTTTTGAAGATGCAACCTACCATCTCAATGAAGAGGGCTTTGCATGCCTTCGGGAATTGGCTAAAATCCAAAGAGGAGGCGGGGAAGACTGTGTTTACCTGTCCCCCTTCCAGACTATCGGGAAGGAGAGGGATTTGGTATAACACAGGAGAAGCAATGGGACTCTCTCTCCCTGCTTCTGCAGATGCAGACTTCTCGACATTAGTGGACTCGTCAAGAAGACATGCGCTTCCATCTGCTAAAACAAGTTGGACACTATGTCAGAAATGGACCATCTCCTCAAGGGAGTATTCCATGTCTTGGAAGTTTTTAACTTCCTAGACTGGTCCCTTGGGGCTTTGGCCAAGAAGACGCAAGACCCCGATTTCTTGGAACCCGAAGTCCTACATAGCGTGCTGGCCTGTATGGATAAGGCGGTTCAAGATGGATCAGCTGAAGTGGCATCCCTTTTCGGGGCAGGAATTCTAAAAAAGAGAGCTGTCTTCAGCTCATTTTTAACAAAAGCAGTCTCTCCCGTTCAGAGGGCGTCTCTCTTATATGCCCCTCTTTTGAAGCAGCTTTTCCCTTCTCAGTTAGTGAGGGATATTTCTCACTCGCTAACTGAGAAGGCAACGCAGGACTTGCTAGTGCAATCAGCTAAGAAGTCAAGACCAACTGTTCCTGCCACGAAGAGGGAGTCAAGAAGTACTCAGCCGCCCTTTTGAGGGAGCTCACCAGGACGAGCCCCTAGGAAAAGAGGAGCAGAAAGAAGAGGAAGGTCTTCTTCCATTAGAGCAACAAAGAAGGCCAAATGAGATACCAGTCCTCCAAGCACCAGTGGGGGCCAGGTTGCTGAAGTTTTCAGAACGGGGGCCTCGAGACAAGTAGATTCTTGGTCTCTGGAGATACTCAAGAAAGGATATCTCATCCCCTTCAGAGACAGACCTCCATTGACGACGACCCCGAGGGAGCTGTCAGCGAGGTACAAAGATCCTGCAAAAAGGGAATCCCTGTTACGTCTAGTACAGCAGATGTTGGAGAAGGAGGTCATCGAGACAGTGCAGGATCCTCACTCCCGGGGCTTTTACAATCGCCTTTTCTTAGTGCCGAAAGCTTCGGGAGGGTGGAGGCCTGTGCTGGACGTGAGCGCATTGAACCGCTTCGTGGAGAAGACAAAGTTCTCCATGGAGACTTCCAACTCGGTCCTAGCGGCTCTGCGTCCAGGAGATTGGATGGTCTCCCTCGACCTGCAGGACGCTTACTTTCACGTCCCCCTGCATCCTTCATCGAGAAAATATCTTTGATTCATGGTGCAGGGCAGGATTTATCAATTCAGGGCTTTGTGCTTCGGCCTCTCGACCCATGGCTACATCTGAAGGGGGTGAGAGTATCACTCTATTTGGACGACTGGCTCATAAGAGCGAGATCGAGACAGCAGTGTTTGGAGGACTTGGAAACAACTCTAGATCTAGTGAAATCTCTCGGATTGCTCGTGAACCTCGAGAAATCTCAGACGATCCCCAGCCAGGACATTGTCTATCTGGGGATTCGGATGGATTCTCTGGGTTTTCGAGCATTTCCATCCCAAGAAAGGATTGTTCGAGGATTGGAGAAAGTCTCGGCCTTCAAATCGCCCTAGCTTTTTTCGTTAGAAACGTGATTACTGAGGCACACATGAAATGCAAAAGTGAATCCTTTGCAGCTTTAAGAGTGAAAGCGCACGAGGTACGTGCAGTTGCTACATTGATATCTTTCAACAAGAACATGTCGATGAAAAATATCTTAGCAGCGACGTACTGGAGTTGCATCTCGGTGTTTGCATCCCATTATTTAAAGGATGTAAGGGTAACATACGAGAGATGCTTCTCTCTGGGTCCGTATGTATCAGCGGATACAGTGCTGGGTGAAGGAGATAGGACTGATCCTTAATTTTTTGTTTAGTTTTGATTTTAAAATAATTTGGTGTTGAATTTTAAGGTGGTTTGAAAGGTGGTTGGGGATAACTCCTTTCAATCTTAGTGCTAATCCACGGTTAGGATCGGGTGATCGGGATCGGTGTTGTACTCCTTTATTATGCCATTAGGCATAGGTGTATTGTCATGTAAGTGGATAAGACCCCATTGACAAAGGCCATCAGGTTCTGTCGAGTAAGTGGATAAGACCCCATCGACAGTCCTCACAAGACTCTTAGCCATAGGTCACATCCTCGCTGAGGCTCTTGAGGCGAAGCAGACTTCTAAGCAGTAGCTATGAAATCTTCCGCCAAAACAGGTAGGAACCAGGGTATTTTTATTTTTTATTACCTACAACGTAAGTTGTTTACCTGTCTAATCAGTAATTAGCTGTCTCTTACCCTCTGCCAAAGGTGCCAATCAGCTAAGTATATATCTGACAGGGAAGTTGAATGTATGAAAATGATATTGTTATTGTACAATAAAGTTTCATACATACTTACCTGGCAGATATATACGATTAAATGGCCCACCCAGCCTCCCCTCAGGAGACAGGTGGAAGAGAAAATCTGGTTCTAGAACGGTAATGGTTCCTATTCCTGCCACCCAGCGGCAGGGCGGTAGATCACCTGACCTACTTGTAGCGTGTGCCGCGATATTCGAATTTCTGTCGGGGACGATGGAGTCTATAGCTAAGTATATATCTGCCAGGTTAGTATGTATGAAACTTCATTGTACAATAACAATATCATTTTAATCCACTGTCCTTTATATACCCATAGATTTTAATTGTATTATCAGTTCCTTAAACATTCTTGAGATTGTCAAAAATAAAGAAATGGATATGATGGGGTACCTTTTTTTGATTTTGCTATGGCAAGATGTTGCCCAAGAATAAATTTTCTGTGTCATTAGTGTTCATCACCAAGGGGTGTATTGACCCCCTTGATCATCTTTGGAAGTGCCTCCTCAGTGCTTGGCTTGTCAGTCCAAGGTTCATCTATCATTATAATCATCATAAACATTAAGTTGTAGATAACAAACTGGACCAACTATTGTCTGAGTTTATTTTGAAAGGTACTTTGGTTTGCATTGCATTTGAAGGTTACTGAAAGTTTCTAATTTATTTCAGGGCTTCCCTCAAGTCATCATTTGAGTCAAGCATGCCACCTGCCCTTGTAGGAGTTGATGGAACTCCTCTCCAGAGCTTTCAAGATAAGATGCTCATAGATTTCAGCCTTATTTGCCAAAGCCTAAAGGTAAGTTTTCACTCGATATTAGTATCTCTATAAAAAAAAACAGGTAAATGTATGTTTGTGTCACAGATTGTGAAGGAAGAAGCCTCTAAAAGGAATTTAGAGAACTAGACAGGAAAAAGGACTAATTACAGTACAATACATGGAGCTAAATACAGTAGAGACCTGGACCTCATTCATATTAGCACTCGAAATAATTGGATTTCAACGGAAAATTTTGAGTAAATGTTGCATCTGAGCTCAACCAAAAATCTGGAAACCGACCCAAGGAATCATATGATTTTTGTAAACAAAAGTGGTTCAGTCAGTTGTGGTTTAAAGCTGGGGACATAGCTTTAAACCAAAGTGTTTTAAAGAGTTTTTAAACCTTTAAAATGACTTTTGATTGAAAAAATACACCTATTTTGATGTAGTAGATGTTTCCATGCTAATAGGTGTTCCCATGCTTATTTGGGGAGGAAAACGGTAAGAATCACAATTGAACTTGAGATAGTTGAAAATATATAAAGTAAGAGGCATTCTGTGACAACTTAAAATCCTGTGATAATTTTAATGATAGGCTAACCCTTGAAGTGCTGATAGTTGTATCAATAGTTGGCTACAGTTACAACTATCGACACTAAAGAAAACATTAAAGAAAACATATGTAACCTAATATTAATGGTAAAAACCAGGTTATTCAAGTGAATCACTAGTGATACAACTTTTGATACTGTAAACAAAACAACTAATTACAGCAATTACCGTAATTACCATAATTAGACGTTAGAAGTTCTTACTTTGTTACCGGAGTGGGATCTCTATCCATAATACTAAAAACCGAAAAGGTCTCTAAGCCTAAACATAGATATTTTCTGGAGAAAATTATCATTCAAAAAAGTGAAACATATTTTATAGAATTCGTACAAGCACTGTCATCATAAGCCATTTGCACTCTTGTAAATTAACAAAGTTGGGTTTAAAAGTGGCACAATACTTGATAGTATAAGCGTTAAGTGTGATTTCGCTTGATTTGAACATCATTTCGCCTGCGCTTTATTTTTCTTATAGTGACGGCAGATGACGTCAGTCAGCTGTTTCTCGATTTTGTTGCTTATGTCTGTACTACAGGTTTACAATTGCTTCATCCGTAATTTTAAAAATTGGGAATGAGAGAGAGAGAGAGAGAGAGAGAGAGAGAGAGAGAGAGAGAGAGAGAGAGAGAGAGAGAGAGAGAGAGAGAGAGAGAGAGAGAGAGACTGTTGCCTGGGTTAGGTTGTTACACTGACACATATTCATTAGCAAAAGTCGAAAATATTTGTATATTGAGAATAATGTTCATTTTGATAAAACCCTTGTTTTACTGTATCTAATTATATTGCTTGTATTATTACCATATTATCGAATTATATTACAAACAGAGCAATCTGACATGTGCAATCTGGTTTTGTTTACATTCAGAAAATATCAGCTGATTTCATTTTACTGATATGATCACTGTCTTAAGATGCCTAATGGAACTTAATTTATGAAAGAAAGCTGGGTTTAAGAATTACAGCTACATTATTTATAAACGTAGTATATTAAATAAAGTGCTAAATGTTTTTTTCAGACAATGCTTTTGCCTACCAAAACATTTTGCAGTCTGCTCATTAGTCGTCATTCGTAATTTCCAGTCGTGCTTGACTTCAAGCCTTGTTGTTTACTAAGCGACATTATTTTCTTGGTAGTATTTTATAATCTAATTAAAGGGTTTTGTGATATCGACAGCCCCCCAGTTATCCAATTTTAAAGGCATACATTTAAGATAGTCTAGTTTGCAGATAGTATATACCGCTTTTATTGCAGTGTGTATTTGCTTGTGTCATACTTTTCAGGCTTTGTAAAAGAGATGTATGTTGCAGATAGTGCTACTTTCATTGTAATATGCAATTATCATTATCCCCTTAATGTATAATAAAGTATGTGGAGTTTTAGAATGAATCTGTTAAGTTGTGAGGTCTAGAGGGGATGAAGCTAAGCTCTGGAAAAACCAAAGCTATTCATCAATCAATCAGTAGCCAAGATCTGTTCTTTTTTTCCAGGACTCAAAAACTGTAGGTAACGGTGCAAGAAATGACTAAAAGTTCGACTTTGCAAAATGCAGGTTTCTTGTCTCTTTCTCAGCTTTTAACCCTTCCAGTCACAAGCCCTTTGTAATTAATCCTGTTGTGAAATTTTTTTTTAGAAATGGTACTTTGAAGAGTGAAATCTAAACTTTTATACTAATTAAATACAGATCCTTTGGGAGCCATGTGAAGGTTGAATAAATTAGGGTTGATCTGTGAAAGTACTATTCATGATGAGGTACTACTTAATTTGATCTCATTTCAAAGCACATTACTCAGACTTTGTATTGGGATGCCAGAAGAATGGCAAGACACACAAATGAAAGTGAATGGATGCATTAAAAAATTGCTGAAAAAGTCACAGTATTGTAGGTGATACAAAGGCTCAAAGAACATACAAAGTGTATGGCAAAAAGTTTGGATATTGTAAGTACATATTAGCATTTATACGTTAAGATTAGGGATTGCATTACTATGTAGCTCATGCCTTAGTGTGTTTGAGCCACTACCTGTGGTTTTAAAGTCTATCTTGACAGGACTAAGTTGCCAGTGAATCAGATGAGGGTAAATACAGCTCGTATCTTATGACGGCCATAGTCTTATTGTATTGCATTCTTCCTATTAACCCTTAAACGCCAACTGGACGTATTTTACGTCGACATTTTTTGTCTCTCGGGTGCCGACTGGACGTATTTTACGTCGACATACAAAAGTTTTTTTAAAAATTCTCGGAAAAATACTTTTAGGCCTACCAGCCGAAAACTCTTGAATCACGCGCCTTGGGGGATGCTGGGAGTTCACGGATCAAAGTGTTGTTTTGTTTACAATCGATACGCAGGCGCGCAAGCGCGAATTTCTTTCTTGCCGCACTAAAAAGTATCTGTGACACATCTCGGAAATTATTTCGTCACTTTGACATAATTTTTGTACCATTGTAAATTAGCCGTTACATGAAGTATTATATATAAAAATGTGCGCATTTTTATGTAGAATACAACAATAAAATACTCATGATTGTAGCTTTTATCAGTTTTGAGATATGTTCATTTAAATAACAATAATTGCCAAAATTTCAACCTTCGGTCAACTTTGACTCTACAGAAATGGTCGAAAAACGCAATTGTAAGCTAAAACGCTTATATTCTACTAATATTCAATCATTTACCTTAATTTTGCAAGTAATTGGTAGTCTCTAGCACAATATTTCGATTTATGGTGAATTTTTGAAAAAACTTTTTCCTTACGTCCGCGACGTAACTTCTGAAAAAAATCATACATGCGATTGTGGTAATGTTTGCACCATTTTAAAATTAGCCGTTATATAAAGTTTTATATATGGAAATGTGCGCAATTTCATGCACAATACAACTAAAAACAACCCATGGTTGTAGCTTTTATCAGTTTTGAGATATTTTCATATAAATAACGATAATTGCCAAAATTTCAACCTTCGGTCAACTTTGACTCTACCAAAATGGTCGAAAAAAGCAATTGTAAGCTAAAACGCTTATATTCTAGTAATATTCAAGCATTTACCTAAATTTTGCAACAAATTGGAAGTCTCTAGCACAATATTTCGATTTATGGTGAATTTATGAAAAAAATAACATTTTCTTTACGTCCGCGTGGTAACTCTTCCGAAAAAATCATACGTGCGATTGTGGTAATGTTTGCACCATTTTAAATTAGCCGTTACATAAAGTTTTATATATGAAAATGTGCGCAATTCCATGTAGAATACAACAAAAAATAATTGAAGGTTGTAGCTTTTCTCATTTTTGAAATATTTGCATATAAATCACGATAAATAGAAAAAAAACCACGTTCGGTCAACTTTGACTCTACCGAAATGGTTGAAAAACGCAATTGTAAGCTAAAACTCTTACAGTCTAGTAATATTCAGTCATTTATCTTAATCTTGAAACAAATTCGAAGTCTCTAGCAAAATATTTAGATTTATGGTGAATTTAAAAAAAAATCTTTCCTTCCCTCCGCGCGCGGATTCTCCGCCACAAATCTCCGAAATACGTACATATCATTCTCGGAATATTTGCTCCGTTTCATATTAGGCATTTCATAGAGTTTTATATATGAAAATGTGCGCAATTTCATGTAGAATAAAACGAAAAATATTTGAAGGTTGTAGCTTTTCTTATTTTCGAAATAATTGCATATAAAAAATATATATATATAAAAATTCGACATTCGGTCAACTTTAACTCGTCAGATATGGTCGAAAACTGCAGTTGTAAGCTAATACTCTTACAGTATAGTAATATTCAATTATTTGTCTTAATTTTGAAAGAAATTGGAAGTCTCTAGGACAATATTTAGAATTATGGTGAATTTTTGAAAAAAATATTTGTTTACGTCCGCGCGTTACGAATTCATGCATTATTTTGTGATAATATTTTCTCCGTGTTGCTTTGATCGTTTTACAATGTGTTATATACCAAAATGATCGCAATTTAGTGTAAATTACAACGAAAAAAAAGTAACTTGTTACCTTTCACGGTTTTCCGCACAGCGCGATATGAATACAATTATATATGAAATTTCGTTTTTCCGCTATCATATATCGCATTATTTATATATGATAATGATAATTTTTTCATTTCTGATGGTTGCATACTAAACTTCAGGCAATGACAAAAAAAAGGAGCCAAAAATGAACTCTTAATCTTGAAAACTAAGCGCGCTGTGATTTTTTGAAAAAAATATTTTTTCCGCTTCCGCGCTCACTCTGAAACACCTCCGGCACACGGGAGCCATTTTTTTTTTTACCGCTTCGGCGTTTAAGGGTTAAGTTATATGACAGTGCAATGGCCCACATCATTCGTTTATCTATGTCTTGCATCCCAAAATAGGTTAGGATATATTGGGTGTGCATTGCATTGACAGCATCAAATTCTAAAGACTCATTGCCATCCATTAAATCTGGATACCCCCTTTTGGCATGGAGCAATCTTCATCATCGTTAATATTTTTGTGCCATTTTCCCGTCTTGAGGTTGAGCATAAAATAACAGGTGATCTAATTCTGTAAGCTCACTTTTCATTGGTTTCTTGACCTTTTACAGCTGCTTTTATGTATAGTTTTTTTTTTTTTTATTGGAACCCATTTTTCACTATTGCTTTTGCATGCACTTTTTCCAAGTAGTTATGCTTACCTCTTGTCATTGCTGGTTCAAGCATGAAAGCATCATATTTTCCAGCATAGGTCAGTCTTACAGAGTTCATGGTTCCAGAGGGACTGGAAATAGTCTAGCGTGAAATTGAGTTGTTTTAATGTGAATAGGACTTATTCTTGTAATCAAAATTACAGTAAAATAGCATCATATTAATCCCTGGATCCTTAAGTGCCACTTGTTGCTTTGATGTTTGTCAGAGTACAATTATTCTGCTTTAAAATGACACTAGCACGTATAAAGTCATATTGTCTGACATCATCTCTGTTTGGGACAGACAGGACGTGAGCGAGTTCTAGGACAAACCTGAAATCTTCATACTAAACAATTTCACCTTCATTGTCATTTTATACCTCCAGAGATCCCTTGATCTTTGAGTCTAATCCGTCCAGGTCATGAAGCGTCTAGGTATAGTAATTAGTCATGTAATGTCATCAGCACTTGACTTGAGGCAGTAGGTGGTTATATTTTCCATATCATTTGAGCTCTTTCCAGTTTATTCTGTTTTATGCACTCCATTCCCACCAGATAGCAATGCAGACAGAATTTTCCAGCCTTTTAATTCTCTTCTTATTCCATTTCATTTCTTGTCTTATGTCCAGCTACTGGGATTGGCTGAAAGTAGTACCCCAGTGCATGTCTTCACAGCCTCATTTTCATGAACAGTTGTCATTCTCTTTGGCCCAGGCTTTCATTTATGGTTTTCCACCATAATAGCAGAACCTTCTTATTGGTCCTTGTTTCATGTTATTTCTTCATACTAACTGTTCCACATCCCTTGTCCAAACCATAGAGATTTTTGAGATCAGTGTCTCTCTTTCCACTTGCTGCTCAGCTCTACTTCACATGATACTCTCATACACTTGCTAAGATTCTCATCAGTTTTCTCCCCCTGCAGGAACATAGCAGTGCCTTCAGTGCACCTGATGTGATGCACTGCAGGCACTGCTAAAGGGTGTATTCAGCATCCCATCAGCCTTCCAGCCTTTGTCTTTTATCTACATTCCCACTTCCTTTCTTCAAGTTTTGCTCTCCAGCCTTTCTTAACTGATACGTCTTAGTGCAACTGAAGGTTTCCTGCCCAGTTTCCACATTTTGACCCTCGTAGTTCCTGTCGTTTATATTCTGAATTGATCTATCTCGCTGTCCAGCTGCTCCAACACCCTCTTTTCTCTTGAGTGCTGAATGGCCAAGAGTGTCATAAAATCAACTTACCTGTTGTCACCTGCTTTCAAAGTAGTCTCCTTCTTCTCTGCAAGGGCCATTTTTTTGCTGCAAAGAGTAGTATGGGCCATATAAATGCACCCAGTGGTCTTTTTACTTAATTGTAGCTGCTGGTATTTCCTTTTTCATACCAGCTTTTACTTAATTGTAGCTGCTGGTATTTCCTTTTTCATACCAGCTTCTCAAGCAGCATTTCTTCAAGGCTGGTTTGAGATGCAGCGTCAAATTCAAAACTTGGAGTTTATGGTGTTTATATAGAATGAAGCCAAAGGTTCTGGAATTTCCTAGTGACCTTACACACCGTTGAATACCAGCATGAGAAATTGGAGAGTACAATGTGTGTCCAGTAGCAAAAACAAGTAATTTGTAAAAAGCATAAAAATACGATGAAATCAAGAGATAAAAGATAAGAAAAAGTGCTTTAGCTACCCTTGAGTAAGAAAAGACCAAATGTGTGACTGTGGAAGACCTTGACACAGTCATTGTTGGAGATTTGTGTTTTATGGTTTTCATGAGGCCAGAAAGTTTGTATTTTGGATGACCTGGCAGCTGTGGTGAAAGCCACAGGCATACTTGATAAAGCAAAACTATTGAACAGTGAATTAAATCGATTTGAGCGGGCTTGTCATTATTCAGTAGATGGTGTGGCTGCATAACCTAATTCTGTTTTGGGTGGAATGATTAGAATTTCAAATGCATTGTTTAGAGCTGAATATCTTCATTACAGTTTAGTGGAGTAACATAAATCAAGTGGTAGTGTAAGGTTCTTGTAGAAATATTGAATCAGGTTGACTTGTAAATGACATTTTTGTGCATGTTTGCAATTCCTCTTATTATTGGATGTGCTGTCTTCTGGAACCTATGCACCCAGTAAGTGGCTAGTGCAATCACTGAATCTCAGAGTGCACTGCAGTCATTAAAAAAGTTTCTTTGCAGTCTCCCTTCAGCCCATAGCTACAACCCTTTCATTCCTTTTACTGTACATCTGTTCATATTCTCTTTCATCTAACTTTCTACCCTCTCCTAACAATTGTTTCATAGTGCAACTTTCAAGATTTTCCTCCTATTACACCTTTCAAACCTTCTTGACACTATTTCTCTTTCAGCGCTGAATGACATCATAGGTTCTAGCACTTGACCTGACGCCTAAATTTTATATTCCATGCTTCCATGGCATTGAAACCTTGTTATGCAAAATAAAAGACTTAGAAAGTGGTTTGGATGTTCAGATAACTGCTGTACACAAATTTTAAGTTACAGTTGTTAACAAAGACAGTAAATAAAATTTGTAATTGAATCAAGTGAGAAGTGAGATTGAATCAAGTAAGAAGTGAGATTGAATCAAGTAAGAAGTGAGATTGAATTAAGTAAGAAGTGAGATTGAATCAAGTAAGAAGTGAGATACATTATGTTTGAATAGACTATTCTAAGCTAGCTTATTTAATGGCAAGACAAATGAAGACATGGTTCAAAGTATTGTTTTGTGGTCACGAGATGACGAGAATTAGTCGATCAAGTAATCTTCTAAGGTTAAGATGTTTGGCAGTAATGAAATGAAAATGTCTTTAGTACATTTTCAAACTGAATATTCGGTTAAACACCAACCTTCCATAGTGTACATTAAAAAACTACTGGTTCAGTGCATAACCTTGGCACCTCGACTCAGGTGTAGATAGTTGACAAAGCAAGTGTTGTTTTAGACTTAGTGTAGCTGTGGCTATAACACCCACACTTTTCTTGTTGTGTAGTGTAAATATTAATATGTACAGACTTTTCCTGTTATGTAATGTCCAAAAACCAATTGTAATATTTACAAGTTGCATTTTTTGAGTTTTGGTTTAAAAAGGTCGATAAAGTATGTAAATATATACAGGTAGTCGTCTACTTACGACCTATGCAACTTATGACAAACTGACTTTACGACAATGTAATAATATATAATAATATTTAATTTTATATTTGGCTAAAATACATCGAGCGCGCGTATGATAGTTTTTCCCGTTACCGGCAGCGCACTCATCTCCGAGAGATGCTCAGCTTTTTGCAGTGTTTCTGTGTGTTTGAGTCCTTGTTGTTAGCCTATATTGTACATTGTTTCTTTGCTCCAAACCCCAATCAAAGATGTCTACAAAAAGAAAATCTTGCTCAATTTCCAAGCCTGCTAAGAAAGCAAGAAAAGCTATTGATCTAGACATGAAAATGAAAGTGATAAAGCAGTCTGAAGGGGGAAGAAAGTGAGTGTAATAGCCCGTGATCTTCTCCTACCGCATTCTACTATGTCGACAATTTTGAAGGATAAGGAACGTATTCGTGAAGCAGTAAAGGGTTCAGCACCTATGAGATCAACTGTGATAACGAAACAATGAAGTGGACCCATACACGAAATGGAAAAACTATTAAATGTGTGGATTGAAAGCCAACTCCAAAAATGTGTCCCATTAAGCCTTCACATACTCCAAACGAAAGCTTTTAAGTATTTTTAAGACGTTGAAGGAGCGTGCTGGAGTAGATTATACTCAAGAATTTTTAGCAAGTACAGGATGGTTCACACGATTTAAGAAAATATTTCAATTGCATAATGTCCGAATCACTTGGGAAGCAGTGAGTGCAGATGGGGAAGGTGCTAAAAAGTTCATTGAAAGTTTGGATGAAGTCATTGTAGAAGAAGCCTATTTACCAGAACAAATTTTTAATGTTGATGAGAGTTGATTATTCTGGAAACGAATGCCGGAACGCTCCTACATTTACCAAGAAGAGAAATCCATGCCTGGATTTAAGGCATTTAAAGATAGGCTGACTTTGTTGCTTGGCGGTAACATTGCCGGGTTTAAGCTGAAGCCATTTTTGATTTATCATTCCGAAAACCCGCGAGCTTTTAAAAATGTGAATAGGCATACGCTACCAGTCTACTATCGTTCCAACAAAAAGGTATGGATGACTCAAGCACTTTTCGAAGACTGGTTTGTAAACTGCTTTATTCCCCAGGTTCATGACTATTGTTTCGAAAACACTAATCCATTCAAGGTGTTATTACTTTTGGACACACACCCGGGCATCCCCCTCATCTAGCCGATCTCCATCCCAATGTAAAAGTGATATTTTTACCACCCAATACAACTCCCCTCATCCAGCCTATGGACCAAGGAGCTATTGCTACCTTTAAGGCAAATTATCTAAAAACCACCTTTTCCCAAGCTATATCGGCTACAGATGATGATCCTGACTTATCTTTACGCGATTTTTGGAAAAAATACAATATTCTTAAATGCATCAAGAACATCTCTGTGGCATGGGAAGCTGTGACAAAGAAATGCATGAACGGTGTTTGGAAGAATTGCGCTAAACGCTATGTGAATACTTTTGATGGGTTTGATAATGAGAATGAACTAATAATGATTCGTGAAAAAATTGTGAAATTAGCCAAAGGTGCATCGTTAGAATGTGTAATGGAAGAAATCGGAAGAACTAACAACTGAAGATCTGATTGCTCTGGAAGAGGAAAAAGTTGCAGAAGAAGAAAGGAGAGAAGCAGCAGCAGAAAAGGCAGATGAGGAGGAGGAGCCACAAAGAATGTTCACGACCAAAGGCTTAGCAGAAGGTTTATCAGAGTTAAATAAACTTCTAGCTCATTTTGAAGGAATGGATCCAAATATTGAAAGATTTTCAAGAATTGAACGCATGGTTCTTGATGCTTTTCGCCCATACTGGGAAATTTATGAAGAGAGAGAGAAAAAAAAACGGAGCATGTTTATGTTTAAACCAACATCTCGATCTACCCCTGCCCCCTCTACCAGTACTACCATGGATGACCCCGACGATCCCCAGCCATCCACCAGCAGACAATAATTTCTTTTTTTTGTTTTTTTTCAAATTTTAAATGTTTCGTAATTATTTTATTTTTTTGTGTGTTCATGTTTTTGCTGTACTGTAAATCAATTCTATCTATGCATTACTGTAGTTTGCCTGAAATTTATAAAGAAAAAAAATAATTTACTGTAAAATCAAACTTTGTGTATTACTACGTACATAGACGTGTTGGTAACAGTACAAATGGTTGCTAGAGAAAACAGCAGACGATGTTTTGTTTTATGTTTTCAGATGTAAGGTTTTGTTAGGAAATGGTAAAAGATTTGTATTTTTGTCATTCATTTTGTATTTTTAGTTTGCAAATTTAACTCAAATGTAATAACCAAAATTAGTAAATTAAATTTCAAAACACCTATAAATAATAAAAAGTAAATGATACGTGTAGCCGATTGTCAATGCAAATGGCGGATAAGAAAATGTAAACAGACCAGACAGATGGTTTGAATGCCTACAATAAAAATGTTAAATACAGTAATAAAAGTAAGTATTAATCAAGGAGTTCAAGCATGATAAGATTTCATATGCTAAACGTAATAATAGGTACTAAACATGCACATTTTTGGGATATTAAATGTATATGTAGGCTAGTCAGTTGTCAATGAAAATGTAAACGAAAAATATACGTACATGTACATGCACGTGTGTGTGAATATGGTAAAAAGGATAAAAAGACAGCTCAAACATGATTCGGTTTATTCAATATGCTGAAAGAAAGACAGTATACAGTGCATACTTTGGATATAATATATGATGGATAATATACGGTAGGTACAGAATACATGTACATAGGCTGTGGTTCGTAGGTATAGAATATAATATGTACATAGGCTATGTGGTTCATCGACTTATGACGAGATCAACTTTTGACAGCTCTGTCAGAACCTAATGCCGTCGTAAGCAGACGACTACCTTATGTATTGTTTGACTTGTTTTTGTGTTTGAAAAATAATTTACAAGTGATTTGAAATTTGCTGGTAAGGGTTGAATCTTTTGCAGTATTCGCATGTAAATATCATTATTATTAATTTGCGCTTTAGGTTTCATGTTTGTGAATGAAATAGACTCCCTTTGTAAGCTTATTTGTGAACTAGGCCTCATATTCTGAAATTAACACCCCGTTTGTGAGCACAGTTGTTGATTGGGCTTCATGTTGTGAAATACACCCCTTTTCACGTTGTTTCACTTTGTTTGGTTTTATGTACAGCCTTCCGCGGTGATAATTCCCTCTCTGGCAGGCCCCGTACAAATCCAAAATAGTCTGCTGGGAAGGTTTCTTCCTGACATCTCAACTTTTCTTTGTTTTAATATCAGTAGCAGTTCACACCTTATTGGGCATTCTGTCCTAATTGGACATTCAGGTAGAGAGAGAGACCTTGTGCATAAAGTTGTATGGCTCTATATATGTTTTAGATGCTATTATTCTTTCTGCTTAGTAAAATATGCTTGGTGACATTCATGTTAACGTTCAATTTTTCCTTTCAGAAATAAGTGCCCTGGAGTCGTGTTCAGATCAATACTGTAAGATTACTGGTATCCCCATGGCGTGGTCTGACCCCAAGGCGTGGATTTGTCAGACCTGTGGAGCCTTTCAAAGGAGCACATAACTGCCAATGAAGTCACAGTAAGTGACAAGGTTACTTTAATTAGTCATAATCCTGTGAAAGGTTATTTAGAAACAAAATACTCAAGCCGTACTCTAATAGTTTATTTAAAAAATCATGCACAGCAAACAGTCCAGTTCCATGTAACAGCACAAACCTTACTTAACCAGTCAGCTAACTTAAACCTAAGCAAATGTATGCATAGAGGGATATTCTATCTTTTTCCTTTTAGATTTTGATGGCCTTCAAATCCCCCTTACCCTAATGATATTGCCACTAGCAATCTTATTTAATTTTTTTTACAATCCTTATTTTGCAATAACCATAAGAGGTTCTTTAAATCTAAAGGCTTAGATTTACTCTTAATAAACAGATACTGTTGTTTCTTCTTCATCAAGGAACCAAATGTCCTCTGTACTTCTATATACGAAATGCGATCATACAATTTATACAGTGGGGCCTCGTTATTCACGGGGGATAGGGCCCAGAACCCCCCCGTGATAAGTAAATACCCGTGTTATCCTGATACCCCCCTCAAAAATTGCTTAAAACTGCCTACTTTAATAGTTAACCCACCCAAGACCACTATTCCAATGTTTATAACTGCCTACTTTAGTTCAAACACCAAATATGTTTTCAACTATCACCTAAAACTAAATTCAAGACAGTTTTAAAGTTATTGTACAAAATTAGCCTTAAAAAATAAATGTAGTATATGTACTACTGTACATATGTAGCCTACTAGCCTAGGGATTACAGCTAGAAGCCTACATACGCATGGTGGGCCTCTTTTTTTTTTTTTTTACAAGGAAAGAGAGGATGAGTGGTAAGAGAACTATCAAAATATGTAAATCATATGGATACTCACCAACAATCTATGTTGATAAAAGATGGCGACGATTTTGCAGTGCAATCCAGTAATATAATAACAATAATGCTACCAACAGTATGCAGCGAAACATCTCTTCCCTTCGTCACAACACGTTAATACTAGTTTATTCCACGTAAAAACCTTCATCTGACCTTTAGGCGTCTTTCCCATAAGAGTAAAAGAATCAGGGCTTTTGGATGCCACATAATTAACTCGTTTATATGGGTACAATTTAAAGAACGCGACGCACACCCACATTTCATAACAACAACAAACAAACGTGAGTAGGCCAGTAGTTTGCCAACTGGGAATGGCAATTTCTTGCTAGATTTTGTTCCATAAAAGGCTAAAAAAAATCACATACCGTATATACTCGAATAACGTGCAATCTCCCATATCGTGCGACCCCCTAATTTTCACCAATAAACAGTGGTTTTGTGTTTTGTCATGTATCTCATGTATCATGCAAGTTCATAAGGTTGGTGGTTTAGCCTGCTAATGGCTGAGTCATTCAGATGTGTGCTGATGCTAGTCAATTTACGGTAATTTTCTTATTAATCTCGAGAATTGAATAGAAAATCTCAAGATTAAAAAAAAATCCCAAGATAATAAAATAATTGTAAAAATAACACGCCTTGGAGTCCTTAATCATTCTCTCTCTCTCTCTCTCTCTCTCTCTCTCTCTCTCTCTCTCTCTCTCTCTCTCTCTCTCTCTCTCTCTCTCTCAGGAATAAATACGTACGTACTGTAATTTGCAGTAAATGTGTAGACATTGTGTGCGTGTTTAAAAAAATGTGCAGTACACACACATTCCGATGTTTCGGTTTTTGGAATTTTTCAGATTTCGGAAATGTGAGGTCAGATGCATAATCAAACAAACACCACTACTGCAGCAAAAACATTTTTTCCCTTCATGTTTTTTCATTATTGTTATTTATTAATTACAGTTTATTTAAATAAATATTAATATAATACTGTTAAATGAATGTGAGATAATTAAGATCACCTATAATAAAATAGTGGGACAATTAATACCATATGTTCACTAATAGGTATTATTTTCAAAACAAATATTCCGTAAAACACAAAAAATATATGTACATAACAATCAAAATATAATAATGTTTTGCAGTTCAACTTGTGAATTTAACAATAAGTATGACTATATAATATATTTTACCATATCGATCTTGAAGTTGAAGAGTCGTAAAATTCTGAGGATGGTCCCGGGAAAAGGATTTGTACATTGTGATTACGTATCGCTACAACACCATGTGGTATTTTCATACCACTATATTGATGACGCATCGCTACGACACACTGGTGTTTTTCATACCCACTATACGTTAAAGTTAAAAACATGACATAGAATCGACTTTGCGACTTCGTTCACTTTGATATTTTTAACGATACAATAACTATCATTTGTACTACTAAAACCATCTTCACATAAGTAATTTTCGTAAGATATGTGTTGTTGCAAAAGCTAGCTTATACATAAAAGGCTTTTATAATTTAAGTCATCTTAGATATACATATGCACCCAAACTCATTGTGGGGAAATTTACTACTGTTTCCTCGGATATTGAAATACTTTAGCATCATTCAAACACTTTAATAATATAATGCATAAATACTAGGCTATACATATTTACATCGTATACAAATACTACATACAGTTATATACACATACTTTTATATACAAAGTTAACAGTTATATACAACATACTTTATATACAAATGTTAATCATATGAGTAGTGATCAGACGACAGCTGTGCACTGGACTACGTACGTACTACTTGGAAGATAAAACGAACAAAAATTTTGTTGTTGTTAGTCGCTGGGATAGATTAACATTCTTCCAGAGATTAAAAAGCTGAATTTTGTTTTGAAGGTATGTCAACCGCGATATTATATTATTGTTTTCACGAAGGAATAATTATATAAAGAAAATTATTGAGTAATTTTTGCCGTCAGCAGTCGGAAAATCACGAACATGGTAACGTTCAAACCTAGTGCCATCCATGGCGTATGTCTATAAATAGAACAGAAGCAGAGGGCAGTCATTGGATAACAGATCTCCATGGGCTACCAACCAACCAATCAGGTGTTAGTTATACTACTCTGTAATTTCTTAGAATGAACGTTTACACACACGAAGCTAACGATGATGTATGTGTTTTGCATACAGTACGTAGTTTTAGTTTTTATTATTAGTGTAAGTATTTTACTGATTTCATGAAGAATAGAATGATTCCTTCTCATTACTTTGAATGCAAAAATGGCTTGAAGATTCTTCCGCAAAAGAAGAGAAAAAAAAAATTCCTTAGAAGATGATACCTATTACTAACGCGGTTGACATACCTTCAAAACAAAATTCAGCTCTTTAATCTCTGGAAAAATGTTAATCTATCCCGGCGACTAACAACAACAAAATTTTTGTTTGTTTTATCTTCCAAGTAGTACGTACGTAGTCCACTGCACAGCTGTCGTCTGATCACTACTCATATGATTAATTTTGTATATAAAAGTATGTGTATATAACTGTTAACTTTGTATATAAAAGTATGTGTATATAACTGTATGTAGTATTTGTATACGATGTAAATATGTATAGCCTAGTATTTATGCATTATATTATTAAAGTGTTTGAATGATGCTAAAGTATTTCAATATCCGAGGAAACAGTAGTAAATTTCCCCACAATGAGTTTGGGTACATATGTATATCTAAGATGACAAATTATAAAAGCCTTTTATGTATAAGCTAGCTTTTGTAACAACACATATCTTACGAAAAATTACTTATGTGAAGATGGTTTTAGTAGTACAAATGATAGTTATTGTATCGTTAAAAATATCAAAGTGAACGAAGTCGCAAAGTCGATTCTATGTCATGTTTTTCCTAAACGCGTTGACTTAAAGGAGAACGTTATTTTGGTTGTTTTATCACTGGCACAAACCATAACAATGCAGTGTATGTATGATAATTCTAAACTATTATTCACTACCAAAATAACGATGATATTTTGTATTGAAAATTAATGTTACGTATACAGGCGGTCCCCGGGTTACGACGGTTCCGGCTTACGACGTTCCGAGGTTACGACGCTTTTTCTTAAATATTCAATGGAAAAATCCGTCCTGGGTTACGACGCTTGTTCCGAGGTTACGACGCTGACGCTTCCGACGCTCCGAGTTAACGACGCTTTTAAAAAACGCATACTATGATAAAAATCCTTTATAGTTTAGCACAGTATATTAATAAAAATAAGTTTCTGGTTAGATTACAACAAAAAAATTTTGAGATTATGATGATTTTCGACACTTTTTTATGTTGTATTTTTCTATGTTTTTTAGTGACCCGCCTCATATGCGGAACTAGTTTCCGAGCGAATGAATACATACTAGTTTACATATAACAGTCCAAAAGCGCAAATAATGAAAAAATCATTGCTTGTTTCCAGTAATAATAACAAAACGAAGTTTCTGGTTAGATTACAACGCAAATTCCAAGTATCCAAAGAGAGACATTATCCAGTAATTTGATCAGAGAGAGAGAGAGAGAGAGAGAGAGAGACACCAGAGAGAGAGAGAGAGGCGAGAGAGAGAGAGAAGAGATGGAGAGAGTACCGAGGAGTATGAGAGGCGGTCTTCCGAGCGCTCCGAGTTAACGGACGCTTTTAAAAAACGCATACTATGATAAAAATCCTTTATAGTTTAGCACAGTATATTAATAAAAATAAGTTTCTGGTTAGATTACATCAAAAATTTTGAGATTATGATGATTTTCGACACTTTTTTATGTTGTATTTTTTCTATGTTTTTTAGTGACGCCTCATATGCGGAACTAGTTTCCGAGCGAATGAATACATACTAGTTTACATATAACAGTCCAAAAGCGCAAATAATGAAAAAATCATTGCTTGTTTCCAGTAATAATAACAAAACGAAGTTTCTGGTTAGATTACAACGCAAATTCCAAGTATCCAAAGAGAGACATTATCCAGTAATTTGATCAGAGAGAGAGAGAGAGAGAGAGAGAGAGAGAGAGAGAGAGAGAGATGAGAGAGAGAGAGCGAGAGAGAGAGAGAGAGGCGTCTTCCGACGCTCCGAGTTAAGGACAGAGAAGTGTTCGTTTCGTTTAAACCGGCCTCTGACTCAGGCCAGTAAATGTTTTTGTTGATACTAATAATATAAGCTATTTAAAGATACGTTTACTTTAATTAGTCTATATGATACGTAAATAGTAATCAACTGTTCTTGTAGCCCTCAATATTTGGCAAAATCGAAGTATCCAAAGAGAGACATTATCCAGTACGTAATTTGATCAGAGAGAGAGAGAGAGAGAGAGAGAGAGACGAGAGAGAGAGAGAGAAGAGACGCTTTGGCAACAATGGTCTCGGGGGTTTTTATAGCTTCCTTCTGCTTGATGATCGTGGATATTGTAGAAGGATTTCGACCATACTCGTTTGCCAAATCGACGATACGAACGCCACGTTCATGCTTTGCTATAATTTCATGTTTTGCTTCCATCGAAATAATTTTCTTGGGTTTTTTCATTCTACACTGCTTTGTCTTTAGCTTTGAGACCCATGGTTAATAATAAAATAGACAAAATAACACGAAAAATAGGCGCAAATACAACGAACTAAACAACGACGTGTTAACATGCAGCACCAACAAACAAACAGACTGAACGCCATTTATCGGTCGCCTATACAACTAACACTCATCGCAAAATCGTATCTCAAATATTTCGTTGTATATCAAAGCTTGTATTTTCGCAAATTTTCTGTTATATCTCAAAACATTCGTATATTAGGGCAATCGTATGTCAAGTTTCCAATGTAATTTGATCAGAGAGAGAGAGAGAGAGAGAGACGCTTTGGCAACAATGGTCTCGGGGATTGACGTAACGTTTATTTTCTGAACAGATAGGACAGGGAAGTGTTGTTTCATTAAAACGGCCTCTGACTCATGGCAGGAAATGTTTTGTTGATACTAATATATAAGCCTATTTAAAGATACATTTACTTTAATTAGTCTATATGATACGTAAATAGTAATCAGCTGTTCTTGTAGCCCTCAAGATTTTGCAAAATCACTCCAGGTTGTACATAAAACTTCAAGAATGTAGTGTCACCAGAGGATTACAATAGTTTTTACCTTCAAGAACCAGCATTCTTTTATGAAAATAACTCCAGGTTGTACATAAAACTACAGGAAACAACATGTAGTGTAACCAAAGGATTACAAGTAAGGTTTTTATAACTTTTTATTAGTTTAAGACATATTTCCAAGCGTCGTTCCGGCTTACGACGATTTTCGGCTTACGACACGTCTCAAGAACGGAACCCCCGTCGTAACCCGGGGACTGCCTGTATTCCAAACATTATTACTACGTAGCATGAATAGTACTATAAAAATTTCGAAAGATAATCTTGCTGTGAACGCTACCATAATTTGATTTTCATATACGTACGTACATTTTGTCAGCTGGCTGGCCTCGCATGGATAAAATTGATTTCACTGATATGGAATTACTCCACGAATAGCCTTTTTATATGAAGATATGACGATATATAGGTAATGTAAAAAATCTTTTATGTATTTCGTTTACGCTTCGTCGCCAATAACAAACAGCAATACTTACGATAATCTATGACAAATAGCGTTTGTATGACTTCATTGTTCAGAGAAGTTATATACGAATACTGCCAAAATAATAATGAAGTTCTAATTAATTTTAGCCTTAATGTTATTACTACTGTAATTACACTACCACTACTATTAAAATTTCTAAAAGTTTATCAAAACAAAAAATGTCGCTTTGAACGCAACCGTATACATAAACCATTTTCGTACGTAAAGGTATATGCTTACATTTTGTGGCTGGCCACTCCGACGATAAGTTGAGTGCAATGATGTGGAATTATTCTTCGAATAGGCTATTTATTATGAAGATATGACTATAATATATATGGTAAGAATGGTTTTATTACCTTTATTGTCAGTTAATATCATAATGTGAATGTTTGTGTACGTTGGTGGTTATCGCACTGCAACTACGCTTAGCCTACCAATGAACGTCGTACATAAACCTTGAATAGGCTATTTATTTCGAAGATAGGACAATAATATATTAGGTGAGAATGGTTTTATTACCTTTATTGTCAGTTAATATCATTATATGAGTCTTTAAATGAATGTTGGTAGTTATCGGACCACGGCCGAGGGTTAGCCTACCGAAAAACATCGCATACGCAACACAACAAACCCGTGATGCAGCGATTCATACCAGTGATGTAACATGAGAAACGGTCCAAGAAAAAACCCGTGATTAACTGGATCCGTGAATACTGATCCGTGAATAAGCGATGCCCCACTGTATAGTTCTTCCAATCCTTGAGAACTGCTCTGAATAAAAATGTCTTTTAATAACATTAACATAGTGAAAACTGGACCCACAAATCAAGGTTCAAAATAGTCATCTTCATCTATCCAGGTTGTAGCATTTGTACAGATTTTCTACAGGTACTTATAAAGGTAACAACTTTTGTAAGTGTGGATCAACACTGGCATTAAAAGACAGTGCAGACAAAGCTAGCAACACTGTGGCTGTTATAATTAGACCAATACTATAGCTGTAGGTGCTAGTGATGATTCCAGTAATTCTGGATGCATATTTAGCCAGGGGTCTGGAATGACTCAAGTTTAATTGAGGGTCTTTGAAACGTCTTTTCAGCCCCAGGCTGCAACCTCCTTTGTTCCTTTCTGTACCCCTGCTCAGATTTGCTTTCTTTCGTATTACTTTTCACCCTCTCCTAACAATTGTATTATGTATTGTGCAACTGCAAAAGTTTACCTCCTGTTGCACCTTTCAAACCTCCTCTACTTTCGGTTTTCTTTTTGGTGCAGAATGACCTCATAGGTATCAGCACTCGGCTTCTGGCCTAAATCTTATATTCCTTCTGTCCTTCCTGCTGAAGGAAAGCCAGATTTGCTGAACAGCAGCACTGATAAGCAGTAAATGTGCCTTGTTGTTGAACGTCTCCCAGTTCCAGAGGTCCTTTATTCCTCGCACTTGTGGAACAGTCTCCTTACTGAGGATGTCGTGTGCAATATGTTGAGTTTCATACAGTTGCAAAAGCAGTTTTACAAAACTAATGTGTATATTTACTTTCCAGGTTTTCATTTTTGAGTGTTTAAAATGCTGGGCAGGCCATTTTCCATTGCTTAGTATTATTTAGTGTTTAGTGGGAAAAGTTTTATAATTGCATTGCTATCATTAGTGGGAATTATTGGCAATCCATGCATGATATATGTTGGTGACAACTATGGTACACCAGAGGTGTAGAGAAAGTGTTTTTATTTTGCACATTTCTTTATGTTTCTACTTGCATGTTCTTCCCCTCTGTGTTTTGTGCATATGTTCAGTGAAGGCGACACATTGCCTGTTAGTCGAAGGTTAGGCTATTCCAGATGTGCCTGAGGCTAGGTTAGCTATTGCAGGCTTTCAGTGCCATGTTTCAGATGTCTCCATCTCATTGATATATTTATCCAAAGGCTTTTTTTTTCCTGTAGGTTTTTTTTAGTTTCCTATTTAATTTTATTATGGCTTCAGTAACCTAGATGCCCGTTTTGGAGAACTGTGCCCATTAGTGGAAAGGATAGACCTTGATCTTTGCCTGCTAATGGGATTTGTAGATTCATCTACTTGTGAACATTTTTTTTTTTTTTGGTCAAGTGATCCAAATTTTATCATATTTTAACCTTCTGTCATAATCACCGGGTAACTCCCAGGTAAAACTTAATATCATTTCACCTGTTGCATTGATGGTATTCCTTTTTTAAAGTGTTAACAACATCCCAAGGGTGTGTTGTTAACACTAAGTGACTGAATCTACGAATCAGTCACTTCAAAGATGACAAGGTCAGACAGCTCCTCTTCGATTCTATAACAGAGTGAAAGTAGAAGTCTCAGGCTCTTGGACCAGTGTTTTCGCATCTGGTCAGCTATAGAGGTCATTTGGAGGTCCGGAGGTGATTTGACTATACTCTGTTTTTTTTCATCTGTCCATCCGCCTGTGGTGTTTTTGTATGGTAACACTGCGTCCCGGGCTTTAGATAGTTACACAATGTGTAAGTTTTCGGTAAATAAAAGGATATCTGGGTGCACATTTGCAACTGAAAAGTGTTTTAATAATTTATTGTATGCGAATTACACCATTAATATTCGAAATAGGATATTATAATCGTTGAATGTAAGCTGAATGTAACTATCTAAAGCCCGGGACGCAGTGTTACCATACAAAAACACCACAGGCGGATGGACAGATGGAAGAAAATAGAGTATAGGTACCAAGACCTGACAAATGTTGAATTTGGTATCTTGGGTAGAGAGAGAAGAAAATGCACAGGTTGAGAGAGAAATGCAGTGCTGGTATAAAGAGAACAATCCACTGGTGTAGAGAGAAAAAATGCACTGCTGGTATAAAGAGAACAATGCACTGGTAGAGAGAGAGATGTAGTACTATCTATATTACTGAGTATTGAGTGTATAAAAGGCCAACTGGTGCTGGGTAAGAGTAAGTAGTAATAATGAACAGTACTACGTAAGATTAAAGTATAAGTGGCCAAGGCTATTTTAAAGGTGTGGTAAGAGCCAGTGCCAGTTATGGCTGGGCCACCAAATTTAAGGTGTAAATGTCTCCATTGGATGGTCAATGTAAAGTTTCTAAAGCGGAATGAAGAAAAGATGGTTGAGAGTAAAGTAACGTCACGTCTTTCAATGACGTCATGATTGCGTCACTCGAAAGGTGTGCAAGCTTATTGCAACTTACACAAGCTGTATTATTTGGAAAGTATTACGTCGTGGGTACATAAGGTGACATCCTAGGTTTGACGTAAACTGGTAAAACCTTTTTAGTGACGTCATACCTTTGAATTAGGTAAGGTATTGTACAGTCATACTGTTATGACAAGTACAGGTAAGACATCCTTTTCAAATTGTCATAGATGACATAAGCATTGTAGACCAGTTGTATAATAAGAGGAAATAAAGACAATTACATAAACGGACATTCTTTTATTTAAACCCATGAAAATTAATTCATGTAAAAGGTTAATTAATGATGATGAGTTAATGAAAAAATCATTTTTATTACTATGCCAACACTGCAGTGCCCCGAGGGGGAGAGAGAGAGAGAGAACCCCCTCAGCTGGAGGTAATGAAACCAGTCAGTTACCAACTTTGAAGTCGACCCAATAAAGGACTTATTATAATAATTAAGTCTAAACTGACGGCTGGCCAGTTGGGAAGAAGTCTTGTATGTACTTACTTCATGCTTTCTAAGATGTCTGCCAGTTTTACGTATGCAACTTACCTGGTAGTTACATATAGCTGTAGTCTCCGACGTCACGGCAGAATTTCGAATTTCGCGGCAGCGCTAATTGACTGGTTAGGTGATTCCCGTACCCCCTCCCTCTACCGGGGAATGTAGAATTACCACAACTAAACCTCAGAATTTTTCTGCCGTCGCAACCGGAACACCGGTTTTGTTTGGTGGAATTTCTTTGTTTTTTCACGACGGATACTCATCGATTTGGTGACATAATCTTTGTGATTTGGCTTTCGGCAGTGGCTATTTATCTTTATTTAGCCAGATAGGCAACAATTATGTGATTTTCATCAAGGTTTAAATTTAAAATGTCAGATTCGGGATCTCACTTTAGGGTTTGCAGCAAGGGTTGCAAAACCAGGTTACTTAAAGCTAGGTTAGACCTGCACACTTTGTGCGTTAATTGCAGAGGTCAGAACTGTAGCAAAAGTGTAACATGTGATGAATGTAAGGATTTGACTGATAAAGGCTGGAAGGAGTTGGAGAGTTATATGAGAAAGCTAGAAAAAGATAAATTAAGGAAAGCTTCATCTAGGACTTCTTCCTTAGCTTCTCAGGAATTAGAGAGTCAGGATTTTCCTTGTTCTATGTCTAACCCAGATCCGCCTAACATATTACCTGACCCTGATACCGTTATTCCCGAACTCGACACCGTTGCCAGCTTACGGGAACAGATGGATTTAAGATTTAGCGTGCTTATGGCAGCAGTGGATAAATTAGGAGAATCTGTGCATTCTTTGATGCTAGATAAGAATAAGAAAAGTGTTGTGTTGAGTGATAGTGCAGTGGAGGAGGCGGCTGTTCGGTCCTCTCGTTCTCCTAGGCCTGGGCCCCTGCCAAACTCCCCGGACATTGGGAGGAGGCATGCCAAAAGCCGAAGGGAGACGAGTGGAGTTGACATCCGAGCAGTCGTCCCCTCAGGCGATTCTGCCGCAAGTTCGGCTGAGGCAGAAGAGCAATGCTATAAAGGTGTTCGAGGAGTATCGCAGAAGTGTCTTTCGTCTTCTTCGAGCGCAAACGATTCGCCTCGCAGAGGTTGGAGGTTTAAGGACGAATCTCGTCCACTAAAGAGAACGAGACAAGTTTCGCCAGCCGCAATTCCCAAGAAGAAGATCGCGGCTTCTGTGGAAGAGCCGTCATGTAGTTTTTGGGAGGCGCCGGAAGCGTTCTCTTCGACTTCTGAGGAAGTAGAGAGACCGATGTTGAAGAAGAGGAGGAAGCATAAGTCTTCCAGTCGCGAGGTGACTGATAAGCGCCAGTCTGATGTACCTAGACGAGAGAAGGAGCTTACGCCAGTAGAGAAGCGCCAGCCTGATGACACGACAACCGCGTTACACCAGACGCCAAAGCGCCTGGCTTCTCAAGAAGCAGCCGCTAAACGCCAAGCTCCTAGACGCACGGATTCGGACTCGGCCAAGCGCTTTGATACGGTAGTATCAGACGCCAGGCGCCATACGCCTGACTTGATTGACTTGGAACAGAGAGAGTTTACGAAACCAAGTCAAGTTTTGGGTGCTTCAGGGCATTCTAATAGATTCTTAGTAGAGATGAATAAAAAATTAGAGAATATTTTGGGGGTAGTTGGTAAGAAGCAGCAACCACTTCTTACTTCTACGCCTTCTTTAATTAGAACTTTACCGGAGGAGTCTCAAGAGCCACTGCAGTTGGTGGAGCAGGAGTTAGACTGTCCAGTGGATCAAGAACAAGCGGAGGACAATTTATCAGCAGGAGCGTCAGAAGGAGAAGCAGTAGAAGGCGAGAAGGAGACTCGGTCGTCGGCATACAAACAATTACTCAACTTTTTCCTAGATAACTTTCCAGAATCTTTTTCGCCAGCCACTCCCGCCTCACCTGAATCCCAGTATGCTAGGGATACTAAACCAGATTCTTCGACTTTCATTAAGCTGGTTTTGTCGATTTCAGCTAAAAAGGCGTTGAAAAAGATGGATGAGTGGTTGCGAGAAAAGAGGGAGCAAGGTAGGACCATGTTTTGTTTCCCTCCTTCGAGACTTTTAACTAAGAGCAGAGTTTGGTACAAAACTGGGGAAGCCTTCTCCCTGGGAGGCGCTGCCTCCTCCCATGGAGACTTCTCCAGCCTAGTGGACTCGTCCAGACGTTCTGCTTTGAATTCAGCAAAGATTTTCTTTACGAGTTGCGAATTAGATCATTTGCTGAAGGTGGTTTTCAGTCTTATGGAAGTAATAAGCTTCTTGGATTGGTCGATTGGCGCCTTGGGAAGAAAGGCAAAAGTCTTTTGAACCACTGTCAGAAGAACATTTTAGTGACTTCTCCAATGTGATGTCCTGTATTGATAAAGGAATAAGGGATGGAGCGACTGAAATCGCCTCCTTATTAACTGTGGGGATCCTCAAGAAACGTCAGCTTTGGTGTGCATTTACATCTAAGGGAGTAACAAGAACCCAGAAGTCGGCGCTTATGTTCGCTCCACTTGATAAGTGTAACCTTTTTCCTAAGGATTTAGTGTCTGAAATTTCTGCCTCTCTGGTCCAGAAAGCAACTCAAGACCTTTTAGCTCAGTCGGCCAAGAAGCCGAAAGGCACGACGACTTCGAGTGTACGCCCAGCGCCAGTTGCCAAGCAGGAGAAGCCCTTTCGGGGCAGAGCACCAACAAGAGGATTGCAGAGATCGAGGCCTAGAGTTAGGTTCGGTCCTAAGCCCAATAAGACAACAACTTCTAAGAAATGAGCAGGGAATCCTTCACACACCAGTTGGAGCCAGACTCCAGGAGTTCTGGCAAGTTTGGGAATGAAGAGGAGCAGATCCATGGACAGTATCGGTACTGAAGGAAGGATATTCGATTCCGTTTGTAAAACATCCTCCTCTGTCAAAGGTACCGATAGTTTTGACAGCTTACTCGTCAAACTTAGAGAAATGTTGCGCGTTGAGAAAGGAACGTCGGCTCTATTAGAAAAAAGAGCTATAGAGCTGGTAAAAGATCAGAACACCCCAGGCTTTTACAATTGCCTATTCATTGTCCCGAAAACTTCGGGAGGGTGGAGACCAGTTTTGGATGTCAGTGCCCTGAACAAATTTGTGAGCAAGACAAAATTTTCGATGGAGACCACCCAGTCGGTTTTGTCAGCACTTAGTCAAGGAGATTGGATGGCTTCCATAGACCTACAGGATGCGTACTTCCACATTCCAATTCACATAGACTCGAGGAAGTACCTAAGATTCGTGGTTCAGGGAAGGACATACCAGTTCAGGGCCCTATGCTTTGGGCTATCCACAGCGCCACAAGTATTCACAAGAGTCCTCTCATCTGTAGCAAGGTGGTTACACCTAGAAGAAATAAGAGTAGCGCTCTATTTAGACGACTGGCTGGTCCGTTCACAGTCGAAAGAAGGGTGTGTGAAGGATTTGCAGAAGACAATTCAACTGACAGAAGAGCTGGGTCTTCTAGTGAATTTCAAAACATCTCAACTGATTCCGAACCAAATTTTAACTTACCTTGGGATGTGACGAGAACTCAGTAGCTTTTCGGGCTTTTCCGTCAGAACAGAGAGTGAGTTCATGCCTGAGAAAAGTCAATCAATTTTTAGCAAAAAAGACATGCTCAGCCAACGAGTGGATGAGTCTTTTGGGGACCTTAGCGTCAATAGAACAGTTTGTAACTCTGGGAAGACTCTACATGAGACTGCTTCAGTACTTCCTCAGAGCAAGTTGGGAAAGAAAGAGAGTCCCAGACACTTTTGTTTTTCCAATAACGGAGGAAATAAAGCAAGATCTCCTTTGGTGGAGGTTAGAAAAAAGACTCAAGGAGGGTCTGTCTCTTTGGCCACTGAACCCCAACCTTGCATTCCTCTCAGACGCCTCGGATCAAGGATGGGGAGCGGTGCTGGGAAAGAAGGAAGTGTCAGGCTTGTGGACAATCAGTCAAAGACAGTGGCATATAAATCTAAAAGAACTAAAGGCAATACATTTGGGATTGAAGGCCTTTGCCAAGGAAGTACAGGGAAAAGTGGTCGTCATCAATTGCGACAACACCACAGCTCTCTCGTACATCAAGAAACAAGGGGGGACTCACTCCTCTCTGTGCGAAGCGACAAGGGAGTTACTCATCTGGGCGAAAGAAAATCGGACAAGAATGCTCACCAGGCTTGTACAGGGGAGATACAATGTAAGAGCGGACGAGTTGAGCTGGAGAAATCAGGTACTACCTACAGAGTGGAATCTGCACTTAGAGGTATGTCAGCAGTTGTGGAATCTGTGGGGAAGACCTCTAGTGGACTTGTTTGCCACGGAAAAGACAACAAGATTGCCAACATATTGCTCCCCCGTACCCGACAAGAAAGCGTTCGCTTTAGACGCAATGCTGCTAGATTGGTCGGACTTGGACCTCTATGCCTTTCCTCCAATGAAAATGATCAGGGCAGTATTGACAAAGTTCAGACAACACGCAAATGTCAGAATGACGTTAATAGCTCCATTCTGGCCAGCAAGAGAATGGTTCCCGGAGATCCTGGACCTTCTAATAGAATACCCGAGGAAACTTCCAGAGCGAGTAGATTTACTCAAACAACCTCATTTCAGGAGATTCCACGAGAATATCCACACTCTACGTCTGACCGCATCCAGACTGTCGAGCGTACCCTCAGACAGAAGGGGTTTTCGAGACGAGCTTCACGGGCTATTGCCAGGCCAAGGAGAGAATCTTCAGCAGCGGTCTACCAGGCAAAATGGTCCATTTTTAGGGCCTGGTGTAGACAGCATGGAGTCTCGTCTACTAAAACCTCTATAATTCAAATGGCAGACTTCCTTATTTTCCTTAAAACAGAAAGGAAACTCTCGACTCCTACTATCAAAGGATACAGGGCCATGCTATCCTCAGTATTCAAGCATAGGGGAATGGATGTCTCGAACAATCAGGAACTGTCAGATTTATTAAAGTCCTTTGATACAAAGAAACAGGAAGGAAATAAGGTGATCTCTTGGAATCTAGATATAGTGCTCAAATGGCTTCTATCTACGAGGTTTGAACCATAAGTGAGATAGCTTTCAGAGATCTCACTAGGAAAACATTATTCTTAGTGGCTCTAGCGTCGGCCAAAAGGATAAGTGAAATTCACGCCATCGATAAAAGAGTGGCATTTGCACAAGACAAAGCAATATGCACATCGACAATTGGCTTTTTAGAAAAGAACGAGTCACCCTCACAACCATGGCCTCGTTCGTTTGAAATAAAGGGCCTCTCAGAGTTAGTAGGAGAGGGAGAACCAGAGAGATCATTATGTCCAGTAAGAGCCCTGAAGTATTATATACACAGGACTCAACAAATAAGAGGAGGGTCAGACAATCTTTGGTGTTCAGTAAGAAATCCTTCGAGGATATTATCTAAGAATGCAATATCCTTTTTTTTGAGGGATTTAATAGTTGAAGCTCACTCTCAGTTGGGAGAGCCAGAGGTTGATCTGGCTAGAGTGAAGGCCCATGAAGTCAGAGCTGTTGCAACTTCTATGACGTATAAACGCAATTTATCTTTAGACGCCATTATCAATGTGACGTATTGGAAATGTAAGTCAGTGTTTGCAACACATTATTTAACAGAGATTCAAGCAGTGTACGAAAACTGTTCCACATTGGGACCTTTCATAGTAACTGGCACAGTGTTGGGTAAGGGAAGAAAGGAAGTCAATCCTTCCTAATAATTTTTAACTTGATCTTTGGTGTTGTTTTTTAAGGGTGTCTGAGGGTACGGAAGTGTACTAGTGGTACCCTATAGTCCATTTAGGTAAAGGGTAAAAATATTTAGGTGAAGGTGATTCCCATGTTGTTGTTGTCCTTATTGTTTATTGTGTACGGCTCCATGAGCAGACGTATAATTATCGCATGTCAGTCCACGGTTAGTCCTAGACTACATGTAAGTGTCTATAGCTTGGCGCTCGGATCCATATATCACGCCAACGCTGGTACACTTCTTTAGCTTGGTGCGCGGCTCCATATACCCCGCCAATGCTGGTACGTATAAATAGCTTGGCGCACGGTTCCATATACCTTGCCAATGCTGGGTACGTGTCTATAGCTTGACGCTAGGCTCCATGTACTTCGTCAAGGCTTTCAAGATCAGCAGACTTAAGAGGCAGTAACCTTCAAGTCAGCTATCTTAAAAGGTAAGGACTAAAAGAGAACTACTAAATTCCAATAGAAATTCCTCATTAAATATGGTTAGCTGCCATGGTCCCACCTCCAAAATGTGCCAATCAGCTATATGTAACTACCAGGTAAGTTGCATACGTAAAAATGATATTTTTATGATAAAATAATGTTTTACGTATACTTACCTGGTAGTTACATCATTAGAGCCCACCCACCTCCCCTCACATGGACAGGTAGGCATCAAAATTCTGAGGTTTAGTTGTGGTAGTTCTACATTCCCCGGTAGAGGGAGGGGGTACGGGAATCACCTAACCAGTCAATTAGCGCTGCCGCGAAATTCGAAATTCTGCCGTGACGTCGGAGACTACAGCTATATGTAACTACCAGGTAAGTATACGTAAAACATTATTTTATCATAAAAATATAATTTTTCTGTGTAAATAGGGACGTTATATAGACGGATCCATCTATCATACATCCGATATATAGACCGCCCAAGCCTTATAGTACCACCAAGACAAGCCTACACTTACGTTCACTCTCATGTATGTAGTTTCGTACTTAGGCAAATTTTTTGGTTGATTTTGGTGTCTTTGGCATGAAATTCCAGTATACTTAAACCGCCAGACTTTCGTCCTGAAGTATAATGGCCCAGCCCCCAAAAATGTTCAAAGTCCAGTTCTCTATGGATGACTTTTGGATAAACCCTATGGGCGTAAGACATATTTTGACATGACGTTTTCCCTTTCAGTCAAGATTTCTAGTCTTTTAAGAGTTTCTCCAATGGTTCCTTATTAGAAAATGGATGTATTTTGTATAGTTAGGCCTCTTACACCTCATAGAAAACAGGAGAAAGAATGATTAACGACAGTAGCTTAGATAAAATATGCAGGGTGTCCATAAAGTCCCAGAACCATTCTGTACAGTAAATACTTGTAATGGTACCGGGACTTTATGAACACCCTGTATCTTTTGAAATATATCACCTGACGGAATCCTTGACTTTGAGAGCTGGAGATATTATTTAACTTCTAATTTATTAATTGATAAGGCTAATTCAACCTCATTTCCAGAGGTTTTTATATAGAAAACAATACTTAATTCTTTTCAACAGAGAAAATTAAGGGCATTTAAAGTCTCACACAGCTTGTTAACCTGTCATATTTTCCAGCATTTTGACGTCAAGTATGATATCAAAATGTAAATAATTGTGTCCAAAATGAAGTCTGGTCATGATTATAAACAAGATAGACTTCAATTTACCACAAATATCGCATAGACTTCAATTTACCACAAATATCGCCATTTTGTTGCCAAATCTGACGTCAAAAAGCTTAAATATGTCAGAATATTAGCTCCTATCCGATGCAGAAATGCTCTGTATGTCATTTCAAATTAATTCAATAATTTTCAATTAAATCTCATTTAGCTGTAACAAATTCACATAATTAATTCAACTTTTAAAAGTTATATCTACTTGATTTGGTGCTATTTTCACTTCACATGATTTTTCCATCTACAAGATTTATTTCAGATGTCTCTCTGAGCAAAAGAATTAACAGGAATTTCACATATAAACCAAAGAAAAACTAAATTAACTTTAGGATGACTTTGTAATTTGAAGTAAAATATATTCTTTTACAACAAAGGCAATAACGTAATTACACCAAGACACACACACTCTCTCCGAAAGCAGACGTGTGACTGAAACTCCTTCAGGTGGAACAAGCGCGCCTTGAGGCACTCCTCCCCTCCCCAAAAATGCCACCACTTCGTCTCATAGGCCTAAAGGCACCATTCAATGTAAGTGATTGAGTCGGGTAAATGGGCAAGAGACGTGCAAAGCTAATGTCCTCCTGCCCCGAGTTCTTCCTCCCCCAGCAGGACAGCAGGTCGGACTAACGTTAGCCTTCACCGTACACGTGGACCACCGGGTCATAATTTTAGGTTGTGTGTGATACATCTTGCCAAAATTCATCCCATTGCCAGTATAATTAGAGGTAGGACTAGGCCTGACTAGTAATGATCCAATCAAGGACTAAACAAGTTCATTTACAAGTAATTTGGTAATTTGGTAGAATAACCTTTCAATAATATGGAATTTGGGATAGGATTAGATATAACTAGTGATTAGGGATAGGATTAGACCTACCTAATTAGTAATTAAGAATAGGACTTGTCCTAACTAGTAATTATGTAATCAAGGACAAAACTTTAGCTCATTAACATGTAATTTGGTAGAATAAACCTTTCAATAACATGGAATTTGGGCAAGAAATCTTCCTCTTGAAGAGGTAAATACCCAATTAGAGAGAACTAATCATCCCATTGCCTTATTAAGGAATAATCTGCTTCATAACCTTGTAATTAGGGGGCAAAGGTTCAGGTAATTATGGAAGAATGTCCAGGGTTTGATTAGAACATTCCTTCGGGTGTTTTGAAGTAAGGAATCCATCACAAATCTTTCAGATTCCAGGTTTAGCAAAAGTAGGAAGACCAGTTTTATATTGATTACCAGAACAGGACTGAGCATTATAAAGAATTAGTTTCATATATCTCGACAAATGACTGACAATAAAAATAACTTTGTTATGCTTATCAGAATAAGGCCACGTGTCTAAAAATGTCATAAAAATGAAAACTGTTTAATATTGCACATAAAATCGTTTCACATACTAGAAAATGCCTACAATGTACCAAGAATTGCAACTTTGTATTGATCGTCAGTCCAGAGCTAGAGAATAATTGCCATTGCTATTTCATCTCGGACAATTTATGGAAATCATTGTCACAGCCACGACCAATGAGTACTAGTTAGGAAAAGCTTCATGGAAAGTTTACTTTTTGTAATTTATGCATTATGCCTCAAGATCTGCCTTTCATGTGCTAATACCAGACCTACAAGTTTCAATAACTTTTTTTTCCAGCTTTTAGGCCCCACTAAATCTTTGTCTTTTATCTTATTATTGGTGAATTAGGTAACCCTTTACATCCAGAATTTTGAAGAGAATACTAAACGTCTATTCTCGTGAGTACTATTAGGAAAAATACACTTTACCTGATAGCTTCTGTCCATAAAAAAAGCTACACTACTTTTTGTCTAACAGAAACTTTCCCATCTGACATACTTTGTGACCAAATATCTCATTCGAGCTGACTCTTTCTAAACAAAAATTGCCCTCTATATAAAAAAAAACTTTCATAGGCAGAAAGGTGATGAAACGCTATCAATCAAGTGATAAAAATAACAAGCTTTTAAGGCAAATTTCCACATTCTGGAAAGAATCAACTCTGACTCCCAAACTGACAAACTTGGCAGGCCTATAAACACCACTTTCTGGGCAGAATCAACTCTGGGTACTGAGTTGACAAACCTGGCAGGCCTATAAAACAAAATTCTTCCCACACAACAAACTTTTTAGGCCAATAAATGAGAATTTTAACAGGAAAATAACTTGCAGACCAACAGATCTTTTAGGCTAAAAATATCACTATCTGATCATTTCCAGTCAAAATGAAAACCTCTCCTGAATCACCAGACTTTTCACAAAGAAAACATCACCCAAACTAACTCTCCTTCTAGGCAATAAATAAATAAATAAATAAATATATAGATAAAATAAAACAATAAAAAAAATAAATATCGAACTTAACACTTTCCAGGCACCAAAAATTTTCTCAAGAACCAACTGAAGAAAAAGCCCACTGATTAACAGCCTAAATGGAAGTAAAAAGCAACACAGACATTTTAAACAGAAATATGCCACAACTGACATTTACTTTAGAGAGAATCTCACAAATTACTAAGTACAATTTAAGCCTAAAAGTATTACAAACCAAGAGACCACATGAATGCACAAAAATATGAAAAACAGACCTTCTGAAAGTAGATTATCATGAAGAATTGGACTTTCCAGAGACTGACTTTCTTAAAGTGAAAGTATATATAACACAAGGACGAACTTCCTGAATGCATAACTTAAAAAAAAAAAACTTCCCAACAAAACTTCATACCAAGAAATGTTTAAGCATCACAGATTAACAGACTTTCTAGAAACCAAAATTATCATAAACTAACATAAGAGACACTAGAAACCAAAACTATCATAAACCAAGACACTTTCTAAACAAACTGTTACAGAAGCAAAGACTTCCTGAATCCTAACTGATCTTGAACCAGTTTTTTTCTTGAATCCAGGACCTCTTGCAAACACTAGTAAACTCTGTTGTATCCTGTATTCAGACGATACTAACAAGATGAATCCTGATTGTCTTCGTGCACCAAAAAACATATTCAGACGATACTAACAAAGATGAATCCTGATTCTGTCTTCGTGCAACAAAAAACACATTCCCAGATTGTTACAGGCCATTGCAAACAGCATCTACATGTCCACACCACTGCCCTGGACTAATTTGGTCATAAACCAAAGGAATGAAGGAGAGAGAGAGATATGTACACATAATAGGAAATGTCAGCAAACAACAGGAATGAATTTGCTCCTGTCTTAAAACATCTGGAGATGAGGAGATCCAATATTGCATTAAGCTAACGATTCTACTTTTTTTTTTTTTGTGTAGCAAAGATGAAACTTACCAAAACCCAAACAAAGCTAGACATTATCAAGGTTTCCTGTACACCAAAGTTTACCACTTACAAACTATGAAATCCTTCAATCCTTCAATTATTCCAAAACTTGACTTTCGTGGAATAACACTTAGAATCCCAAGGCATCATGAGTTAGGATTAAATCACAAACCAACATCATAAACTAACCTTAAAGTAACACAGCATACATCCAGGATGACATTACCGTATCAACACTGAAAACCTCTACACAAATCCACTGACATCTAGAAATTTTAAGTTGCACATCAATCAATATAAAAACCAAAGACATTTCTAACATACATCGTGACCAGTGTATTTAAGTTACCCAAGATCAGGTACATTAACCCTTAAACGCCGACTGGACGTATTTTACGTCGACATTTTTTGTCTCTCGGGTGCCGACTGGACGTATTTTACGTCGACATACAAAAGTTTTTTTTAAAATTCGCGGAAAAATACTTTTAGGCTTACCAGCCGAAAACTCTTGAATCACGCGCCTTGGGGGATGCTGGGAGTTCACGGATCAAGATGTTGTTTTGTTTACAATCGATACGCAGGCGCGCAAGCGCGAATTTCTTTCGTGCCGCACTAAAAAGTATCTGTGACACATCTCGGAAATTATTTCGTCACTTTGACATAATTTTTGTACCATTGTAAATTAGCCGTTACATGAAGTATTATATATGAAAATGTGCGCATTTTTATGTAGAATACAACAATAAAATACTCATGATTGTAGCTTTTATCAGTTTTGAGATATTTACATATAAATAACGATAAGTGCCAAAATTTCAACCTTCGGTCAACTTTGACTCTACCGAAATGGTCGAAAAACGCAATTGTAAGCTAAAACGCTTATATTCTAGTAATATTCAATCACTTACCTTAATTTTGCAACTAATTGGAAGTCTCTAGCACAATATTTCGATTTATGGTGAATTTTTGAAAAAACTTTTTCCTTACGTCCGCACGGTAACTCTTCCGAAAAAAATCATACATGCGATTGTGGTAATGTTTGCACCATTTTAAAATTAGCCGTTATATAAAGTTTTATTTATGGAAATGTGCGCAATTTTATGCACAATACAACTAAAAACAACCCATGGTTGTAGCTTTTATCAGTTTTGAGATATTTTCATATAAATAACGATAATTGCCAAAATTTCAACCTTCGGTCAACTTTGACTCTACCGAAATGGTCGAAAAACGCAATTGTAAGCTAAAACGCTTATATTCTAGTAATATTCAAGCATTTACCTTAATTTTGCAACAAATTGGAAGTCTCTAGCACAATATTTCGATTTATGGTGAATTTATGAAAAAAATAACATTTTCTTTACGTCCGCGCAGTAACTCTTCCAAAAAAATCATACGTGCGATTGTGGTAATGTTTGCACCATTTTAAATTAGCCGTTACATAAAGTTTGTATGAAAATGTGCGAAATTCCATGTAGAATACAACAAAAAATAATTGAAGGTTGTAGCTTTTCTCATTTTTGAAATATTTGCATAAAAATCACGATAAATAGAAAAAAACCACGTTCGGTCAACTTTGACTCTACCGAAATGGTCGAAAAACGCAATTGTAAGCTAAAACTCTTACAGTCTAGTAATATTCAGTCATTTATCTTCATCTTGAAACAAATTCGAAGTCTCTAGCAAAATATTTAGATTTATGGTGAATTTAAAAAAAAATCTTTCCTTCCCTCCGCGCGCGGATTCTCCGCCACAAATCTCCGAAATACGTACGTACCATTCTCGGAATATTTGCTCCGTTTCATATTAGGCATTTCATAGAGTTTTATATATGAAAATGTGCGCAATTTCATGTAGAATAAAACGAAAAATATTTGAAGGTTGTAGCTTTTCTTATTTTCGAAATAATTGCATATAAAAAATATATATATAAAAAAATTCGACATTCGGTCAACTTTAACTCGTCAGATATGGTCGAAAACTGCAATTGTAAGCTAATACTCTTACAGTATAGTAATATTCAATCATTTGTCTTCATTTTGAAAGTAATTGGAAGTCTCTAGGACAATATTTAGAATTATGGTGAATTTTTGAAAAAAATATTTGTTTACGTCCGCGCGTTACGAATTCATGCATTATTTTGTGATAATATTTTCTGTGTGTTGCTTTGATCGTTTTACAATGTGTTATATACCAAAATGATCGCAATTTAGTGTACATTACAACTTAAAAAAGTAACTTGTTACCTTTAACCGTTTTGCGCACAGCGCGATTTGAATACAATTATATATGAAATTTCGTTTTTGCGCTATCATATATCGCATTATTTATATATGATAATGATAATTTTTTTCATTTCTGATGGTTGCATACTAAACTTCAGGCAATGACAAAAAAAGGAGCCAAAAATGAACTCTTAATCTTGAAAACTAAGCGCGCTGTGATTTTTTGAAAAAAATATTTTTTCCGCTTCCGCGCTCACTCCGAAACACCTCCGGCACACGGGAGACAAATTTTTTTTTACCGCTCCGGCGTAAGAGGGTTAATGTAAAATAAGTTGATTTTTGAGTGACTTCTCAACGGTACCATGACTCTGTGAAGCCTGCCAAGATCAGTTTTGGAGCAATGTAAAAAGCTACACAGGTTATACATCTAAATATCCACAAAGCACCAAAATAAATCTTGTATCAAATATTCTCTAAGCAACAAAATGGCCCAGACAGGACTATACCACCTTTCCTATCCTAGAGCCAGTCATGTTTGAAGAAATCGAATGGATGAAGAAAATGAAGTTAAGCTGGGCGCCAGGCCCAGACGGGGTGAAGCCGTCGGACATCAGAGCAGCTGACAACAGAAATATCAAAGTTCTATGATCTTGTCCTTAGGACAAAAGTATGTATTGTGGAGTGGTCCAAAGGGAGGACTACCTTATTGCCCAAAACAGATAGTCCAGGAGATCCAGGGGACTATAGACCGATCACAATCACCTCTGGTGTAACGAGAGGCCTTCACAAGATACTAGCAAAGAGACTATCAGAGCGCCTCCCAACATCAGAACGTCAAAAAGGATTTAAACCAGAAGAAGGTGTAAGCGCAAATATCCTGATCGTGAAGGAACTTATGAAGCGAGCGAAAGAAGATCACACGAATTTATATATCGCCTTCATAGACTTCAAAAAGGCGTTCGACTCTATCAGTCACCCGGCACTGCTCAGAGCCCCTGAGGAGGCGGGACTCAACAATGAGTCCGTGTCATACCTGAAAAACTTCTATGAGGAGATAAGTACCGACATCAATGGGGTGACCGTAAAAATCAAGAGAGGAGTGATGCAAGGAGACCCTATGTCTCCTCTTCTGTTTAACATCGCATTAGATCAAGTGCTGAAGAAGATCCCTGAGGGTGTTGGGGCCACCCTGCAGGGCGAAAAGATCAACTACCTGGCATTTGCTGATGATATCGTGGTGGTGGCAACAACGAGAGACGGTCTAACATTGGCAATCAAGAACCTACTGGATGAAGCGGCTAAACTGGGATTAGAACCCGGAATAGGAAAGTGCGCCACCACCGAGATTATGGCAGATCCAGGGAGGAAAACCTGGTATCACGACGACCGGGAATTCACGTATCAAAGAGAAACCTTACCAAAGCTGTCAGTAACCAACTTCTATAAATATCTTGGAGTCGAAGTGGGGGTCATACAGACACCTAATGGCCCCAAAGCAATAAGGAGAATACAAGTCGAATTGGGAAACCTGCAGAGAGCACTTCTTAAGCCGCAACAAAAACTCTGGGCACTTAAGACTGTGCTTATTCCGCGTTACCACCACGTCCTCCATCAAGACGAAATTAGAGGGTACCAATTAAAGAAACTCGACTGCGAAATTAGAAAATTCGTAAGGAAGGCATTACATCTGCCAAAAGATACTCTTGGAGTGTTCTACACTAAAATTGCCGATGGAGGGTTGGGAATCGAATGTCTGGCGGATAGTACGCCAATCGCTAAGAAAAACCTATTAGGACGTCTGGAAAGATCAGGAGACAGAGTCGTGAGTACCATAGCGAGGAAACACCTGGAAGGACATCCCCCGCCGGCCCCTACGAACTGGAAAACGAAACTATATGGCTCCATAGATGGAACGGAACTGAAAGAAGCCTCCTTTGGTATAAAGCCCAAATGGCTAGACGCTGGGAACCGCCTCATGAGGGGAAGCACATATGTGAACGCAGTAAAACTTCGAATGGGAATTCTACCAACCCCAGCCCGAACCGCTCGCGGCAGATACATCAAGCCGATGCGATCTAGGATGTAACTCCCCGGGCACACTACACCACATCTTTCAGGTGTGCCCCGCTGTTCAACCGTGGAGGATAAAGAGGCATGACAGCGTAGTAAAATACCTTAAATCGAAGGCTGAGGAGGCAGGATTCAAGACGTTATTAGAACCACGGATGACAACGAGAGAGGGCTTAAGGAAGCCGGACCTTCTGGTGTGGAAGGAAACCGGCTCCATGATTATAGACGCACAAGTTGTTGCCGACTCTAACGTTAACTCAATCAACGTATTCCATAAGAGTAAAGTCTAGAAATACGACACACCGGATATAAAGAAGAGCAAAGAAATCACAGACACTCTTCCATCTATAGAAGCGGTAATGGGAAACTGGAGAGGCGTCCTTTCAAGCGAATCCATCCGCGTTTGCCAACAACTGGGCATGAGGGTCCCCGATCATTGAGGGCGGCCTGAGCATATACTCCAACTATATGGGGATGTCGGGGGGCGGCGACGTCACGTAGGCAACGGGGCCATGGCTGGTTGGCCATTGACGTTCCTCCAGATCTAAAGAACAATCGATCTGTTGAGTGGAGATTAGAATGGTAACCAGGGTTGTTGGTAGGAAGATCTGGGTAGCCCTGGTTAGTCTCTCAAATGTATATATTGTATTAGGAACCTATGTAACTAGGTAAAAGAGGCTACACCCTGCATAATGTGAATGATATATCTAGTATGTAATTTATAAGGCCTATGTAAGAGTAGTCAATAAAATAAAATAAAAAAATATTCACATCTGGGACATGCACCTCCAATTCTACGAGCTAACAAAAAGCCCATTAAACTCATATGACACTTTCTGTCTAAAAACATTTGAGGAAACCTGTCAGCGCCTGAGGCCACTAAACCGTTACCAAGAGACGTAAAAATTTAAAAAATATGCATTAAAATGTGCTGCAGTTTCTGTAAAGAAATTACTAATAGCATGGTTCATCTTGAACTTTATTATCAAACTATTCATGGGATTACTCTCTATTTATACAATGAGCCTTACATTAGAAAAGTAACCTAAGGACAGTTTCCTCATCTAATTAGACGATAGGGAAAACCTTTTGTTTTCAATCTTATTATCCCTCACAGCCTCAGAATCTCAGCATGACTTAATGGCAAGGTATTTGGTGAAAGTACTAGGCCTATAATAACCTTTCTAGTACATCCAAAGATACATTATTGCACACAAACAGTTTTGCAAAGGCTTCAATAAACCGTCCTTTAAGATTAACACTCACAAACACCCGAGACTTTATCTAATTAACTGACGATGTTATGAAATTTGTTAAGGTTTCTCACACAGACTTTCAAACATGGCCATCGTGGTATTTTATCCTTCTTTATATCATGTATACGAATGAAATGCCAAGGCTAAGACGAGAAGGTATTTGAGCCCCCAGCTGGTACCACCTTTTGGAACGACGGCATGTGTTCGACATATAATCAAAAGTTTTGTCATATACGTGACCAACAGGATGAGTTTCAACTTTCAGAATGTTTTTCAAGACTTACTTTAAAGGCTTTTAGCATGACTTTTAACTTTATGTCTTGAGCAGACTTACTTCACATATAAGAAAATGTTTAACTTTTGCATCTTGGAACTTTATATCTTCTAGAATTACCTTTGATCTTTCAAGACGACTTTTAACTTTATAAGGGAGTTTAAAAACTTTACAGTACACGTGTTTAGACATCTGAAGAACATAAATGACACCAAATACACTTGAAAATAATCTTGTAGGAAAAATTTCATGTAAAGTAATAAAAACTTCCAGTAACACAATAAATAATTAGCAAACAGGACAAATTCTCTAATCTTGGTAAATAATGCTCAGAAAGCCGGAATTTTCTTCCTGTCACTATAGCGAATTTACATAAATTAGGCCAGAAAATGGTATATGAAATAACAGAACCTAATGATAAAAAATATACATATTCCAGGGTCTTTTACGAGACTCAACACAACAAAAATTCTGTGACAAGATGCGAGACAAAATCTTACAAGATATTTAGAGAAAACAGAAAACAAATTGACAAATGTAGTATACGAATCGTAGATTTTCTTAACGAATTATTCGTAGCTATATCAATTAATATTTAGAAGTAAAATATTTTCAGCTCTCAAAGTCAAGGATTCTGTCTGGTACTAAGAATGGCAAAACGGCTAATAATACATTCAAGATATATATTTGTCTTCGTCACCATCTTTCATTATTTATTCTCCTGTTTTCTATGAGGCGTAATGATACCAAAAAACACTAATTTTCTAAGATGATGATGTCAGAGGAACTCTTCAAGAAAAGAAATCTCAGCGGAAAACAGAATGCCAAAATGTACGTTTACACCTGCAGATATTACAAGTCATCCATAGAGGAAATGGACTTTGGAAATTTTTTGTGGGTGGGCCATTATACTTTAGGACGAAATTCTGGTGGTTTAAGGATATAGGCTCTCATACAATGTTTCACAAGACACTACGAATCAACCAGAACATTTACCGATGTACGAAACTACAGCCACGAGAGTGAACGTAAGTCTAAAAGGCTTGTCTTGGTGATTTGAGCCTTGCCACGCCCACCTTAGGCTTAGCTGTACTTAACAACATTCTTTGACATTTGGGGTCTAACATATCTTCCCTAGTGGCATATAAAACAGACAAACATTAAAAAGCATGAAGGAAGTACATACGTACAAGACTTCTTCCCAACTGGCCGGCCATCAGTTTGGAAAACTTAATTATTATAATAAGCCCTATTTTGGGTCGACTCCAAAGGTGGTAACCGACTGGTTTCATTACCTCCAGCTGAGGGGGCTCTCCCCCCAACCCCGGGGGCACTGCATTGCTGGCACCCAGAGCCTTTATTTTTAAATATTTCCAGATTTGTGTACATACAGTGTCTATATATATATACACACACACACACACACACACACATATATATATATATATATATATATATATATATATATATATATATATATATATATATATATATATATATATATATATATATATATATATATATATACATACAATGTATATATATATAATATATATCATATATATATAATATATATATATATATATATATATATATATATATATATATAATGTATATATATATATATAGATATATATATATGTAAGTGTTTACATAATAAAAATATGGAATGTTAGTCCATATATATAAAAGACTAAAACTAAAGAGGTCAACCAGATTGCTTGCAGGAATGTGATCAGACTAGAGACGCTAAAGATGACGTATACAATAAGTATGTAGGCTAAGATAACATGCCGTCACCTGTAGTCATTCAATTGTTTATAAACTTTAGTCCAAGCTTCCTGCTTGAGACAAACACCGTGACCTATAGCTCAAGCGGCCTACGTGATCTGTAGCGTGTCTCATTTTGATTGTATGTTCGTATGAAACTATGTCATCTGATTGTATGTTCATATGTTCGAGCTACTATCTGCTTCCTTCATAACTTGTAACAGAGATGGTAGACAGGCAGAACAGAGTTAGCTATCGTCATTAGAAGACCTGTATCTCTTTACCTAAGCTTTATCATGTAGAGAGAACAGAAGTAGCCATCATCATTGGCAGAAGCGATCAAGCTATCGTTATTAGAAGACTTGTACAATCATACCTGATCTTCACCATGTAAAACTTCAGAAGAATATATATATTTTTATACTTCGTGTTTTCTACAAGAACCTCCTCACCGAATCATCACGAGTTTAACACATCGTCGTCATAAACAAGAAGATAATCCCAACTTCGTAAGTGATCTACAAACCCCAAGACACTCCATTGAAGATGGAAGTGCAATACCAACCGACTTAGCGTAAGATTATCGCAAGTCTAACATTACCTCATAGGGCGCCTTATCATACAAGGCACAAGCCCTAAAATATATATACATATATATAATATATATATATATAGTATATATATATATATAATATATATATATATAATATTAATATATTATAATATAGATAAGAATACATCTGTATTTCAGCTTAGGTCTATTAATGAGAAGTCAAACTTCAGAAATTCTCTTCAAACTCCAGGTTAATATTTAATCTTGACAGACAATATTAACCTCTAAGCTTAACCTCATTAAAACAACATGACAAAAAACAACAGAATTCACTTGAATTTAGGTACTAAAACAAATATTACTCACCCAAAGATCTACTACCTGTTTCATACCCTCACCTAACATCGTAATATCTGTGAGTATGGACAAATTGAACATACAAATGTTTTTGTTGTGCGTGTAGAGTGAGTATTTAATGTGATCAAAGGAAGCTTTTAAGTGTGAGAATGTGAAGTGTGAGGTATTTAATCCCTGTGCCTAGAAGTCACGGAAAAAGCACTTTGAAGTATGTAGTGTGAATAAGCGGGAATAAAAGAAGTATTAAATTAAGCTTTAAAAAATCCATGTGGAGAGAGAGAGAGAAATATGCAGAAATTGGTCAACAAATTGTGAAGGGTTTATTACAGCATGAAAAGTGAAAGATTGCAAATTGTGCTGTAAATCTGGAAAGTGTTTCAACGTAACAGCTTTAACAGCAGAACGAAACGATCCCCCTGAATGTATACTATAGAAGATTTCGACTTGACAAAAAAAAAAAAAAGTTTAGGCAGACTGGAAGTTACTTACATCAATTTACAACAATATCTGGTCTCTATATTCAGACTTTTCTGGAACCTCTACAGTATTTACAGCAGTTTTTAGACTTATTTCGTTTCATTAGAACCTAACAAGAGCAATGGATACTCCTAGATAAATGAAGCCTTATACAGTACTTGGTGAGAACTGAGCAGAAAGCTAAAACAGTGTTTCTGTACAAAATCAATTTACAATTTGGTATAACATTAATTTTCCCATTATTTGAAATTTAAAGTTAAATCTTTAACAATAACAGTTACTTTTTTTAACAATATCTGTTAAATCTTTAACTATGAACTCAGTGGGAACTCAATGCAATAATTCAACGCTAAAAAAAACATATCTTAAACAAAAATTCTCCATATGTCAAGACACTGTTGCCCTTTTTCTGAAAGTGACTAGGCTTATAACTAAAAATCAATCGCATTTCTCAAATAATTACTGTTAAGAGTCACAAGCAACTTAAGATGTACCCTCTTGCAATGTAACTACAGACAATTTCAGAATTGATTTGGGTCCTAAGCTTAGACAGTACGTACTCATCTGTTAAGATTTAATTTCTGGTAATTATTCTTGAAGCCAAGTCTACGTATAACAAAACTCAATGGTTATTAGATAGCTTCCCCTTAAGTGCCTTCCACTTTGCTGTTCAACCTCTTGAACCTAACTACTCCAATTTACAGTGTTCATGGACAATCATTCTCCCTGTGAGAACCTTGCTAAGAAAGAGATAGGTGTGAATTGCATGCAACGCAAAACAGTAAAAAATCGTATTCAATTACATAGTAAATATCCCAATAGCTATGAGTCTCTTGAGTGTCCTAGAGAAAAATAAATGACTAGTTCTCAAGATGATTTTAATCTTCCAAGAAAGTCTATTTATCAATGTAACGAAGTCAAATAAACTGTTCACATAACTGAGAATGCTTATTCATTCATATGTCAAATATAGTCTTGTCAAACTATACTCCCTTTCAAAGATACCTCGAATTGACAGTCATATACCTAAGGCACCTTTGTTAACAATATCTAATCTAAATTAAGGTAACGCTTTGAATCCGAGTCTACTTACAGATTCACTGGCCTAGGATATTTTCGGAAAAACCAAATTACCCTCGAATAATGCATTCAGTATGACTGAATCTTGTACATAAAATACCATTAACAGTATTGCATATGGCCTTTACAGTAACAGTGAAATTTAGAGATCATTTGTTAGATAATTCATCAATGATACATTTTGACAACAATACTAGATTGCCCTCAAAGTAACAATTTTAATGTGGAACTCCCCATGCCAGCCTCAGTGTCTTGAAATATGCAGCGATGCCAGGATGATAATGCCCTTGATACAAGAGCTCTTTACACTTCTTGGAGATCAAACTAGTAAATTAATTCTGAAACATCTCAGTCTTAAAAGTACAATCATGTCAATGCTTTAAGATGAGTTCACTCTTTTGTATCAAACAGCTTTTCAGTGACCAGAGTTTCTAAGTATAACAGCCAACATTCATATAACATTATACAATGACAGGACCTCGGAACTAACCCCAATTTTCTAAAGGAAATCTGATATAAATCACTAAAGAAACAAAATGTGAACAAAACTTTAAAAAATGTATACGAGAAGCTATTGATAGTTTTTGCTGAATCATCATCATATCCTACCATTTATGGTTACTGGATACTGGATACTGCAAATCACAACTAGACAAAAGAAGTATTCTGTGAAACAGTCAATTACTTGACTGAAATATCAAACCAAGTTGATGGAAAACTATTCTTTAACATAAGTGACTTCTCGATATAGAATAGTCACAAAGTAGCCATGGCTGCCTAATAGGTGCTATTTCACTAACAAGAAATTTGTTTAAAATTATGTAGACTGAAGCACCCTTAACTGCCTGGTGGAACATATGAAACTAATGAGAACACAGGTGAAAATTATGTAACCTGAAATGAATGACTACGCTCCTTGGCAGCTGATGTTAACACTGCTGAGAAATTCAAGTAAAAAATTTGCATGTTAAAACAGCAACTATTAAACGAATGAAATATTTAAGCAAGATACTCAGATAAAGTCTGTGTATTCTGAAACCAAACGAGATTTTTGATGGCTAATTTTAAACTGCTGACTCATGTAAAACAAAAAAAGATAGATGTCCTTAAAGTTGCTAGCTAACAGCTAATACTTCACAAGAAAATTCAATGAACTACGTATCCAGACACACTGAGCTCCTTTTGACTAATATCACACTGACACTAAACAGATCAAGCAAAACTATGTAAAAATGTATTATGAAACATACAGAACTACTTGATAGCTAATGTTAAACATATAAGGAATTTATAAAAAAAAACTATGTACGTATCCTAAAACTGATTGAACCTATAGTCATTTTAAACTGGTAAGAAATGGAAGTAGAACTGTCCCGAAATGTACTGAAGTACCTGACATGATAAACTTGTGAATCTCGAGTAGCAAAGACCACATCGCCATTGTTAACCTGGTAAGGAAATGAGTTATCAATATACAGTATATTCTGAAACACTAAACTGCTTCTAACTAATAGAGAAATTTAAGTAGGAAATAAACTATTTACATCCTGAAGTGTGCTGAACTAGCTGAAAGCTGTTCTCAAAGTGATAAGAAGTCTTAGCAAGAAAACTAAGGATCCTGGAACATTCAGAGCTATATTGTACCTGACAATAAACTTATAAAAACTCTAAGGCAAATACTTATTAGTTTAAATTAAGCTGGTATGAGCTTTAGGTACAAAATAAGTCTATACATCCTGAATAATACTGAGCTACCTGATTCAACTGAAAAGAAATAAAAATAGAAATATTTTTCCTGAAATATTAAAACCAGTAGCAGGTTTCTGTAACAAAATCTATCTCCTGAATCACAGTGGACGGCGTCACATGATACAGACTCCTATTAGACTCCTATAGTTCCTACTTCAAATTACAAGAAGCAAAGCTGAACTAGACAAACTTTTGGGTCGATAGGCACTGCTGTGACCTTGATAAACTTAACACTGACATAGTTTCAATAGTCAAAAGCGGTTTGCAAACTCTCCAAGTCAAAGTATGACTCTTCCCAAGATATATGTTTCTTGTGACTATTTCATCTGGCCATAGGCAGCTGTTGACACAGGTTAAGCACTGCATTCTACTTGTTGAATATAAACTTAGGCCTTTCTTGAAGTCCAGTTCTTCGTTCGTGGACACTTGTGGAATTGCGAGGCGATGCTGTGGTCTGTCTAATCAGCTTGTCCCAATATGCAGTCTGCAGACGATTTCCTGTGGAGATGAGGCAGAAGTTAATGACATCATAATCACCGAGATCTTTAGGCTTACAAAGTAATAACAGATAATTCGTCATAACCAGACTTCAAACATCCTATACTTGGCCTACTTTTACTGAAAGGGGCACAGATAGGACAGGGTCTTTTTTTAGCTAAACCCGTAATGAGCGTCTGTAGTCTTCTATGAACCACATCTTTATGATATTAAATTCAATTTTTCCATAGCTTCTATAAATATCAATTCCAATTTGAATTGAAAAGCGAAAGTGGGAGGCTTTCTTAGTGTAAGTTCGTATTAGCAAATCACAGTAAATTGTTCATTATATTTACCTGCATTATTATTATTATTATTATTATTATTATTATTATATTTTTTTTGGAAAAAGACCCTCTATCAAACGGAGTTAACAAGAATGTTGTGTTTAGCTAATTGATTTTATATGATAACTTTATTATTATTATTATTATTATTATTATTATTATTATTATTATTATTATTATTATTATTATTACTTGAGCCTGGCTATAACATTTCTAAAAACATTTTAATATTCTCCTATAATCTAGCGAGATTTTTCGGTGCTAACATTGTCCCACCTCTCTCTATTTTGTCTCACATGAGCTCAGTAACTTTCAGAAAAGAGCCAGCTACAGCTCTCACCAACTACGTACCTCAAGGTAGTCATAAAAAAAAACATTTCCTATTAATAAAATAACATAGAATTGTCCAATAACCATTTGAGAATAGCAGAGAAAACTTGAATTAGTCAGGAGTTAAAATTTCCATAGTAGCAAGATGTTTTATGCAAAAGTTGCAAATTGCTGGCGTGAATGAAATCTTCCAAGTGTTGATTTCATATGATGGAAAGTATTTTGCCAAGATTAAAAGGTATGAATATTATATTACATCACAGATCTTTGTTCTTTTACCTCTTATAGGGCATCACTCATGTTGATTGCCCAACATTCCCAACAATCAGATTGTCAACATTAGATCATGGAGTACTATTTTAAATGCTAGGAAAATTTTAAACCAGCAATACCAATACGCCCTTTGCTACCGAAGTATTTTGTCCAGATATTTATGACGAAGTGAAAAATTTTGGTTACATATTGCATCAAGTTGAAAAAACTCCTCATACAATTACAACACTTAGAAATCTGACTTAATAACTGTTACAACCCTTAGAAATCTGACTTAATAACTGTTACAACACTTAGAAAGCTGACTGAATAACTGTTACAACCCTTAGAAATCTGACTTAACTGTTAGAACACTTAGAAATCTGACTTAATAACTGTTACAACCCTTAGAAATCTGACTTAATAACTGTTACAACCCTTAGAAATCTGCCGTAATAACTGTTACAACACTTAGAAAGCTGACTGAATAACTGTTACAACCCTTAGAAATCTGACTTAACTGTTAGAACACTTAGAAATCTGACTTACTAACTGTTAGAACACTTAGAAATCTGACTTACTAACTGTTACAACACTTAAAAATCTGACTTAATTGTTACGACACTTAGAAATCTGACTTAACTATTATAGCACTTGGAAATCTGACTTAAATTGTTACTACACTTTGAAATCTGACTTAATAATTGTTACAACCCTTAGAATTCTGACTTAACTGTTACAACCCTTGGAAATCGGCCTTAACCGTTACAACCCTTAGAAATCTGACTAGATAACTGTTACAACACTTAGAAATCTGACTTAAAAACTGTTGCAGCACTTAAAAACTGTACATGACTAACATACACCTCGTAAGTTCCCAAATAATTATATTGCAATAATTCCTTTCTTGAGGATAATTAGACCCTTAAATCATGAAAGCAATACCACTTGAGATTAATCCAATATTAGACTCTATTTTTCTCTTCAAAATATTCTGTCAAAACCAACATTTGGCTGAAATATTTAGACACTAAAATGACAGACTATTTCTTCTTCTTCAGCTCCATCCAAAAAGCTTCGAGAATTCTTGCAACAGTGTTCATTATCAATATACACTGGCTTTCATTACTATGAATTAGAATAATGCACAAATAACAAAGTGCATTAGTTTTTTATTCATATTTACAGTTAAACTCTATGGTTACACTGTTATCAGGTAAAAAAAAGTGGTATATACAGATTCCTTACCAATAAGGAGTTATTGGAACTATGACGTCATCAGTTGTTCGTAATGGCCGCAGAGAGACAGACCTGAGAAATATATGAACCTTTAGTCTGCTTTTAGTTAAACCGAACTTAAACCACAGTAGGGGGATTCTCTAATCCCTCTGCTGTGGTTTTAGTATTTGGAAGTTCATTGCCTCGACAAATAATACAAGAAAAGTGCATCTTAATAAAGCAGAAATAGTGGACAGGTCTAATAGGCTGACTATAGGCCTACACAATTGCATGACACGTGCAAAGCAATCATAGAACAGTTAATTTTATAAGGGGGGATTAATTCAGGAAGCTTTTGGTTTTGTGTCCATTTTATGCGAATGCGTGACTAACTTTATGTAAATGAATAGGTAACATTTATAAGCAAACCAGACGCATGGAATAAATACCATTCAGTATCAAACCAAAATCTGATCATGAATGGCAAAAGGTTCATAGTATTTGTCCTGTGCAAATGTTAAATGGAGTCGACGGCCTTACAGAATCATTGTAGATTTTCATACAGACGATAATTTAACAAGACACCTCTGGTGAAAAGTTGAGACTAAAGTTCCAGGCAAATGATATATTAACCTTCTCCTATCTCAGGGTTCGTAATTTTACGTAGGAACTGTAGATACCTATATAACAAGGCTATAGGTATATATAGACCTATATAACAAGGTCTATAGATACCTATAGCCTTGGTATGATATCTCAAGCAAAGTCGGTGTCTATGGCAAAATTTACGTTATTTTTATTTTTTTTTTTTTCATTGTTTTAGCACTCGAGTCGACCCCTTCAAAGGGTCGTGGACAACTTATTGGGATTCTTTTAGATTTAAGTAAAAGCATAATACAACTTGCACAGTTCATGTGTCGATCCCAATTTACACATTTCGACGTCGAAGTGGTTCCTGGTTCTTCCACCTCAGTAGTCGTTTCAGTTAATCCACAAAGTCAGTTTGATACAGCAACACTGACAATTTAAACACTAAAACAGATTTCTTCAAATATTTACGAGGTTTTATATAATCAAACTCGTCACATTGCATCGTTATAGACACAAAAATGTGCCCACAACCAAACAGAAGTTGACAAACGAACCAGACGCCAAAAATAACTGCTTATTCAGTTTCCCATTACTTTATTTGCTTCTTAATTTACATTATTACTTTCATTATTCATAATAATTTCGTGATTCAGCTATGATAAGGAAATCTTAACCTAAACCGTGTTCATCTTGCAAACGTGAATTTCCTACGCTATTGTACTTAATTGGCTGCATTCCCTATCCTAATTTATTAATTGACTATAAAAAAGTACTGATAATAAAAAGCTTAGCCAAATGGTTCTTAAAAATTTTCTGTCGACAACTTTTACTCCAGAGTCCAATTCATTTCAAACTTCAAAATACGCTCGTAGTAATAGATCACGTAACAAATGGAGCTTTGCCGAGGAACGTTCTTCATTCTCTGCTATAAGATTTATCAATTACTCTAGATAAATGAAGAGATGTTACTCCTTTTTTTCCGTTTTATTCGGCAACTTAATGACCTGACCCTGTCGAACTGTGAGCTGTACCTATATCGAAATGGCTGCAGTAGTAGAGCTTGAAGCGAAACATTGTCTGTAACGCAAATTTTCCCCATTAAATACTTATTACGGGAAACAGGAGGCTCGATACGAGTAATATTCAATGATGAATATATAGTACGTCTCTCATTAATAGAGAAACAGGACCATATATAGTTTCTTTGAAGTTATGGGGAGATAAAAATCTCAATCTATGGTTTGTTACACAAAATAAATGACTGCCACACTGGGACGCCTGCCAAGTTCATCAAAACTATTTAAGTAATTGTAATGTAATTGCTATTTCTAAATGTAATTAGAATTGTCATTAAGATTTTTTTAAAGTAATTATAATGTAACAGTATTTCAAAATGTAATTATGATTGTAATTTACGTTTTGTTTAAAGTAATTGTAATTTACATTATTTGAAAGTAATTGAGGTGGTTTGGCTGTCCGTCGATTCAAAAACCTTGTATCGATATCGTAAATGGCAATCGTAATTTAACTCTTCAAGAGTAATTACTCGAACCCTGATAAGAACTTCCATGATCAGTGGCTTCCAAAAATAAAACCAGACAAGGAATAAAATGATTGACGCTTACTAGTACTAGATAAGTCGTTCATTTCTTTATTCAGTTTATTATCAGAGACGAAGGAAAAGCAAAAACAAATACAAAATGTTCCGTTATACGCTTTCTTTAACAGTTATTCCTCCAAGTTGTGTGTTCGTAGCTTTGGTAAATAGTGTTTTGTTGGGTTTACAATGAGATGACGTCTTGGTGACAGGACTTTACTGTACGAGACCAGAGAGCCGACTGACTCGCAAAACGCAAACACGTTGCGGGTTATTGCCCGGCAGTGCATTACCAAGACATATCGTACATCCCCCCCCTCAAGATTGTACTTATACATAACAAAAATTAAAGGGGACAATGTCACTATGAACATGGGAATGAGCTACGAAGAGAAAAATGTTTTTAACTAACGTTTTAGTACAAAAACATGCAGTTACATACACTGAATACGTTGCTTAGTGGCACTCAAATGCACGTAATACACATACAGAGAAAAAAAGAATAAATTCTTGATATAATTGTACAATTGCATATCATATGAGCAAACAACAAATAACATCAGCATTATATGAAGTCTTGGAGCCACTTGGGTCTACCGGCAGCCGTTTTGGGCCTACCAACGACGGCGGGGTACAGCATGGAATGCGTTACTGGTTCTATGGGCGTAGGGCTCGCGGAGGTGTCGTGCTGAGATGCAGGGGCGCTGGGGGACGGAGCGATGACTCTCAAGTGTCGTCTGTTCCTTTTTGAGAGTCTGCCGCTCCCGTTGAGCGTGTTTGGTCCATGAAAATCATGGAGGAAAAATATGCAGGAAAAATAAAGGAGAAAACACGCAAAATTTTAATACCAAAACTGTACAGGAGAATTCGCGAGGAAAAAATGCTTTAAAGCGGAGAATGTGATGGGGAAAATGTGCCTCCGATACTATAATAATGGAAAAACGGTCTTCAGATCGAAAGTTTTCGTTTTCTCTTGAAAAAAAAAAGTATAGAAGTTGGATGGTGTTGCTTTAGATTTAGCTGGCCTTATGCCAGCACGGCCGCTTGCTCCTAGAGCAGCCCGTAAAGAAGTTGGAATAAATGATTTTAGAAGCGTATGCAGTCGTTGACTCAAACGTTTATCATTATTGATGCAATTTGTCGTTAATAATTTATTATGATTATTATAAGACTGAACAAGGATTCACTTATGAATTGCTTGTAGTCCTCTCTCTCTCTCTCTCTCTCTCTCTCTCTCTCTCTCCCCGGAAGTTAAGCTTACAATTTGCAGATTTACAGTTCGTGATGGAATTTTTTTATTTATGAAGGAATAATAGTCTATTTTCTCCAGTTTACATTTTATTTAATATTAACGTTTATTCCGCCTTTGGGTAGCTCAAGGGACCAATTACCAACTGCAGACATTTAGTTAACTAATAAAGTGGGAGTTATATTTTGAGTGTTTCTGTTTATTAAACCTTATTTTATTGTATCTCTCTTTTGTTTCACCTCCATCCATTTTCTTTTGATTTTTATGTACCTTTATCGTACCCATCTATCGCTTTGAATTAACTGTCACTGCTAATTCACTATGACTGTGAATTCAGTGTCATCGTGAATTCACCTTCACTATGAAATCACTATCACTGTGAATTCAGTGTCATAGCAAATTAACCATCACTGCAAAATCACTGTCACTGTTAATTAAATCACACTGATTGCTACAGTGAATTCATTGTCACAGTGAATGTGTGGTTACCGTGCATTCATGATCTGCCAACTCACTGTGACAGGGAATTCAAGTAATTGGGAATCACCTGGAGACATTTCACTCGATCCTAATAATAATAATAATAATAATAATAATAATAATAATAATAATGGTTACTTTTGGGGCAGAAAGGAGTTGGCTGGGTGCAAATATATATAATTATTTACACGAGACGATACAAAATGTAGTAGAGAAAGAGAGAGAGAGAGAAATGAACAAGGTTGTGTACGTGCGTCTGCTGTGTGTGTACCTAAGTATTCATGTGCGTGGATGATTCATTCAGTGGCTCGGTTGGAGCCGTCGGCTGATGACGTGTCGTGTATGGCTCCGATGAATATGATGAAAAATGTATAGAAAAGTGCCAAGAAACAAAAACGTTAATAATAATAATATGATAATAATAATGATTCCTGAGAGAGAGACCGGACCTCCTCCGCCACCTTGAGTGAGAGCTCCACCACCACCAAGAGGGAGGAGAGACTCAAAGACAGAAGAGCAGAGGTAGGGCGGAGACTGACTCTCAAATGCCGGGCCGTTCATCGCTGGAGGAGGAGAACCACTGCACAGGAAGAGGAAGGGAAGGGCGGCGACGCGCGGGAGAAGACCTACCCAGGAGGAGGAGGAGGGAATCTGGCGGACAAGATGGCGACTGGATGAGGATGTGGGGAAGGAGAGAGAGAGACAGATAGAAGTCTATGTATATATATATATATATATATATATATATATATATATATATATATATATATATATATATAATACACGTATACACACATGGTGTAACACGAGTTTATGCCTTTAGATCTAGCGTATTAGATGCGGAGGGGTAGTAGTACCACTATAAATTCCATTTGCCTCTTGTTTACATAAGGGCCGTCAAGAATCACTGGACATGGCTTCTCCAAAGGACTTACCAGGAGACATTTAAATTTAATGAATAAAACGCAACTTTCGGAGACCAACCTGAATTCTGTTCACGGACAAGACTTGGGAATCGGCACAGCGTTGAAAGAGGCAGAAAGAACCCCTTCAGATAAAGGCAACTTGGAAGTCAAGAAATCCAGAGACGACTGACTGACTAAAAACCTTCTCTGCTCAAGGTCCGTTTGGGGAGAGTGCCCTTAGGGGATACTATGTATGCATATCTAGAATGAGGGAAGTTTTCTTGTGGTGTCCTTTGACTGACAGTTACGATGTCATATCTAGAATAATATCCATTAAAATGAGTAGGACAGTAATCCGGGTGTTGTCGTAGTAGTGTGGGTTTTGGGCTACGATTTTGGAGGGGGTGGGGCGCTAGTGAGCCCGTAGAAGGCCCGGTAGGTACTAGTACACCAAGATAAGGAACCCCTCCAACCACTACAAGGGCCCCCTTCCAAATTGCATTCGTAGGCCTAAAGGGATTTCTGACTGAAATCAACCAAACATTCCACTCCACTTATTATAATAAGAAATTTAGATATGGACGAATGACGTTATATCGCATATAAGTGAACCAACAAAAGTTTCTCTTCTTCCGAATCTCTCTCTCTCTCTCTCTCTCTCTCTCTCTCTCTCTCTCTCTCTCTCTCGCTTTAGGAAGTATATAATATAAAGTCCCTCTCAAGTATACTACATAATGTATACGAACCTCCATATCGAGTGGTGGTACTAATTAATCAGTACTGAAGTATTTTATTTAATAATTATTTTTAAATAAATGGGATAAAGTATATTGACTCTCTCTCTCTCTCTCTCTCGTTGTTGTTTTGGAACAAGGAAACTGAGAAAGATAAAAGAAAGAAGAAAAAAAAAAAAAGACTCGCTAACTATCGGTGTCTGTCACCCCCCAGGGGCTGCCTAGGAGCGGGTAGGAGGGAGGGAGGAGACGGTTAACGTCTAACCTATGAGACGCCTTGAGCGTTGCAGAGGTTCAAATTAAAACCTGCGTCTGTGTCAGTGTTCTTGGTACGTTCACCCGAATGCTGCCATTTATATAAAAAGGTTCCATTTAATCCGTGGCATTTAGTATCATTTTTGAACAATTTATTCATTATTATATATATATATATATATATATATATATATATATATATATATACTATATATATAGATATATAATTACCCCAAGAGCTTGAGGGGGAGTTTGTTGTGCGTGTGTGTGTCTGTGTGTCATATAAACATTTGTGCTTCCATTTTGTTTCACGACAATGCTATAATAATGATAAGATTCTAAGTGATTCTGGACACCCAGATGCTGCTGCACATTCGGTCGAAGATCTTACTGGAAATCAAGAGATAACGGCCTTTACTATTACGCTCACTCGTCTATCTGTCGGGTTCAGACGGTCTCTCTCTCTCTCTCTCTCTCTCTCTCTCTCTCTCTCTCTCTCTCTCTCTCTCTCTCTCTCTCTCCTTCTTTGACCTCAATTTTGTGTCCATAATAACATCAGTAAATTGTCTTATCATCATACGTCTATCTATACTGATAAGTCACTTATATATAGATGCATTTAGGCCTATGTTTCAATTTTGCTTCCCCCCCGGGGGTCCCTATTGGCTTTCTGAAGACCCCAGCCCCCACCCGCCACTGTCATGCTTCGACAGAATCCACCCCACCCCCACTCATCGCTTCTATACAGAGAGAGAGAGGAGAGAGTTACAAGAGTGGTTCAATAGTCCCATGCCTGAACTTACACTTCATCTTTCCGAATTATCCCTCTACCTTTCCTTCCTTTTTATCAGAATTCCCTTCTTCTTCTTCATCTTCTCCTCATAACTCCAGAGTATCATTATATTCCTGACTGCGGATTCTATAGTACCTGAATGCCGCTCACCAGTCCACCCTCCAATAAATGGACATACAGCGTCTGCTGTTAGAGAATGCTGTTAAACGTTTCTGAAAAGATGCTTTTGAAAATGCTGCTCGAAAATGCTCTTAAAATATGCTGTTCGAAAAGGCCGTTGAAATGCTGTTTTAATGCTGTCCGAAAATGTCAAAAGTGCAGTTCCAAAATGCGGTTTAAAGATGATGTTCGAAAATGCTGTTAGATTGTGTTAAAAAGCTGTTTGAAGGTACTGTTAAAAGATGCTTTTAAAGATGCTGTTAAAAACGCTGTTAGAAGGTGCTGTTAAAAGATGCTGTTAAAAACGCTGTTAGAAGGTGCTGTTAAAACGCTGTTCAAAGGTGCTGTTAGATGCTGTTAAAATCGCTGTTAGAAGGTGCTGTTAAAACGCTGTGAGATGCTGTTAAAAACGCTATTTGAAGGTACTGTTAAAAGATGTTTTTAAAGTTGATGTTAAAAACGCTGTTAGAAGGTGCTGTTAAAGGATGCTGCTAAAAACCCTATTAGAAGGTGCTATTAAAGGATGCTGTTAAAAACGCTGTTAGAAGGTGCTGTTGAAAGACGCTGTTAAAACGCTGTTTGAATGTATTGTTAGCTGCTGTTAAAAACGGTGTTTGAAGGTGCTGTTAAAAAGATGCTGTTAAAAATGCTATTTGAAGGTGCTGTTAAAAAGCTCTATCTTGGTAGTGCTGTTAAAAGATGCTGTTAAAAATGCACTTCCAAGCGCTGATCAAACGCTGTTTTGAGTTTGCTGCTTAAAAGTTATGCTGTTAAAACGTCGTTTGAAAGTGCTGTTAAAAACGCTGTTCGAAAATGTGGGGGTAGGTTGTAGGTGGGGTATGAGCTCAACATTCAGCCCTATTTGAAGGTGTTGCTGACTGCGTTTATAAAATTAATAAATAAATACATGATATAATTCGATGAAACTGCATCCTAATCTCTCTCTCTCTCTCTCTCTCTATCTCTCTCTCTCTCTCTTCTTCTCTCATGGTATGCATTAACAGTGATCAGAGACACTGATGAAAATATCCAAAATGTATGGTTGCAAATATATATATATATATATATATATATATATATATATATATATATATATATATGATATATATGTATATATATGTATATATATTATATATATATATATATATATATATATATATATATATATATATACATACTATATGAGTGTGTGTGAACTAAAGAATTTTACGCTTCCCTCATCAAATAAGCTTAAAATATCCCCCTTTCTTTCATTCTTATTTCTTTAAAAAATCAATTTCTTTTGTGCTTGTTATAATCTGTGACTGAAAAATCAAAATTTCCAGCTGACTTTTCAGTTCCTTTCCCGATGAGACATTATTTATTGACTCACTTTTCAAGTTGTCCTCCCATTTGGCCATGGTTTCTTGCTGCTGAAGCCGTCGAAGTCTTTTTAGGAGGAGCCTTTCAGTCGCTCCAAGTCCTTCCAAAAGGAGCTCGCCACGATATGAAAAGACGCATCGAAGCCGAAATGAGGTTCCTGAGGAATCCCTGGAGTCAGTGGCATTTCCATTCCGACGTTTTTGATCGGGTGTAAAAAGGAGCGCAACCATGTTTGCTCTTGGTAAATTTAACTTTGTGAAAAACGCAATGGCTCTGATCCCTACCGGAATCAGTGGTACAAAACTATTATAGAATGGAAATCCGAATCCTCGGATGTTTTATTGGTATAACGCAGCATCTCTTGTTCTGGGAGGACTTCTTGGCCGCGCACTTCAGTGCATTGGAGGCCAAAAGGCTCTCCAGATTGCTCATGATGCTGCTACAACTGCCCGAATGGACGCCGAAGACGACCTTTTCTACACCACCGAGATGATCTCTTTCCTTAAGGAAGACTGGATGGATGCTCGGGAGGAGAACATTTTCCTCCTGGATGAGATCGAAGACTTGAATTTGAACGAAGCAGCTCTGATCACGACAAATCATGATTTGCTGGACCAGTTGATGGAAGAGAAGCATAACGCTGAAGGGCTTCGTAAAGAATGCGACTCTGCTGAAGAGGTGAATGAACACCTGAGGCAGCAAATAGAAGAGTTGCAGAGGGCATTAACACTGAAGGAAAAGGAATCAGAAAATCTGCATGAAGAACTCGCATGCAGAGAGAAAGAATGTGAGCAGAACCGGGAAAAAGTAGAAGAACTGCAAAAACAAGCAGAAGACAACGATTTCTACTGTGGCTACCTTGAGGAAAAAGTAAAGGCCCACGAGGCAGAGAGAAAGAGACTGAACCAGGTGGCCACAGAACTCGAGGAGAGACTGCGAGTCTCACAGCGAGAGCCAGCGTCTGTTCTCGCTAGAAATCTGGATCAAGTGAAAAATCACGGTCGTGAGACGCAGGAGACTCAAGGTTTGCAGAAGGAGGCCCATTTCATGGAAGCCAAAGTTCAGTCGCTTCCGAAGAAGAACAAAGATGAAAAGCCTAAGAATGATGCCTTGGCTGAAGAGAACAAAGCAAAAGGAAACACGTTCTACAAGCTTGGACGCCTGGAAGAAGCTTGTGAATGTTTCCTCAGATTACTGAATGTGGCCGACGACCAAGAGGACTACAGGCTGAGACTGGGATTGTGTCTCTTGTTGCTTGGCAGACACAGCGAAGCTATGGTTTCCAGCCTTGGACGGGATTAGATGGTCGAAGAGATTTATTGGTTACAGCCGCCAAAGCCCTCCAAAGAATGCAATGTCACGGCTGCCCCTACTACATCCTGGGAATTGCCGAAACGGCTAATTTGAAGGACATAGTGGGGCCTACAGGAAGCTTGGGGCACTCAAGTTCGACCCTGATAGGTGCCAAGGATCTGAAGAAGAGCGAGAACGCAGGAAGGAATCATGCAGAAGGTCAATTATGCCATATGGGTCTCCTGCATGATGCTGAGGAAATACGGAGGAATACGGACGGCTGTCAGGGAGGTTCATCAAGGCAAACAAGGCAGCTAGAGTGTTTTGAAGATCCTCAGGAGGCTAAGAAAGTAAAGAGGAAGAGACCTGGAAGAAGAGCGAAGGAGTATGAACACTAAAGGACACTAGGAGGAACAGCCCCTGATTAACCAACATGACTTATCACCAGTTAGTGAGTTGCATCGTGTTCCGAGGAGCTGTGATCTTCTCGGCCCATTCGATGGCTTGACTGCAGGATGTGTGTTCCTGCTGCTCCCCCCATCACAACCAGCGACGGTAGATCCCCCCTCACCCATCCTGCAATCAAACCCATCGACTGGGCCAAGAAGATCGCAATGCCTCTGGAACATGATGCAGCATCAATCAACTGGTGACCAGTTCAGAATCCTTCCTTGGGCTGTTTCTTCGTAGCTGTAAAGACAAGTCTTGTGAACGTCCTTTTCATCAGGCATCCTCGGCAATTCTCTCGTCTCCCTGACGGAGGAAGGAGGACAAGCTCTCAAGAAGAGAGCCAACAGCTTTTTGGAGGAAGGAGGACCAGCTCTCAGG
>NC_087213.1:52222842-52227861 GCF_015104395.2 Macrobrachium nipponense | reverse complement strand
ACAGCCATTCAAACACTACAGTAATGTTTCAGGTGCGCCTCCATAATTCCACACTGGTGGGTGGTTGGGCCTTGCCGACCTCAACCATGAACAAAGTTAGATAGTCGATTGAGTTGTCTCGGTAAAAATAAGGCCATAAGAGCATTTTATTTGTGCCCACCTCGTCACAGTCATTGTGTGTCTTATGATAGCTATAGTTTATTTATTAAATGTCATTTCAGTGATGGCTCATGAATGATTTACAGTTTTAATAACCACCAACCAAATTGAGAATATTATGGATATATGTAATCTCGTTCTATTTGATATGCTTTTGAAACCAAAAATATACGGCCATGTTTACTAAATTATGATCAATCTATAGAGTACAAAATTCGAAGAATCTAGAATTGACTGCGATGTTATATAAATTATAATTTAAACATTTTAGATAATATGTTCTCTTAGCTAGGCCAGGGGGTCCACGGATAACTACCCCAGCTGAGAATGACTCCATTATCAGGGCGGCTCGAGAGCAACCCTTAACCAACGCCGAGGCCATTCATGAAGACCTTGGATTAGAAGTGTCATCGATGACAGTACGACGCAGACTCCACGCTGCTGGGATTCATCACAGAACTCCAGTGACGAAGGAGCTCTTGACGGAGCGACATAAGGTAGGAAGGCTTGATTTTGCCCAACATCATGCTGATAAGGGTTTGGACTTTTGGGACAGGGTCATCTTTACTAACGAGAAGTGCTTCTCGTCCACATCGTATGGGAATCGTATGGGAATCTGGTATGATAAGGAAAATCCTTACTTGCATCAATTATCAATTGCGTTCTTCTTTATATTAATTATTAAGCTTTAGATTTTGTTCCACGGAAGTGGACTGTCAAAATATACAAAGGGAGTAACATAAATAAGAGAGCTATTTCTGAGATAAATATTAGGTAAGGGACAGTGGCATCATTTGCTCTTTTTAATCAAATATAATATTTGAAATAAATAATTGCACAATAGAATTCTTACAGTGTTTTTCATCACTGAGAATTTTAAATTCTCCAAAGGTATATATATATATATATATATATATATACTATATATATATATATATATATATATATATATATATAATATATGATTTATATTATACACCCCCATTTTTTTCTCTCATCAGATATGAACCCCGTAACATCGTTGAGGTTGTTCGATCCGGCCATGTCACCTGCAACATATGGGGCTGGGTGTGTCTGCATGGTATGGGTGATGTGTTCCGTATCAGGGACGATTTACAGCAGCAAAGTATGTTGAGCTGCTGCAAACCTCCTTCTTGCCTGCGTTACGAGAAAGGAGTTTTCCCTTCCCACCAGAGCCCATCCTGTTCACACTGCTCACGTTGTTCAAGAGTGGTTTGCCAGACAGGATAACCTGATTCTTCTTGAATGGCCGAGCAAAGGAGCAGATATGGGGCCCAGATGGTGAACACATGGAAAATGGAACATGAGAGAACAACACACAACTCATGGCTCACATCAACTCTCAGTGGAAAATTTGCAGACGGAGACCGTAGCAAATTTTCAAACCTTGTAATTCGATGCCCGACAGATTGAGGGAAGTGACTGAGAGAGAGGGTGGATGGTCAAGGTATTAGATTGTATAATATAAATGTTATATATATTTTTTTTTAATAGGACATAAAATGTTCTCATTTTGTTCTCTCTAGTTATTTGATTGTTTTAATAAACATAATTCACAACAAGTTTTATTATAACCATGATATTCTTGATATAATATTCTAAGTACGTATGTGTAAAAAAAAAAAAAAGGCATAATGCCTCCATACAATATTGAGAGTATTGCAGTAAACTTTCCTACTTACTCAGGCCCCACATGTTTTTGATGTCTTCCTAATCACCGTTTCTTGTTAACAGCATTGAATTATAGAACTGAATGACTCGCTGAGCACTGTTTTCATACAGTGAGGTCGGTAACAGTATTGGCAAATTGCCTTACCTGTATACTTTGTTCACCGTGGTGTGGCCGATACAGATATGATACTTCGCCACTTATTTTCGCTTATTAGCTTCTTGAAGTCTATTAAAATAGTTTCCATTATTTGAAATGTAATGCTTTATATCCTACTGATATTTTCAATGTATCGTTTGGTTGTAAAACCTAAGTTATATGAACAAGAGTAAAAATGTGGCATATTCTTTGGCCGTCGTTGACGTTTCTGAGTATAGGGGTCATATGCTCTGTGGGACATTTTAAAAGGTAACTGTCAATTCAGTAGATGATACTCTTTTTATGTCAGCCACTATAAGGAAAGCCCAAATGACTTCACCTATCACCTGAGGTCAACGAAATATATAGTCAATAATATATCAGTGCATACATCATTTTAGAAAAAAAACAACAGTTAACCCTTAAAATGTCAACCACGTCATATGACGTGTTGCAGAAGTCGTCCCACACATGTTTACGTCATGTGACGTTCTTAAGTTTTTAATTTTGTGTGCCTTCGTAGCTTATTGTATTGATATTGATTCTGTACTACTTAGTGCCTTATTAGAGGTCTTGCTAGCCGTTTGCACTGCTCGTCTTCCATTTGTATGAAACTACTAGGGGAGTGGAGGTAAGGGTGGCCTAGGAGGTTGTCAGAAACGTCAAACCAGCTAATCCTGTGTGGCAAAGGATTGGTGGCGATAACTTTTTGCCGCACACCTTCGATTTTGAAGATAGTATATCAGGAATTAAGTTTTTTATTCTATTTTTAATAATTCTATAATGGAACTGACTGTAGAGAGATCCAATCGTTAATTTCATGTTATGAAATGGGGTAATATATCAAGCGAACACTCAAGGGAACAAGAGTTTATGACATTACAGTATATCAGAGATGAGAAATTACTTTGCTTTGGTTTTTATTACTTATGGGTATTGTCTGGAAGGGCAATCTTTGATATTATTGGGTCATTGATCCTCCTGAATACACTAATGACATATCAGAACTGCATACTGAGCGCAGGAGTTTTTCTTATTACTAAGTAGCTAGTATAGCTGATATATATATATATATATATATATATATATATACTATATATATATATATATATATATATATATATATATATATAATATATATATATATATATATATATATATATATATATATATATATATATATATAAGTTAGCTAGTATAAGAGAGAGAGAGAGAGAGAGAGAGAGAGAGAGAGAGAGGAAATGCACTGCAACCAATGCTGTAAACTTGGCTTACGTGATAAGGTCAAACTATCCTGTTATGATGTTCGTGATTTTCGGCAATACCAATATAACTTTAAAATGTTGATCAGTTTTAAGTATTGTGTAATGAATATGACCGATATATAATAATAGACACGGGTTGTATGATAACGTCTTGGCCGAAAGTTAAATGGAACCTTAATAAACAAACTTATATTACAAGTGAGACAACAATCTTCAGTACAACAATATAAACTGCTCAGATTTTTTTTTACTCCGTGTGTGTGGTGTCTTTCTCCAATCATTCCTAATAACTCCGCCCACCAAACGAACTCCAGAACTTATTGGTGGAACTCATGTTAGCAGAGAAGGGGTTCTCCCCCCCATCCCCCTCAGTAAACACTGTTACCATGTAATTTTTTCGAAGTCTCGCAAGACGGCTGACCAGGGAAACCTGTGTCCAACTGTACGTTAGTGAACTAAAGACTCAACGTCTAGGCTAGCCATAAAAAGTTCACCATCTTGTAATAGCACTTGCTGTTGAAAACCAAAACCATTCTTTAAAATAAATTTCGATACAGAATATTCGTTTAGAAGTTTAACCAGAAACTTTGAGATGTTATAGGCAGGACTGTTGTAGGACGACATTATGGGCCTCATTGGTATACCATCCTTTATGTATTTTAGGGAGTCCATATAATATGCAAAAGAAGAACCTGTAACAATAGTTTTTGAAATACCTCCTCATTTATAATCCCATCTTGTTTAAGTTTTCTAGAAAAACGGTTGATTTTGTCCTCTTTTTGTAAAATGTCAACAAAGTTAGGTTCACCAATAAGTTTGAATTTAGAGTTATCGACAGGATTACATTCATTTTTTCAAAATAGTCAGCCTTATTAAGAATTACTATACCTTTGCCTTGGTCAGGTTTGCATATTACTATGTTTTTCAATCAACTACCAAGTTTCTTCAGAATTTCAGAGTCCTCTTTCCAAAATAAATATGGAGCCCATTTTACCTTAAGTTTCTTATATGTGTCGTGCAGTAACAAGGACAATTTCTGTTGCAAGCTAGACATGTTAGAATAGTTAAGAAACTTGAGTCTCTGAAAGAGCACCTCGAAAGGAAAATAAAAATAAGCTAGGTTTGTAAGTTAGGTTTGTAAGAAGGGACACAAAAGTCAAGGCCAAACGACAACAAAAATTCTTCTCTTTTGGAAAGGACATAGTTAGAATAATTAAAAATACAAGAATTACCATTGCTAAAATCAGGAGTACATATCCACAAAGTTCTCAGCTTTCTCTGGTGGCGAGAATGAACATCAGTAATAAAATCATTAATACTTTTAACAAATAATTTCTTAAAAACTATCAAATCCAATGTGGACAGCAAGGGAAACAATTGTTCTCGTAGTTGTTGGCAGTTTATCTTGAAGACCATCAGCAACCCGCTGTTTATGGGCAATTTCTCTAGAGAGGAGTTCATCCATCGCATCAACAGTAGAATTCGGAATGGTATAAAGATGATTTATACAGCTTGAATCGGACGAATCTGGGATATACATGGCTAAGCTGACAAAACAACAAAAATCGAGATCGCATTTTGACTTCTCATATTTGATGGTAGATTTTTCTAATTGTCTTGCGATCTTGAGAACTTGAGGCGGGTATCTGGGCCGAAGGAGCTGGGCAAAGTGATGAACAGTTCGTAGTCGTAATTTCAGAAGAAAAAGAACGGACAGCAGCAGACGGATCATCACGGGAGACAGTAGAATATATCAGGAAAATCGTA
>NC_087213.1:52200342-52217842 GCF_015104395.2 Macrobrachium nipponense | reverse complement strand
AGAAATCGTTGTCTTCTGCTTGTTTCTGCAGTTCTTCTATTTTTTCCCGGTTCTGCTCACATTCTTTCTCTCTGCATGCGAGTTCTTCATGCAGATTTCCTGCTTCCTTTTCCTTCAGTATTAATGCCCTCTGCAACTTTTCTATTTGCTGCCTCAGGTGTTCATTCACCTCTTCAGCAGAGTCGCGTTCTTTACGAAGCCCTTCAGCGTTATGCTTATCTTCCATCAACTGGTCCAGCAAATCTTGATTTGTCGTTATCAGAGCCGCTTCGTTCAAATTCAAGTCTTCGATCTCATCCAGGAGGAAAATGTTCTCCTCCCGAGCATCCGTCCAGTCTTCCTTCAGGAAAGAGATCATCTCGGTGGTGTAGAAAAGGTCGTCTTCGGCGTCCATTCGGGCAGTTGTAGCAGCATCATGAGCAATCTGGAGAGCCTTTTGGCCTCCAATGCACTGAAGTGCGCGGCCAAGAAGTCCTCCCAGAACAAGAGATGCTGCGTTATTACTAATAAACAATCCGAGGATTCGGATTCCATTTATAACAGGTTGTACCACTGATCCGGTAGGGATCAGAGCCATTGCGTTTTTCACAAAGTTAAATTTACCAAGAGCAAACATGGTTGCCTTTCTTTCCACCCGATCAAAACGTCGGAATTGGAAAATGCCACTGGAGCTCCAGGGATTCCGCAGAACCTCATTTCGGCTTCGATGCGTCTTTTTTCATATTCCTGGCGGAGCCTCCTTTTGGAAGGACTTGGAGCGACTGAAGGCTCCTCCTAAAGACTTCGACGGCTTCAGCAGAAACCATGCAAATGGAGACGACTTGAAAAGTGGAGTCAATAAATAATGTCACCATCGGGAAAGGAACTGAAAAGTCAGCTGGAAATTTTGATATTTCAGTCACAGATTATAACAGCACAAAAGAAATTGATTTTAAAGAATTAAGAATGAAAGGAAAGGGGGATTTTAAGTTTATTTGATGAGGGAAGCGTAAAATTCTTTAGTTCACACACACTCATATATAATGTATATATATATATATACATATATATACATATATATACATATATATATATATATATATATATATATATATATATATATATATATATATATATATATATATATATATATATATATATATATATATATATATATATATATTTGCAACCATACATTTTGGATATTTTCATCAGTGTCTCTGATCACTGTTAATGCATTACCATGAGAGAGAGAGAGAGAGAGAGATTAGGATGCAGTTTCATCGAATTATATTCATTTATTTATTAATTTTATAAACGCAGTCAGCAACACCTTCAAATAGGGCTGAATGTTGAGCTCATACCCCACCTACAACCTACCCCCACATTTTCGAACAGCGTTTTTAACAGCACTTTCAAACGACGTTTTAACAGCACACTCAAACAGCGTTTGAACAGCGCTTGGAAGTGCATTTTTAACAGCATCTTTTAACAGCACTACCAAGATAGAGCTTTTTAACAGCACCTTCAAATAGCATTTTTAACAGCATCTTTTTAACAGCACCTTCAAACACCGTTTTTAACAGCAGCTAACAGTACATTCAAACAGCGTTTTAACAGCGTCTTTTACAGCACCTTCTAACAGCGTTTTTAACAGCATCCTTTAACAGCACCTTCTAATAGGGTTTTTAGCAGCATCCTTTAACAGCAACTTCTAATAGGGTTTTTAGCAGCATCCTTTAACAGCACCTTCTAATAGGGTTTTTAGCAGCATCCTTTAACAGCACCTTCTAATAGCGTTTTTAACATCATCTTTAAAAACATCTTTTAACAGTACCTTCAAATAGCGTTTTTAACAGCATCTTACAGCGTTTTAACAGCATCTTTTAACAGCACCTTCTAACAGCGATTTTAACAGCATCTAACAGCACCTTCTAACAGCGTTTTAACATTAACAGCACCTTCTAACAGCGTTTTTAACAGCATCTTTAAAAGCATCTTTTAACAGTACCTTCAAACAGCTTTTTAACACAATCTAACAGCATTTTCGAACACCATCTTTAAACCGCATTTTGGAACTGCACTTTTGACATTTTCGGACAGCATTAAAACAGCATTTCAACGGCCTTTTCGAACAGCATATTTTAACAGCATTTTCGAGCAGCATTTTCAAAAGCGTCTTTGTATTTTCAGAAAACGCTTTAACAGCATTCTCTAACAGCAGACGCTGTATGTCCATTTATTGGAGGGTGGACTGGTGGGCGGCATTCAGGTGCTATAGAATCCGAAGTCAGGAATATAATGATACTCTGGAGTTATGAGGAGAAGAAGAAGAAGAAGAAGAAGAAGAAGAGAATAAGAAGAGAGAGAGAGAGAGAGAGTGAGAGGGGGGGGGGGGGGGGGGGGGGGGGGGGGAGCATCGGAAACGGATAAAAGGACGAAGGGAATTCTGATAAAAAGGAAGGAAAGGAAAAGGGATAATTCGGAAAGATGAAGTATAAGTTCAGGCATCGGACTATTGAACCACTCTCTCTCTCTGTATAGAAGCGATGAGTGGGGGGGGTGGGGGTGGATTCTGTCGAAGCATGTGGCGGGAGGGGGGTTGGGGGGGGGGGGGGGCTGGGGTCTTCAGAAAGCCAATAGGGACCCCCAGGGGGAGAAGCAAAATTGAAAAATAGGCCTAAATGCATCCATAAATAAGTGACTTATCAGTATAGATAGACGTATGATGATAAGACAATTTACTTGATGTTTTATTATGGACACAAAATTGAGGTCAAAGAAGGAGAGAGAGAGAGGAACAGAGAGAGAGAGAGAAGACGAGAGAGAGAGAGAGAGACAGTTCTGAACCCGACAGACAGACGAGTGAGCGTAATAGTAAAGGCCGTTATCTCTTGATTTCCAGTAAGATCTTCGACCGAATGTGCAGCAGCATCTGGGTGTCCAGAATCACGTAGAATACTTATCATTATTATAGCATTGTCGTGAAACAAAATGGAAAACAAATGTTTATATGACACACAGACACACACACGCACAACAAACTCCCCCTCAAGCTCTTGGGGTCCAATATATATATATATATGGCTTATATATGATATATATATATATATATATATATATATATTATATATATATATATATGAATAATGAATAAATCGATCCAAAAATGATACTAAATGCCGCGGATTAAATGGAACCTTTTTATGTAAATGGCAGCATTCGGGTGAACGTACCAAGAACACTGACACAGACGAAGGTTTTAATTTGAACCTCTGCAACGCTCAAGGCGTCTTTTTTAGACGTTAACCGTCTCCTCCCTCCCTCCCTCCCTCCTACCCGCTCCTAGGCAGCCCCTGGGGGATGACTGACACCGATTGTTAGCGAGTCTCTTGTTTTTTTTTTTTTTTTTTATCTTTCTCAGTTTCCTTGTTCTAAAGCAGAGCAACAACGAGAGAGAGAGAGAGAGACAATGTACTTTATCCCATTTATTTAAAAATTATTATTAAATAAAATACTTCAGTACTGATTAACTAGTACCATAAATGTTTCCTTGAGGAAAATGGATGACCATCCATTCAGTTACGGAATGCAATGAAATCAGTGATACCAATCGATATGGAGGTTCGTATCCATAATGTAGTATACTTGAGAGGGTTACTTCCTAGAGAGAGAGAGAGAGAGAGAGAGAGAGAGAGAGAGAGAGAGAGATTCAGACCAAGAGAAACTTTTGCTGGTTCACTTATACGCGATATGACGTTATTCGTCCATATCTAATATTCTTATTATAATAAGTGGAGTGGAATATTTGGTTGATTTCAATCAGAAATCCCTTTAGGCCTACAAATGCAATTTGGAAGGGGGCCCTTGTAGTAGTTGGAGGGGTTCCTTATCTTGGTATACTAGCACCTACCGGGGGGTGGGCCTTCTACAGTTCACTAGCTCTCCCCCCCCTCCCCACCCCCCCCCCCCCCCGCCCCTGCCTCCAAAATCGTAGCCCAGACCCACACTACTACTACAACACCCTGATTAACTGTCCTACTCATTTTAGTGGACATTATTCGAGATATGACATCGTAACTGTCAGTCAAAAAAAAGGACACCACAAGAAAAAAAATACCCTCAATTATAGAATAGTGCATACATAGTTTTATCCCCTAATAAGGGCACTTCTCCCCAAAAACGGACCTTATGAGCAGAGAATAAAAAAGACTCCAAAGTGATGACGATAAGGTTTTTTAGTCTTCCAGTCAGTCAGCTCTGGATTTCTTGACTTCCAAGTTGCCGTTATCTGAAAGGGTTCTTCTGCCTCTGTTTCAACGCTGTGCCTGTTCCCAAGTCTTGTCCGTGAACAGAATTCAGGTTGGTCTCCGAAAGTTGCGTTTTATTCATAAATTTAAATGTCTCCTGGTAAGTCCTTTGGAGAAGCCATGTCCAGTGATTCTTGACGGCCCTTATGTAAACAAGAGGCAGATGGCACTTATAGTGGTGCTACTTACCCTTCCGCATCTAATACACTAAATAAGGCATAAACTCGTGTTACACCAGTGTGTATACGTATATATATATATATATATATATATATATATATATATATATATATATATATATGATATCAGACTTCTATCTGTCTCTCTCTCTCTCTCCTTCCCCACATCCTCATCCAGTCGCCATCTTGTCCGCCAGATTCGATCCTCCTCCTCCTCCTGGGAAGGTTTTCTCCCGCGCGTCGCTGCCCTTCCCTTCCTCCTCCTGTGCGGTGGTTCTCCTCCTCCAGCGATGAACGGCCTGACATCATTGAGAGTCAGTCTCCGGCTCTCCGCCCTCCCTCTGCTCTTCTGTCTTTGAGTCTCTCCACCCTCTCGGTGGTGGTGGAGCTCTCACTCAAGGTGGCGGAGGAGGTCCGGTCTCTCTCTCAGGAATTATTATTATTTTCAATATTATTATTAATTGACGTTTTTCTATCGTCATCATTAGAATCGTTCCTAAAAGCAGCGAGGGAGAGAGAGAGAGAATGTGGGTCAAGGAGCTGACTTGTGCCTTGGCATTTCGTTTCCCTTTTCTTTACATTTTTCATCATATTCATCGGAGCCATACACGACACGCCATCAGCCGACGGCTCCAACCGAGCGGCGAGCCACTGAATGAAATTCAATGAATCATCCACGCGCATGAGTACTTATGTACACACACACAGCAGACGCACGTACACAGCCTTGTTCATTTCTCTCTCTCTCTCTCTTTCTCTACTACATTTTGTATCGTCTCGTGTAAATAATTATATATATTTGTACCCAGCCAACTCATTTTTGCCCCAAAAGTTACCATTATTATTATTATTTTTTTTTTTTTTTTTTTTTTTTTTTTTTTTTTTTTTTTTTTTTTTTTTTTTGCTCTATCACAGTCCTCCAATTCGACTGGGTGGTATTTATAGAGTGGGGTTCCGGGTTGCATCCTGCCTCCTTAGGAGTCCATCACTTTTCTTACTATGTGTGCCGTTTCTGGAATCACACTCTTCTGCGTGAGTCCTGGAGCTACTTCAGCCTCTAGTTTTTCTAGATTCCATTTCAGGGATCTTGGGATCGTGCCTAGTGCTCCTATGATTATGGGTACGATTTCCACTGGCATTATCCCATATCCTTCTTTATTTCTATTTTCAGATCTTGATACTTCCCATCCATTTTTTCCCTCTCTCTCTTCAACTCTGGTGTCCCATGGTATAGCGACATCAATCAGTGATACTTTTTCTTCTTGACTTTGTCAATCAACGTCACGTCTGGTCTATTTGCACGTATCACCCTATCCGTTCTGATAGCCAAAATAGTTCCCCAGGAGGATCTTTGCCTGATCGTTGTTTTTCTATCAATCCTTCAGGTTGGTGCTCGTACAACTTATTACTGCAAGGTAGCTAATGTTTCTTGCACAGGCTCCAGTGGAGGGCTTTTGCCACTGAAATCAATGCCTCTTTTTGTACTGGTTCTGTGCAAGTGCCGGGCATTCGCTTGCTATGTGGTTTATGGATTCATTTTTCGTATTGCACTTCCTACACATGGGAGAGATGTTATTTTTCCGTCTATCGTTCTTTGAACATATCTGGTTTCTTATGCCTGATCTTGTGCCGTTGTTATCATTCTTCAGTTTCCATCTTTAGCTCTCCCCTCTGTAGCCATTGCCAATTGTCATCGCTGGCTAGTTCTTTAGTCTGTCTCATGTATTGTCCGTGCATTGGTTTGTTGTGCCAGTCCTCTGTTCTGTCTGTCTTTCTCCTGTCTCTGTATATTTCTGGGTTCTTCGTCTACTTTTATTAGTCCTTCTTCCCACCCTGCACACTCTTTAGCCACTCGTCTTCACTGGGTATTATTATTATTATTATTATTATTATTATTATTATTATTATTATTATTATTATCGGAGTGAAATGTCTCCAGGTGATTCCCAATTACTTGAATTCCCTGTCACAGTGAGTTGGCAGATCATGAATGCACGGTAACCACACATTCACTGTGACAATGAATTCACTGTAGCAATCAGTGTGATTTAATTAACAGTGACAGTGATTTTGCAGTGATGGTTAATTTGCTATGACACTGAATTCACGGTGATAGTGATTTCATAGTGAAGATGAATTCACGATGACACTGAATTCACAGTCATAGTGAATTAGCAGTGACAGTTAATTCAAAGCGATAGATGGGTACGATAGAGGTACATAAAAATCAAAAGAAAATGGATGGAGGTGAAACAAAAAAAAGGGATACAAATATAAAATAAGGTTTAATAAACAGAAACACTCAAAATATAACTCCCACTTTATTAGTTAACTAAATGTCTGCAGTTGGTAATTGGTCCCTTGAGCTACCCAAAGGCGGAATAAACGTTAATATTAAATAAAATGTAAACTGGAGAAAATAGACTATTATTCCTTCATAAATAAAAAAAATTCCATCACGAACTGTAAATCTGCAAATTGTAAGCTTAAAACAACTCTTGGGAGAAGAGAGAGAGAGCGAGAGAGAGAGAGAGAGAGAGAGAGAGAGAGAGAGAGAGAGAGGACTACAAGCAATTCATAAGTGAATCCTTGTTCAGTCTTATAATAATCATAATAAATTATTAACGACAAATTGCATCAATAATGATAAACGTTTGAGTCAACGACTGCATACTCTTCTAAAATCATTCATTCCAACTTCTTTACGGGCTGCTCTAGGAGCAAGCGCCCGTGCTGGCATAAGGCCAGCTAAATCTAAAGCAACACCATCCAACTTCTATACTTTTTTTTTTTTCAAGAGAAAACGAAAACTTTCGATCTGAAGACCGTTTTTCCATTATTATAGTATCGGAGGCACATTTTCCCCATCACATTCTCCGCTTTAAAGCATTTTCTCCTCGCGAATTCTCCTGTACAGTTTTGGTATTAAAATTTCGCGTGTTTTCTCCGTTATTTTTCCTGCATATTTTTCCTCCATGATCTTTATGGCCCAAACACGCTCAACGGGAGCGGCAGACTCTCAAAAAGGAACAGACGACACTTGAGAGTCATCGCTCCGTCCCCCAGCGCCCCTGCATCTCAGCACGACACCTCCGCGAGCCCTACGCCCATAGAACCAGTAACGCATTCCATGCTGTACCCCGCCGTCGTTGGTAGGCCCAAAACGGCTGCCGGTAGACCCAAGTGGCTCCAAGACTTCATATAATGCTGATGTTATTTGTTGTTTGCTCATATGATATGCAATTGTACAATTATATCAAGAATTTATTCTTTTTTTTTCTCTGTATGTGTATTTACCTGTATTACGTGCATTTGAGTGCCACTAAGCAACGTATTCAGTGTATGTAACTGCATGTTTTTGTACTAAAACGTTAGTTAAAAACATTTTTCTCTTCGTAGCTCATTCCCATGTTCATAGTGACATTGTCCCCTTTAATTTTTGTTATGTATAAGTATAATCTTGAGGGGGGGATGTACGATATGTCTTTGTAATGCACTGCCGGGCAATAACTCGCAACGTGTTTGCGTTTTGCGAGTCAGTCGGCTCTCTGGTCTCGTACAGTCAAGTCCTGTCACCAAGACGTCATCTCATTGTAAACCCAACAAAACACTATTTACCAAAGCTACGAACACACAACTTGGAGGAATAACTATTAAAGAAAGCGTATAAAGGAACATTTTGTATTTGTTTTTGCTTTTCCTTCGTCTCTGATAATAAACTGAATAAAGAAATGAACGACTTATCTAGTACAAGTAAGCGTCAACTCATTTTATTCCTAGTTTGGTTTTATTTTTGGAAGCCACTGATCATGGAAGTTCTTATCAGGGTTCGAGTAATTACTCTCGAAGAGTTAAATTACGATTACAATGTCAGAAAATTTAAATTACAATTGAGGCGAATAGTTAGTGCCAAAGTGGTCTAAGCCGCCCGACGTTAGTTTTGAGTAATTAACGGTCAAAAGTTAAGTACTGGTTGCTACCGAATAAAGAGGTGTAATGTATTGCTATTATAAATCAAATTATATATTTATAATGCCTATTAGTTTTTAATAAATTTAAATGTTTTCTGGTTACGGTCAAACTTTTTAAAATTCAACCCGTTTTTTTACGGCCGATTTTAATTTTGTTTACGGTCGAATATTTTATTTGCCCCCACCCCCCATATATTTTTTCCCTAGAAAGTCATCGGTTTAGATTCATTTTGAAAGATTGTATGGAATAAGAAGTTATAAAAGAAAAAAAAAAAAAAAAAAAAAAAAAAGTCACCCTCCCGGGTTAGAACATTTTGGCACCCGATCTTAAGTTAGTCTGCAGCTCCTCTTGTTGGACCAAACACGCCATTTTAGACCTTAGTAGCCCCCGTATGATGTTCGATTTTGCCATTTACGATATCAATACAAGGTTTTTGAATCGACGGACAGCCAAACCACCTCAATTACTTTCAAAAAATGTAAATTACAATTACTTTAAACAAAACGTAAATTACAATCATAATTACATTTTGAAATACTGTTACATTATAATTACTTTCAAAAAATCTTAATGACAATTCTAATTACATTTAGAAATAGCAATTACATTACAATTACTTAAATAGTTTTGATGAACTTGGCAGGCGTCCCAATGTGGCAGTGTCATTTTTTTGTGTAACAAACCATATATTGAGATTTTTATCTCCCCATAACTTCAAAGAAACTATATATGGTCCTGTTTTTCTATTAATGAGAGACGTACTATATATTCATCATTGAATATTACTCGTATCGAGCCTCCTGTTTCCCGTAATAAGTATTTAATGGGGAAAATTTGCGTTACAGACGATGTTTCGCTTCAAGCTCTACTACTGCAGCCATTTCGATAAAGGTACAGCTCACAGTTCGACAGGGTCAGGTCATTAAGTTACCGAATAAAACAGAAAAAAAGGAGTAATATCTCTTCATTTATATAGAGAATTGATAAATCTTATAGCAGAGAATGAAGAATGTTCCTCGGCAAAGCTCCATTTGTTACGTGATCTATTACTACGAGCGTATTTTGAAGTTTGAAATGAATTGGACTCTGGAGTAAAAGTTGTCGACAGAAAATTTTTAAGAACCATTTGACTAAGCTTTTTATTATCAGTACTTTTTTATAGACAATTAATAAATTAGGATAGGGGATGCAGCCAATTAAGTACAATAGCGTAGGTTAAGATTTCCTTATCATAGCTGAATTACGAAATTATTATGAATAATGAAAGTAATATCTAAATTAAGAAGCAAATAAAGTAATGGGAAACTGAATAAGCAGTTATTTTTGGCGTCTGGTTCGTTTGTCAACTTCTGTTTGGTTGTGGATAAATTTGTGTCTATAACGATGCAATGTGACGAGTTTGATTATATAAAACCTCGTAAATATTTGAAGAAATCTGTTTTAGTGTTTAAATTGTCAGTGTTGCTGTATCAAACTGACTTTGTGGATTGACTGAAACGACTACTGAGGTGGAAGAACCAGGAACCACTTCGACGTCAAAATGTGTAAATTGGGATCGACACTTGAACTGTGTAAGTTGTATTATGCTTTTACTTAAATCTAAAAGAATCCCAATAAGTTGTCCACGACCCTTTGAAGGGGTCGAATCGAGTGCTAAAACAATGGAAAAAAAATAACGTAAATTTTGCCATAGACACCGACTTTGCTTGAGATATTATACCAAGGCTATAGGTATCTATAGACCTTGTTATATAGGTCTATAGATACCTATAGCCTTGTTATATAGGTATCTACAGTTCCTACGTAAAATTACGAACCCTGAGATAGGAGAAGGTTAATATATCATTTGCCTGGAACTTTAGTCTCAACTTTTCACCAGAGGTGTCATGTTAAATTATACAGCCGTAACTACGAATTGCATACTTAATAGGGTTATTTTTCAGATGTATTATCTGTATGAAAATCTACAATGATTCTGTAAGGCCGTCGACTCCATTTAACATTTGCACAGGACAAATACTATGAACCTTTTGCCATTCATGATCAGATTTTGGTATTTATTCCATGCGTCTGGTTTGCTTATAAATGTTACCTATTCATTTACATAAAGTTAGTCAAGCATTCGCATAAAATGGACACAAAACCAAAAGCTTCCTGAATTAATCCCCCCTTATAAAATTAACTGTTCTATGATTGCTTTGCACGTGTCATGCAATGGTGTAGGCCTATAGTCAGCCTATTAGACCTGTCCACTATTTCTGCTTTATTAAGATGCACTTTTCTTGTATTATTTGTCGAGGCAATGAACTTCCAAATACTTAAACCACAGCAGAGGGATTAGAGAATCCCCCTACTGTGGTTTAAGTTCGGTTTAACTGAAAGCAGACTAGAGGTTCATATATTTCTCAGGTCTGTCTCTCTGCGGCCATTACGAACAACTGATGACGTCATAGTTCCAATAACTCCTTATTGGTAAGGAATCTGTATATACCACTTTTTTTTACCTGATAACAGTGTAACCATAGAGTTTAATTGTAAAAAAACTAATGCACTTAGTTATTTGTGCATTATTCTAATTCATAGTAATGAAAGCCAGTGTATATTGATAATGAACACTATGTTGCAAGAATTCTCGAAGCTTTTTGGATGGAGCTGAGGAAGAAGAAATAGTCTGTCATTTTAGTGTCTAAATATTTCAGCCAAATGTTGGTTTTGACAGAATATTTTGAAGAGAAAAATAGAGACTAATATTGGATTAATCTCAAGTGGTATTGCTTTCATGATTAAAGGGTCTAATGATCCTCAAGAAAGGAATTATTGCAATATAATTATTTGGGAACTTACGAGGTGCATGTTAGTCATGTACAGTTTTTAAGTGCTGCAACAGTTTTTAAGTCAGATTTCTAAGTGTTGTAACAGTTATTAAGTAAGATTTCTAAGTGTTGTAGCAGTTATCAAGTCAGATTTCTAAGGGTTGTAACGGTTAAGGCCGATTTCCAAGGGTTGTAACAGTTAAGTCAGAATTCTAAGGGTTGTAACAATTATTAAGTCAGATTTCAAAGTGTAGTAACAATTTAAGTCAGATTTCCAAGTGCTATAATAGTTAAGTCAGATTTCTAAGTGTCGTAACAATTAAGTCAGATTTCTAAGGGTTGTAACAGTTATTCAGTCAGCGTTCTAAGTGTTGTAACAGTCATTACGGCAGATTTCTAAGGGTTGTAACAGTTATTCAGTCAGCGTTCTAAGTGTTGTAACAGTTATTACGGCAGATTTCTAAGGGTTGTAACAGTTATTAAGTCAGATTTCTAAGTGTTGTAATTGTATGAGGAGTTTTTTCAACTTGATGCAATATGTAACCAAAATTTTTCACTTCGTCATAAATATCTGGACAAAATACTTCGGTAGCAAAGGGCGTATTGGTATTGCTGGTTTAAAATTTTCCTAGCATTTAAAATAGTACTCCATGATCTAATGTTGACAATCTGATTTTTGGGAATGTTGGGCAATCAACATGAGTGATGCCCTATGCGAGGTAAAAGAACAAAGATCTGTGATGTAATATAATATTCATGCCTTTTAATCTTGGCAAAATACTTTCCATCATATGAAATCAACACTTGGAAGATTTCATTCACTCCAGCAATTTGCAACTTTTGCATAAAACATCTTGGTACTATGGAAATTTTAACTCCTGACTAATTCAAGTTTTCTCTGTTATTCTCAAATGGTTATTGGACAATTCTATGTTATTTTATTAATAGGAAATGGTTTGTTTTTTTTATGAGTACCGTGAGGTACGTAGTTGGTGAGAGCTGTAGCTGGCTCTTTTCTGAAAGTTACTGAGCTCATGTGAGACAAAATAGAGAAAGGTGGGACAATGTTGGCACCGAAAAATCTCGCCAGATTATAGGAGAATATTAAAATGTTTTTAGAAATGTTATAGCCAGGCTCAAGTAATAATAATAATAATAATAATAATAATAATAATAATAATAATAATAGGAAAGTTATCATATAAAATCAATTAGCTAAACACAACATTCTTGTTAACTCTGTTTGATAGAGGATCTTTTTCCAAAAAAAATATTAATAATAATAATAATAATAATAATAATAATGATAATAATGATAATGCAGGTAAATATAATGAACAATTTACTGTGATTTGCTAATACGAACTTACACTATGAAAGCCTCCCACTTTCGCTTTGCAATTCAAATTGGAATTGATATTTATAGAAGCTATGGAAAAATTGAATTTAATATCATTAAGATGTGGTTCATAGAAGACTACAGACGCTCATTACGGGTCTAAAAAAAGACCCTGTCCTATCTGTGCCCCTTTCAGTAAAAGTAGGCCAAGTATAGGATGTTTGAAGTCTGGTTATGACGAATTATCTGTTATTACTTTGTAAGCCTAAAGATCTCGGTGATTATGATGTCATTAACTTCTGCCTCATCTCCACAGGAAATCGTCTGCAGACTGCATATTGGGACAAGCTGATTAGACAGACCACAGCATCGCCTCGCAATTCCACAAGTGTCTACGAACGAAGAACTGGACTTCAAGAAAGGCCTAAGTTTATATTTAACATTTAACAAGTAGAATGCAGTGCTTAACTTGTGTCAACAGCTGCCTATGGCCAGATGAAATAGTCACAAGAAACATATATCTTGGGAAGAGTCATACTTTGACTTTGAGAGTTTGCAAACCGCTTTTGACTATTGAAACTATGACAGTGTTAAGTTTATCAAGGTTACAGCAGTGCCTATCGACCCAAAAGTTTGTCTAGTTCAGCTTTGCTTCTTGTAATTTTGAAGTAGGAACTATATAGGAGTCTAATAGGAGTCTGTATCATGTGACGTCGTCCACTGTGATTCAGGAGATAGATTTTGTTACAGAAACCTGCTACTGGTTTTAATATTTCAGGAAAAATATTTCTATTTTTATTTCTTCTCAGTTGAATCAGGTAGCTCAGTATTATTCAGTATGTATAGACTTATTTTGTACCTAAAGCTCATACCAGCTTAATTTAAACTAATAAGTATTTGCCTTAGAGTTTTTATAAGTTTATTGTCAGGTACAATATAGCTCTGAATGTTCCAGGATCCTTAGTTTTCTTGCTAAGACTTCTTATCACTTTGAGAACAGCTTTCAGCTAGTTCAGCACACTTCAGGATGTAAATAGTTTATTTCCCACTTAAATTTCTCTATTAATTAGCAAGTAGTTCAGTGTTTCAGAATATACTGTGTACTGATAACTCATTTCCTTACCAGGTTAACAATAGCGATGTGGTCTTTGCTACTCGAGATTCACAAGTTTATCATGTCAGGTACTTCAGTACATTTCGGGCTTGATCTGTTTAGTGTCAGTGTGATATTAGTCAAAAGGAGCTCAGTGTGTCTGGATACGTAGGTCATTGAATTTTCTTGTGAAGTATTAGCTGTTAGCTAGCAACTTTAAGGACATCTTTCTTTTTTTGTTTTACATGAGATTCTCAGCAGTTTAAAATTAGCCATCAAAAATCTCGTTTGGTTTCAGAATACACAGACTTTATCTGAGTATCTTGCTTAAATATTTCATTCGTTTAATAGTTGCTGTTTTAACATGCAAATTTTTTACTTTAATTTCTCAGCAGTGTTAACATCAGCTGCCAAAGAGCATAGTCATTCATTTCAGGTTACATAATTTTCACCTGTGTTCTCATTAGTTTCATATGTTCCACCAGGCACTTAAGGATGCTTCAGTCTACATAATTTTAAACAAATTTCTTGTTAGTAAAATAGCACCTATTAGGCAGCCATGGCTACTTTGTGACTATTCTATATCGAGAAGTCACTTATGTTAAAGAATAGTTTTCCATCAACTTGGTTTGATATTTCAGTCAAGTAATTGACTGTTTCACAGAATACTTCTTTTGTCTATTTGTGATTTGCAGTATCCAGTATCCAGCAACCATAAATGGTAGGATATGATGATGATTTTCTGTCATTTCCGGAAGTTCAGCAAAAACTATCAATAGCTTCTCGTATACATTTTTGAAAGTTTTGTTCACATTTTGTTTCTTTAGTGATTTATATCAGATTTCCTTTAGAAAATTGGGGTTAGTTCCGAGGTCCTGTCATTGTATAATGTTATATGAATGTTGGTTGTTATACTTAGAAACTCTGGTCACTGAAAAGCTGTTTGATACAAAAGAGTGAACTCATCTTAAAGCATTGACATGATTGTACTTTTAAGACGGAGATGTTTCAGAATTAATTTACTAGTTTGATCTCCAAGAAGTGTAAAGAGCTCTTGTATCAAGGGCATTATCATCCTGGCATCGCTGCATATTTCAAGACACTGAGGCTGGCATGGGGAGTTCCACATTAAAATTGTTACTTTGAGGGCAATCTAGTATTGTTGTCAAAATGTATCATTGATGAATTATCTAACAAATGATCTCTAAATCTCACTGTTACTGTAAGGGCCATATGCAATACTGTTAATGGTATTTTATGTACAAGATTCAGTCATACTGAATGCATTATTCGAGGGTAATTTGGTTTTTCCGAAAATATCCTAGGCCAGTGAATCTGTAAGTAGACTCGGATTCAAAGCGTTACCTTAATTTAGATTAGATATTGTTAACAAAGGTGCCTTAGGTATATGACTGTCAATTCGAGGCATCTTTGAAAGGGAGTATAGTTTGACAAGGCTATATTTGACATATGAATGAATAAGCATTCTCAGTTATGTGAACAGTTTATTTGACTTCGTTACATTGATAGATAGACTTTCTTGGAAGATTAAAATCATCTTGAGAACTAGTCATTTATTTTTCTCTAGGACACTCGAAGAGACTCATAGCTATTGGGATATTTACCATGTAATTGAATACGATTTTTTACTGTTTTGCGTTGCATGCAATTCACACCTATCTCTTTCTTAGCAAGGTTCTCACAGGGAGAATGATTGTCCATGAACACTGTAAATTGGAGTAGTTAGGTTCAAGAGGTTGAACAGCAAAGTGGAAGACACTTAAGGGGAAGCTATCTAATAACCATTGAGTTTTGTTATACGTAGACTTGGCTTCAAGAATAATTACCAGAAATTAAATCTTAACAGATGAGTACGTGCTGTCTAAGATTAGGACCCAAATCAATTCTGAAATTGTCTGTAGTTACATTGCAAGAGGGTACATCTTAAGTTGCTTGTGACTCTTAACAGTAATTATTTGAGAAATCCGATTGATTTTTAGTTAAAGGCCTAGTCACTTTTAGAAAAAGGGCAACAGTGTCTTGACATATGGAGGATATGTTTTTTTTTAGCGTTGAATTATTGCATTGAGTTCCCACTGAGTTCATAGTTAAAGATTTAACAGATATTGTTAAAAAAAGTAACTGTTATTGTTAAAGATTTAACTTTAAATTTTAAATAATGGGAAAATTAATGTCATACCAAATTGTAAATTGATTTTGTACAGAAACTCTGTGTTTTAGCTTTCTGCTCAGTTCTCACCAAGTACTGTATAAGGCTTCATTTATCTAGGAGTATCCATTGCTCTTGTTAGGTTCTAATGAAACGAAATGAGTCTAAAAACTGCTGTAAATACTGTAGAGGTACCAGAAAAGTCTGAACATAGAGACCAGATATTGTTGTAAATTGATGTAACTTCCAGTCTGCCTAAACATTTTTTTTTTTTTTTTTTTTTTTTTTTTATTTTTTTTTTTTTTTTTTTTTTTTTTTTTTTGTCAAGTCGAAATCTTCTATAGTATACATTCAGGGGGATCGTTTCGTTCTGCTGTTAAAGCTGTTACGTTGAAACACTTTCCAGATTTACAGCACAATTTGCAATCTTTCACTTTTCATGCTGTAATAAACCCTTCACAATTTGTTGACCAATTACTGCATATTCTCTCTCTCTCCACATGGATTTTTTAAAGCTTAATTCAATACTTCTTTTATTCCCGCTTATTCACACTACATACTTCAAAGTGCTTTTTCCGTGACTTCTAGGCACAGGGATTAAATACCTCACACTTCTTCACATTCTCACACTTAAAAGCTTCCTTTGATCACATTAAATACTCACTCTACACGCACAACAAAAACATTTGTATGTTCAATATGTCTATAATCACAGATATTACGATGTTAGGTGAGGGTATGAAACAGGTAGTAGATCTTTGGGTGAGTAATATTTGTTTTAGTACCTAAATTCAAGTGAATTCTGTTGTTTTTTGTCATGTTGTTTTAATGAGATTAAGTTTAGAGGGTAATATTGTCCTTAATGTTAGAGAAGGGAAGCCTTTCTTTAGCACTGTCGACGAAGTGAGAGCTGGAGCAGTGGTCTGTCAAGGTTAAATATTAACCTGGAGTTTGAAGAGAATTTCTGAATTTTGACTTCTCATTAATAGACCTAAGCTGAAATACAGATGTATTCTTATATGTATATTATATAAATATATTATATATAATAATATATTATATATATATATTATATATATATATATATATATATATAATATATGTGTGTGTGTGTGTGTGTGTGTGTGTGTGTGTATATATAAACACTGTATGTACACAAATCTGGAAATATTTAAAAATAAAGGCTCTGGGTGCCAGCAATGCAGTGCCCCCGGGGTTGGGGGGAGAGCCTCCTCAGCTGGAGGTAATGAAACCAGTCGGTTACCAACTTTGGAGTCGACCCAAAATAGGGGTTATTATAATAATTAAGTTTTCTAAACTGATGGCCGGCCAGTTGGGAAGAAGTCTTGTACGTATGTACTTCCTTCATGCTTTTTAATATGTTTGTCTGTTTTGTATGCCACTAGGGAAGATATGTTAGACCCCAAATGTCAGAGAATGTTGTTAAGTACAGCTAAGCCTAAGGTGGGCGTGGCAAGGCTCAAATCACCAAGACAAGCCTTATAGACTTACGTTCACTCTCGTGGCTGTAGTTTCGTACATCGGTAAATGTTCTGGTTGATTCGTAGTGTCTTGTGAAACATTGTATGAGAGCCTATATCCTTAAACCACCAGAATTTCGTCCTAAAGTATAATGGCCCACCCA
>NC_087213.1:52116678-52199842 GCF_015104395.2 Macrobrachium nipponense | reverse complement strand
ATTACAATGTCAGAAAATTTAAATTACAATTGAGGCGAATAGTTAGTGCCAAAGTGGTCTAAGCCGCCCGACGTTAGTTTTGAGTAATTAACGGTCAAAAGTTAAGTACTGGTTGCTACCGAATAAAGAGGTGTAATGTATTGCTATTATAAATCAAATTATATATTTATAATGCCTATTAGTTTTTAATAAATTTAAATGTTTTCTGGTTACGGTCAAACTTTTTAAAATTTAACCCGTTTTTTTACGGCCGATTTTATTTTGTTACGGTCGAATATTTTATTTGCCCCCACCCCCCACCCCCCATATATTTTTTCCCTAGAAAGTCATCGGTTTAGATTCATTTTGAAAGATTGTATGGAATAAGAAGTTATAAAAGAAAAAAAAAAAAGTCACCCTCCCGGGTTAGAACATTTTGGCACCGGATCTTAAGTTAGTCTGCAGCTCCTCTTGTTGGACCAAACACGCCATTTTAGACCTTAGTAGCCCCCGTATGATGTTCGATTTTGCCATTTACGATATCAATACAAGGTTTTTGAATCGACGGACAGCCAAACCACCTCAATTACTTTCAAAAAATGTAAATTACAATTACTTTAAACAAAACGTAAATTACAATCATAATTACATTTTGAAATACTGTTACATTATAATTACTTTCAAAAAATCTTAATGGCAATTCTAACTACATTTAGAAATAGCAATTACATTACAATTACTTAAATAGTTTTGATGAACTTGGCAGGCGTCCCAGTGTGGCAGTGTCATTTTTTTTGTGTAACAAACCATAGATTGAGATTTTTATCTCCCCATAACTTCAAAGAAACTATATATGGTCCTGTTTCTCTATTAATGAGAGACATACTATATATTCATCATTGAATATTACTCGTATCGAGCCTCCTGTTTCCCGTAATAAGTATTTAATTGGGAAAATTTGCGTTACAGATGATGTTTCGCTTCAAGCTCTACTACTGCAGCCATTTCGATATAGGTACAGCTCACAGTTCGACAGGGTCAGGTCATTAAGTTACCGAATAAAACGGAAAAAAAGGAGTAATATCTCTTCATTTATATAGAGAATTGATGAATCTTATAGCAGAGAATGAAGAATGTTCCTCGGCAAAGCTCCATTTGTTACGTGATCTATTACTACGAGCGTATTTTGAAGTTTGAAATGAATTGGACTCTGGAGTAAAAGTTGTCGACAGAAAATTTTAAGAACCATTTGACTAAGCTTTTTATTATCAGTACTTTTTTATAGACAATTAATAAATTAGGATAGGGAATGCAGCCAATTAAGTACAATAGCGTAGGTTAAGATTTCCTTATCATAGCTGAATCACGAAATTATTATGAATAATGAAAGTAATATGTAAATTAAGAAGCAAATAAAGTAATGGGAAACTGAATAAGCAGTTATTTTTGGCGTCTGGTTCGTTTGTCAACTTCTGTTTGGTTGTGGATAAATTTTTGTGTCTATAACGATGCAATGTGACGAGTTTGATTATATAAAACCTCGTAAATATATGAAGAAATCTATTTTAGTGTTTAAATTGTCAGTGTTGCTGTATCAAACTGACTTTGTGGATTGACTGAAACGACTACTGAGGTGGAAGAACCAGGAACCACTTCGACGTCAAAATGTGTAAATTGGGATCGACACTTGAACTGTGTAAGTTGTATTATGCTTTTACTTAAATCTAAAAGAATCCCAATAAGTTGTCCACGACCCTTTGAAGGGGTCGAATCGAGTGCTAAAACAATGGAAAAAAAATAACGTAAATTTTGCCATAGACACCGACTTTGCTTGAGATATTATACCAAGGCTATAGGTATCTGTAGACCTTGTTATATAGGTCTATAGATACCTATAGCCTTGTTATATAGGTATCTACAGTTCCTACGTAAACTTACGAACCCTGAGATAGGAGAAGGTTAATATATAATTTGCCTGGAACTTTAGTCTCAACTTTTCACCAGAGGTGTCATGTTAAATTATACAGCCGTAACTACGAATTGCATACTTAATAGGGTTATTTTTCAGATGTATTATCTGTATGAAAATCTACAATGATTCTGTAAGGCCGTCGACTCCATTTAACATTTGCACAGGACAAATACTATGAACCTTTTGCCATTCATGATCAGATTTTGGTTTGATACTGAATGGTATTTATTCCATGCGTCTGGTTTGCTTATAAATGTTACCTATTCATTTACATAAAGTTAGTCAAGCATTCGCATAAAATGGACACAAAACCAAAAGCTTCCTGAATTAATCCCCCCTTATAAAATTAACTGTTCTATGATTGCTATGCACGTGTCATGCAATGGTGTAGGCCTATAGTCAGCCTATTAGACCTGTCCACTATTTCTGCTTTATTAAGATGCACTTTTCTTGTATTATTTGTCGAGGCAATGAACTTCCAAATACTTAAACCACAGCAGAGGGATTAGAGAATCCCCCTACTGTGGTTTAAGTTCGGTTTAACTGAAAGGAGACTAAAGGTTCATATATTTCTCAGGTCTGTCTCTCTGCGGCCATTACGAACAACTGATGACGTCATAGTTCCAATAACTCCTTATTGGTAAGGAATCTGTATATACCACTTTTTTTTACCTGATAACAGTGTAACCATAGAGTTTAATTGTAAATATGAATAATAAAAAAACTAATGCACTTAGTTATTTGTGCATTATTCTAATTCATAGTAATGAAAGCCAGTGTATATTGATAATGAACACTATGTTGCAAGAATTCTCGAAGCTTTTTGGATGGAGCTGAGGAAGAAGAAATAGTCTGTCATTTTAGTGTCTAAATATTTCAGCCAAATGTTGGTTTTGACAGAATATTTTGAAGAGAAAAATAGAGACTAATATTGGATTAATCTCAAGTGGTATTGCTTTCATGATTTAAGGGTCTAATGATCCTCAAGAAAGGAATTATTGCAATATAATTATTTGGGAACTTACGAGGTGTATGTTAGTCATGTACAGTTTTTAAGTGTTGCAACAGTTTTTAAGTCAGATTTCTAAGTGTTGTAACAGTTATTAAGTAAGATTTCTAAGTGTTGTAACAGTAATCAAGTCAGATTTCTAAGGGTTGTAACGGTTAAGGCAGATTTCCAAGGGTTGTAACAGCTAAGTCAGAATTCTAAGGGTTGTAACAATTATTAAGTCAGATTTCAAAGTGTAGTAACAATTTAAGTCAGATTTCCAAGTGTTATAATAGTTAAGTCAGATTTCTAAGTGTCGTAACAATTAAGTCAGATTTTTAAGTGTTGTAACAGTTAGTAAGTCAGATTTCTAAGTGTTCTAACAGTTGAGTCAGATTTCTAAGGGTTGTAACAGTTATTCAGTCAGCTTTCTAAGTGTTGTAACAGTTATTAAGTCAGATTTCTAAGGGTTGTAACAGTTATTAAGTCAGATTTCTAAGTGTTGTATGAGGAGTTTTTTCAACTTGATGCAATATGTAACCAAAATTTTTCACTTCGTCATAAATATCTGGACAAAATACTTCGGTAGCAAAGGGCGTATTGGTATTGCTGGTTTAAAATTTTCCTAGCATTTAAAATAGTACTCCATGATCTAATGTTGACAATCTGATTGTTGGGAATGTTGGGCAATCAACATGAGTGATGCCCTATGCGAGGTAAAAGAACAAAGATCTGTGATGTAATATAATATTCATACCTTTTAATCTTGGCAAAATACTTTCCATCATATGAAATCAACACTTGGAAGATTTCATTCACTCCAGCAATTTGCAACTTTTGCATAAAACATCTTGGTACTATGGAAATTTTAACTCCTGACTAATTCAAGTTTTCTCTGTTATTCTCAAATGGTTATTGGACAATTCTATGTTATTTTATTAATAGGAAATGGTTTTTTTTTTTTTTATGAGTACCTTGAGGTACGTAGTTGGTGAGAGCTGTAGCTGGCTCTTTTCTGAAAGTTACTGAGCTCATGTGAGACAAAATAAAGAGAGGTGGGACAATGTTGGCACCGAAAAATCTCGCCAGATTATAGGAGAATATTAAAATTTTTTTAGAAATGTTATAGCCAGGGTCAAGTAATAATAATAATAATAATAATAATAATAATAATAATAATAATAATAATAATAATAATACGTGGCGCCGTGGAGGAGTGGGTTAGGTCGTCAATGGACTTAAGTCAAGTTAATCAACATTGGGGCTGGTCAGTCGTTGGATGGGTGACCGCTCTCCTCGGCGTTGATTCCTTGGGAAAGGATCTTTACCATAATTTCCTCAGTCTACTCAGCTGTAAATGAGTACCTATCCCTGATGGGGTAGGGTCCAGCTATGGGTTAAATAGCAAAACTCAGCAATGATGGAAAGAAATGAAGGAATAAACGACAACGACGTAAATGGAACTCTGGCAACAGGGAGCTTCGTCCGGCAACCAGGTATTCAACCCAATTGAAGGGGAAGACGGGCAGGTACTTGGAGGTCGTCATCCAGCAACTGATCACCACAACGACAGTAATCAACAGCCTGAGATTGGAGCTACAGAAGCAAAAAGGAAGAAATGGACAAGAGAAGAAAATAAGGAAATATGGAGATGCTACATCAGAAGCAACCCGACGGAGAGAGGATATAGAAGAAGATTGGTCAACATCTGGAATGAGAGGAATAACACCCCCCAAACAGAGCAGAGGTTGGCAGACCAAGTAAGGAACATAAAGAAAAAGAACTGGCTCTCCCCAACAGAAAGATAAGAACTGGAAAGGGAAATGTCACACGACAACGAATTACACGAAGACGAACTGAGAGACGATGCCACAGAAGACGACAGGGAGAATGAGGTATCAAACAACGACACACGAAGAAACACCGACGAAAGTAACAGAGAGGACGGAATGGGTAGAAAAGATTAGACAATGGATGGAGCCAGATACAGAGAGAACAAAGATCCCCTCCATGAAAGCCTACAACACCAAGAAATTAAAGGAGAAAACAAGTGAGGTCAATGAAATAATGGGCATAATACACACCACCAGTATCACAGAAACAAAATAACTTGGCATATGCAGGAGAAAGATTAGTAGCAGAACTGATGGGGATTCGAACACCAACACCACCAGCACAACCATCCCAACAGAAACCAAAACAGCAACCTCCTTGGAAAAGGCGCCTGGAAAAGCAAATCATGGTGATGAGATCTGACTTGAGTAAACTGAAAGAGATGGCAGAAAAAAGGCTAAGAAGCAAGAAAACAAGGGAGGAACTCAACAAGAAATACAAAGTACAAGAGAGGGGGACTAAACAACACAATAGAAGATGTAAAACAGAGGCTTAAGGCCAAAGCACGTAAGATCCACGGTACATGAAACAGGAATAGGGATACCAACCGAACAAACTATTCGGAACAAACCAGAAAAAGACTATACAGCCAACTAAGAGGGAAGACAAACCACCCAGACAAAATTCCTGAAGCCGAACCAAGTAAGAGACTCTGGGAAAACATATGGAGCAATCGGTATCACACAACAAACATGCAACATGGCTCCAGAAAGTCAAGGGAAGGAAGAAACAGGGAGAATAAAACAAAGATTCACAGAGATCACGACAGACACAGTCAGACACCAACTAAAGAAAATGCCAAACTGGAAAGCCCCAGGTCCCGATGAAGTCCATGGATACGGGCCCAAAACTTTCAGGCCAAAGGGAAGAAGTCCTTAGGAACAAAAAGACAAGAGTAAGGGAAATATAGCCAGTAACTACAGGCCTATCACCTGCCTACCAATCATGTGGAAGTTACTAACAGGTATCATCAGTGAAAGGCTTATACAACTACCTAGAGGAGACAAACACCATCCTCCACCAACAGAAAGGCTGCAGAAGGAAGTGTAGGGGCACAAAAGACCAGCTCCTGATAGACAAAATGGTAATGAAGAACAGTAGGAGAAGGAAAACCAACCTAAGCATGGCATGGATAGACTATAAGAAAGCCTTCGACATGATACCACACACATGGCTAATAGAATGCCTGAAAATATATGGGGCAGAGGAAACACCATCAGCTTCCTCAAAAATACAATGCGCAACTGGAATACAATACTTACAAGCTCTGGAATAAGACTAGCAGAGGTTAATATCAGGAGAGGGATCTTCCAGGGCGACTCACTGTCCCCACTACTCTTCGTAGTAGCCATGATTCCCATGACAAAAGTACTACAGAAGATGGATGCCGGGTACCAACTCAAGAAAAGAGGCAACAGAATCAACCATCTGATGTTCATGGACAACATCAAGCTGTATGGTAAGAGCATCAACGAAATAGATACCCTAATCCAGACTGTAAGAATTGTGTCTGGGGACATCAGGATGGAGTTTGGAATAGAAAAATGCTCCTTAGTCAACATACAAAAAGGCAAAGTAACGAGAACTGAAGGGATAAAGCTACCCGATGGGAGCAACATCAAACACATAGATGAGACAGGATACAAATACCTGGAATAATGGAAGGAGGGGGATATAAAACACAAGAGATGAAGGACACGATCAGGAAAGAATATATGCAGAGACTCAAGGCGATACTCAAGTCAAAACTCAACGCCGGAAATATGATAAAAGCCATAAACGCATGGGCAGTGCCAGTAATCAGATACAGCGCAGGAATAGTGGAATGGACGAAGGCACAACTCCGCAGCATAGATCAGAAAACCAAAACCAGGAAAACATATGACAATACACAAAGCACTACACCCAAGAGCAAATACGGACAGACTATACATAACACGAAAGGAAGGAGGGAGAGGACTACTAAGTATAGAGGACTGTGTCAACATCGAGAACAGAGCACTGGCCCGGGGCAATATCTGAAAACCAGTGAAGACGAGTGGCTAAAGAGTGCATGGGAAGAAGGACTAATAAAAGTAGACGAAGACCCAGAAATATACAGAGACAGGAGAATGACAAACAGAACAGAGGACTGGCACAACAAACCAATGCACGGACAATACATGAGACAGACTAAAGAACTAGTCAGCGATGACACATGGCAATGGCTACAGAGGGGAGAGCTAAAGAAGGAAACTGAAGGAATGATAACAGCGGCACAAGATCAGGCCCTAAGAACCAGATATGTTCAAAGAACGATAGACGGAAATAACATCTCTCCATAGTAGGAAGTGCAATACGAAAAAATGAAACCATAAACCACATAGCAAAGCGAATGCCTGGCACTTGCACAGAACCAGTACAAAAAGAGGCATGATTCAGTGGCAAAAGCCCCTCCACTGGAGCCTGTGCAAGAAACATCAGCTACCTTGCAGTAATAAGTGGTACGAGCACCAACCTGAAGGAGTGATAGAAAATGATCACGCAAAGATCCTCTGGGACTATGGTATCAGAACGGATAGGGTGATACATGCAAACAGACCAGACGTGACGTTGCTTGACAAAGTCAAGAAGAAAGTATCACTCATTGATGTCGCAATACCATGGGGACACCAGATGTTGAAGAGGGACAAAGAGAGGGAAAAAAAAAATGGAATAAATATCAAGATCTGAAAATAGAAATAAGAAGGGATATGGGATATGCCAATGAAATCGTACCCATAATCATAGGAGCACTAGGCACGATCCCAAGATCCCTGAAAAGGAATCTAGAAAAACTAGAGGCTGAAGTAGCTCCAGGACTCATGCAGAAGAGTGTGATCCTAGAAACGGCACACATAGTAAGAAAAGTGATGGACTCCTAAGGAGGCAGGATGCAACCCGGAACCGGACTACTAAGTATAGAGAACTGCGTCAACATCGAGAACAGAGCACTGGGGCAATATCTGAAAACTAGTGAAGACGAGTGGCTAAAGAGTGCATGGGAAGAAGGACTAATAAAAGTAGACGAAGACCCAGAAATATACAGAGACAGGAGAATGACAAACAGAACAGAGGACTGGCACAACAAACCAATGCACGGACAATACATGAGACAGACTAAAGAACTAGTCAGCGATGACACATGGCAATGGCTACAGAGGGGAGAGCTAAAGAAGGAAACTGAAGGAATGATAACATCGGCACAAGATCAGGCCCTAAGAACCAGATATGTTCAAAGAACGATAGACGGAGATAACTCTCTCCCATATGTAGGAAGTGCAATACGAAAAATGAAACCATAAACCACATAGCAAGCGAATGCCTGGCACTTGCAACAGAACCAGTACAAAAAGAGGCATGATTCAGAATGGCAAAAGCCCTCCATGGAGCCTGTGCAAGAAACATCAGCTACCTTGCAGTAATAAGTGGTACGAGCACCAACCTGAAGGAGTGATAGAAAACGATCACGCAAAGATCCTCTGGGACTATGGTATCAGAACGGATAGGGTGATACGTGCAAACAGACCCAGACGTTGACGTTGATTGACAAAGTCAAGAAGAAAGTTATCACTCATTGATGTCGCAATACCATGGGACACCAGAGTTGAAGAGAAAGAGAGGGAAAAAATGGATAAGTATCAAGATCTGAAAATAGAAATAAGAAGGATATGGGATATGCCAATGGAAATCGTATCCATAATCATAGGAGCACTAGGCACGATCCCAGATCCCTGAAAAGGAATCTAGAAAAACTAGAGGCTGAAGTAGCTCCAGGACTCATGCAGAAGATGTGTGATCCTAGAAACGGCACACATAGTAAGAAAAGTGATGGACTCCTAAGGAGGCAGGATGCAACCCGGAACCCCACACTATAAATACCACCCAGTCGAATTGGAGGACTGTGATAGAGCAAAAAAAAAAAAAAAAAAAAAAAAAAAAAAAAAAATAATATAATAATAATAATAAAATAATAGGAAAGTTATCATATAAAATCAATTAGCTAAACAACATTCTGTTAACTCTGTTTGATAGAGGGTCTTTTTCCAAAAAAAAAAAAAAAATAATAATAATAATAATAATAATAATAATGATAATGCAGGTAAATATAATGAGCAATTTACTGTGATTTGCTAATACGAACTTACACTAAGAAAGCCTCCCACTTTCGCTTTGCAATTCAAATTGGAATTGATATTTATAGAAGCTATGGAAAAATTGAATTTAATATCATTAAGATGTGGTTCATAGAAGACTACAGACGCTCATTACGGGTCTAAAAAAAGACCCTGTCCTATCTGTGCCCCTTTCAGTAAAAGTAGGCCGGCCAAGTATAGGATGTTTGAAGTACGGTTATGACCGAATTATCTGATTACTTACCTTTGTAAGCCTAAAGATCGGTGATTATGATGTCATTAACTTTCTGCCTCATCTCCACAGGAAATCGTCTGCAGCACTGCATATTGGGACAAGCTGATTAGACAGACCACAGCATCGCCTCGCAATCCACAAGTGTCTACGAACGAAAGAACTAAGGACTTCAAGAAAGGCCTAACGTTTATATTTAACAAGTAGAATGCAGTGCTTAACCTGTGTCAACAGCTGCCTATGTCCAGATGAAATAGTCACAAGAAAACATATTATCTTGGGAAGAGTCATACTTTGACTTTGAGAGTTTGCAAACCGCTTTTGACTATTGAAAACTCTGTCAGTGTTAAGTTTATTTCATCAAGGTCACAGCAGTGCCTATCGACCCAAAAGTTTGTCTAGTTCAGCTTTGCTTCTTGTAATTTGAAGTAGGAACTATAGGAGTCTAATAGGAGTCTGTATCATGTGACGCTGTCCACTGTGATTCAGGAGATAGATTTTGTTACAGAAACCTGCTACTGGTTTTAATATTTCAGGAAAAATATTTCTATTTTTATTTTCTTTTCAGTTGAATCAGGTAGCTCAGTATTATTCAGGATGTATAGATTATTTGTACCTAAAGCTCATACCAGCTTAATTTAAACTAATAAAAGTATTTGCCTTAGAGTTTTTATAAGTTTATTGTCAGGTACAATATAGCTCTGAATGTTCCAGGATCCTTAGTTTTCTTGCTAAGACTTCTTATCACTTTGAGAACAGCTTTCAGCTAGTTCAGCACACTTCAGGATGTAAATAGTTTATTTCCTACTTAAATTTCTCTATTAGTTAGAAGCAGTTTAGTGGTTTCAGAAAATATACGTATATTGATAACTCCATTTCCTTACCAGGTTAACAATGGCGATGTGGTTCTTTGCTACTCGAGATTCACAAGTTTATCATGTCAGGTACTTCAGTACATTCGGGACAGTTTCTACTTCCATTTCTTACCAGTTTAAAAATGACTATATGTTCAATCAGTTTTAGGATACGTACATAGTTTTTTTTTTTATAAATTCTTATATGTTTAACATTAGCTATCAAGTAGTTCTGTATGTTTCATAATACATTTTTACATAGTTTTGCTTGATCTGTTTAGTGTCAGTGTGATATTAGTCAAAAGGAGCTCAGTGTGTCTGGATACGTAGTTCATTTTATTTTCTTGTGAAGTATTAGCTGTTAGCTAGCAACTTTAAGGACATCATCTTTTTTTGTTTTACATGAATCAGCAGTTTAAAATTAGCCATCAAAAATCTCGTTTGGTTTCAGAATACACAGACTTTATCTGAGTATCTTGCTTAAATATTTCATTCGTTTAATAGTTGCTGTTTTAACATGCAAATTTTTTACTTGAATTTCTCAGCAGTGTTAACATCAGCTGCCAAGGAGCGTCAGTCATTCATTCAGGTTACATAATTTCACCTGTGTTCTCATTAGTTTCATATGTTCCACCAGGCAGTTAAGGGTGCTTCAGTCTACATAATTTTAAACAAATTTCTTGTTAGTGAAATAGCACCTATTAGGCAGCCATGGCTACTTTGTGACTATTCTATATCGAGAAGTCACTTATGTTAAAGAATAGTTTTCCATCAACTTGGTTTGATATTTCAGTCAAGTAATTGACTGTTTCACAGAATACTTCTTTTGTCTAGTTGTGATTTGCAGTATCCAGTATCCAGTAACCATAAATGGTAGGATATGATGATGATTTTCTGTCATTTCCGGAAGTTCAGCAAAAACTATCAATAACTTCTCGTATACATTTTTGAAAGTTTTGTTCACATTTTGTTTCTTTAGTGATTTATATCAGATTTCCTTTAGAAAATTGGGGTTAGTTCCGAGGTCCTGTCATTGTATAATGTTATATGAATGTTGGTTGTTTATAGAAACTCTGGTCACTGAAAAGCTGTTTTGATACAAAAGAGTGAACTCATCTTAAAGCATTGACACGATTGTACTTTTAAGACGGAGATGTTTCAGAATTAATTTACTAGTTTTGATCTCCAAGAAGTGTAAAGAGCTCTTGTATCAAGGGCATTATCTTCCTGGCATCGCTGCATATTTCAAGACACTGAGGCTGGCATGGGGAGTTCCACATTAAAATTGTTACTTTGAGGGCAATCTAGTATTGTTGTCAAAATGTATCATTGATGAATTATCTAACAAATGATCTCTAAATTTCACTGTTACTGTAAGGGCCATATGCAATACTGTTAATGGCATTTTATGTACAAGATTCAGTCATACTGAATGCATTATTCGAGGGTAATTTGGTTTTTCCGAAAATATCCTAGGCCAGTGAATCTGTAAGTAGACTCGGATTCAAAGCGTTACATTAATTTAGATAGATATTGTTAACAAGGTGCCTATTAGGTATATGACTGTCAATTCGAGGTATCTTTGAAAGGGAGTCTAGTTTTGACAAGGCTATATTTGACATATGAATGAATAAGCATTCTCAGTTATGTGAACAGTTTATTTGACTTCGTTACATTGATAGATAGACTTTCTTGGAAGATTAAAATCATCTTGAGAACTAGTCATTTATTTTTCTCTAGGACACTCAAGAGACTCATAGCTATTGGGATATTTACTATGTAATTGAATACGATTTTTTACTGTTTTGCGTTGCATGCAATTCACCTTCTCTCTTAGCAAGGTTCTCACAGGGAGAATGATTGTCATGAACACTGTAAATTGGAGTAGTTAGGTTCAAGAGGTTGAACAGCAAAGTGGAAGACACTTAAGGGGAAGCTATCTAATAACTATTGAGTTTTGTTATACATAGACTTGGCTTCAAGAATAATTACCCGAAATTAAATCTTAACAGATGAGTACGTACTGTCTAAACTTAGGACCCAAATCAATTCTGAAATTGTCTGTAGTTACATTGCAAGAGGGTACATCTTAAGTTGCTTGTGACTCTTAACAGTAATTATTTGAGAAATGCGATTGATTTTTAGTTATAGGCCTAGTCACTTTTAGAAAAAGGGCAACAGTGTCTTGACATATGGAGAATTTTTGTTTAAGATATGTTTTTTTTAGCGTTGAATTATTGCATTGAGTTCCCACTGAGTTCATAGTTAAAGATTTAACAGATATTGTTAAAAAAAGTAACTGTTATTGTTAAAGATTTAACTTTAAATTTTAAATAATGGGAAAATTAATGTCATACCAAATTGTAAATTGATTTTGTACAGAAACTCTATGTTTTAGCTTTCTGCTCAGTTCTCACCAAGTACTGTATAAGGCTTCATTTATCTAGGAGTATCCATTGCTCTTGTTAAGTTCTAATGAAACGAAATAAGTCTAAAAACTGCTGTAAATACTGTAGAGGTTCCAGAAAAGTCTGAATATAAAGACCAGATATTGTTGTAAATTGATGTAAGTAACTTCCAGTCTGCCTAAACTTTTTTTTTTTTTTTTTTTTTTTTTGTCAAGTCGAAATCTTCTATAGTATACATTCAGGGGGATCGTTTCGTTCTGCTGTTAAAGCTGTTACGTTGAAACACTTTCCAGATTTACAGCACAATTTGCAATCTTTCACTTTTCATGCTGTAATAAACCCTTCACAATTTGTTGACCAATTACTGCATATTCTCTCTCTCTCTCTCTCCACATGGATTTTTTAAAGCTTAATTTAATACTTCTTTTATTCCCGCTTATTCACACTACATACTTCAAAGTGCTTTTTCCGTGACTTCTAGGCACAGGGATTAAATACCTCACACTTCTGTTCACATGCTCACACTTAAAAGCTTCCTTTGATCACATTAAACTCTCTCTACACACACAACAAAAAACATTTGTATGTTCAATATGTCTATAATCACAAGATATTACGATGTTAGGTGAGGGTATGAAACAGGTAGTAGATCTTTGGGTGAGTAATATTTGTTTTAGTACCTAAATTCAAGTGAATTCTGTTGTTGTTTTTTGTCATGTTAATTTAATGAGATTAAGTTTAGAGGGTAATATTGTCCTTAATGTTAGAGAAGGGAAGCCTTTCTTTAGCACTGTCGACGAAGTGAGAGCTGGAGCAGTGGTCTGTCAAGGTTAAATATTAACCTGGAGTTTGAAGAGAATTTCTGAATTTTGACTTCTCATTAATAGACCTAAGTTGAAATATAGATGTATTCTTATATGTATGTATGTATGTATGTATATATATATATATATATATATATATATATATATATATATATATATATATATATATATATATGTGTGTGTGTGTGTGTGTGTCGTGTATAAACACTGTATGTACACAATTTTGGTTCAAAAAAATGGTTTTTTTGAAAAAAAATAATAAATATATATATATATATATATATATATATATATATATATATATAGATATATATAATATATATTAATATTAATATAGATGTGTGTGTGTGTGTGTGTGTGTGGATAAACACTGTATGTACACAAATCTGGAAATATTTAAAAATAAAGGCTCTGGGTGCCAGCAATGCAGTGCCCCCGGGGTTGGGGGGAGAGAGAGCACCCCCTCAGCTGGAGGTAATGAAACCAGTCGGTTACCAACTTTTGGAGGTCGACGACCCAAAATAGGGCTTATTATAATAATTAAGTTTTCTAAACTGATGGCCGGCCAGTTGGGAAGAAGTCTTGTACGTATGTACTTCCTTCATGCTTTTTAATATGTTTGTCTGTTTTGTATGCCACTAGGGAAGATATGTTAGACCCAAATGTCAGAGAATGTTGTTAAGTACAGTTAAGCCTAAGGTGGGCGTGGCAAGGCTCAAATCACTAAGACAAGCCTTATAGACGTACGTTCACTCTCGTGGCTGTAGTTTCGTACATCGGTAAATGTTCTGGTTGATTCGTAGTGTCTTGTGAAACATTGTATGAGAGCCTATATCCTTAAACCACCAGAATTTCGTCCTAAAGTATAATGGCCCACCCACAAAAAATTTCCAAAGTCCATTTCCTCTATGGATGACTTGTAATATCTGCAGGTGTAAACGTACATTTTGGCATTCTGTTTTCCGCCGAGATTTCTAATCTTGAAGAGTTCCTCTGACATCATCATCTTAGAAAATGAGTGTTTTTTGGTATAATTACGCCTCATAGAAAACAGGAGAATAAATAAAGAAAGATGGTGACGAAGACAAATATATATCTTGAATGTATTATTAGCCGTTTTGCCATTCTTAGTACCAGACAGAATCCTTGACTTTGAGAGCTGAAAAATATGTTACTCTAAATATTAATTGATATAGCTATGAATAATTCGTTAAGAAAATCTACAATTCTGTTTTCTCTAAATATCTTGTAAGATTTTGTCTCGCATCTTGTCACAGAATTTTTGTTGTGTTGAGTCTCGTAAAAGACCCTGGAATATGTATATTTTTTATCATTAGGTTCTGTTATTTCATATACCATTTTCTGGCCTAATTTATGTAAATTCGCTATAGTGACAGGAAGAAAAAATTCCGGCTTTATGAGCATTATTTACCAAGATTAGAGAATTTGTCCTGTTTGCTATTATTATTGTGTTACTGGAAGTTTTTATTACTTTACATGAAATTTTCCTACAAGATTTATTTTCAAGTGTATTTGGTGTCATTTATCTTCAGATGTCTAAAAACGTGTACTGTAAAGTTTTTAAACTAACTTATAAAGTTAAAAGTCGTCTTGAAAGATCAAAGGTAATTCTAGAAGATATAAAGTTCCAAGATGCAAAAGTTAAACATTTTCTTATATGTGAAGTAAGTCTGCTCAAGACAAAGTTAAAAGTCATGCTAAAAGCTTTTAAAGTAAGTCTTGAAAAACATTCTGAAAGTTAAAACTCATCCTGTTGGTCACGTCTATGACAAAACTTTTGATTATATGTCGGACACATGCCGTCGTTCCAAAAGGTGGTACCAGCTGGGGGCTCAAATGCCTTCTCGTCTTAGCCTTGGCATTTAATTCGTGTACATGATATAAAGAAGGATAAAATACCACGATGGCCATGTTTGAAAGTCTGTGTGAGAAACCTTAACAAATTTCATAACATCGTCAGTTAATTAGATAAAGTCTCGGGTGTTTGTAAGTGTTAATCGTAAAGGACGGTTTATTGAAGCCTTTGCAAAACTGTTTGTGTGCAATAATGTATCTTTGGATGTACTAGAAAGATTATTATAGGCCTAGTACTTTCACCAAATACCTTGCCATTAAGTCATGCTGAGATTCTGAGGCTGTGAGGGATAATAAGATTGAAAACAAAAGGTTTTCCCTATCGTCTAATTAGATGAGGAAACTGTCCTTAGGTTACTTTTCTAACGTAAGGCTCAATTGTATAAAATAGAGCGTAATCCCATGAACGAGTTTGATAATAAAGTTCAAGATGAACCATGCTATTAGTCATTTCTTTACAGAAACTGCAGCACATTTTAATGCTTATTTTTTAAATTTTTACGTCTGTTGGTAACGGTTTAGTGGCCTCAGGCGCTGACAGGTTTCCTCAAATGTTTTTAGACAGAAAGTGTCATACGAGTTTAATGGGCTTTTTGTTAGCTCGTAGAATTGGAGGTGCATGTCCCAGATGTGAATATTTTTTTTTTTATTGACTACTCTTACATAGGCCTTATAAATTACATACTAGATATATCATTCGCATTATGCAGGGTGTAGCCTCTTTTACCCTAGTTACATAGGTTCCTAATACAATATATACATTGAGAGACTAACCAGGGCTACCCAGATCTTCCTACCAACAACCCTGGTTACCATTCTAATCTCCACTCAACAGATCGATTGTTCTTTAGACCTGGAGGAACGTCAATGGCCAACCAGCCATGGCCCCGTTGCCTACGTGACGTCGCCGCCCCCCGACAATACCCCCTATAAGTTGGAAGTATATGCTCAGGACCGCCCCCACAATGATCTTGATGGAGAGCAGTCTCGATGTCGGGGACCCTCATACCCAGGTTGTTTGGCAAAAACAGCGGAATGGATCGCTTGAAAGGACCGCCCTCTCCAGTTTCCCATTGCCGCTTCTATAGATGGAAGAGTGTCTGTGATTTCTTTGCTCTTCTTTATATCCGGTGTGTCGTATTTCGAGACTTTATTCTTATGGAATACGTTGATCGAGTTAACGTTAGAGTCGGCAACAACTTGTGCGTCTATAATCATGGAGCCGGTTGCCTTCCACACCAGAAGGTCCGGCTTCCTTAAGCCCTCTCTCGTTGTCATCCGTGGTTCTAATAACGTCTTGAATCCTGCCTCCTCAGCCTTCGATTTAAGGTATTTTACTACGCTGTCATGCCTCTTTATCCTCCACCAAATGGTTGAACAGCGGGGCACACCTGAAAGATTGGTGGGTAGTGTGCCCGGGAGTACATCCTAGATCGCATCGGCTTGATGTATCTCTGCCGCGAGCGGTTCGGGCTGGGGTTAGGTAGAATTCCCATTCGAAGTTTTACTGCGTTCACATATGTGCTTCCCCTCATGAGGCGGTTCCCAGCGTCTAGCCATTTGGGCTTTATACCAAAGGAGGCTTCTTTCAGTCCCGTTCCATCTATGGAGCCATATAGTTTCGTTTTCCAGTTCGTAGGGGCCTGGAGGGGGGAATGTCCTTCAGGTGTTTCCTCGCTATGGCACCTCACGACTCTGTCTCCTGATCTTTCCAGACATCCTAATAGGTTTTTCTTAGCGATTGGCGTACTATCCGCCAGACATTCGATTCCCAACCCTCCATCGGCAATTTTAGCGTAGAACACTCAAGAGTATCTTTTGGCAGATGTAATTGCCATTCCTTACGGGAATGTTTTCTAATTTCGCAGGTTCGAGTTTCTTTAATTGGTACCCTCTAATTTCGTCTTGATGGAGGACGTGGTGGTAATGCGGAATAAGCACAGTCTTAAGTGCCCAAAGTTTTTGTTGCGGCTTAAGAAGTGCTCTCTGCAGGTTTCCCAATTCGACTTGTATTCTCCTTATTGATTTGGGGCCATTAGGTGTCTGTATGACCCCCACTTCGACTCCAAGATATTTATAGAAGTTGGTTACTGACAGCTTTGGTAAGGTTTCTCTTTGATACGAATTGAATTCCCGGTCGTCGTGATACCAGGTTTCCTCCCTGGATCTGCCATAATCTCGGTGGTGGCGCACTTTCCTATTCCGGGTTCTAATCCCAGTTTAGCCGCTTCATCCAGTAGGTTCTTGATTGCCGATGTTAGACCGTCTCTCGTTGTTGCCACCACCACGATATCATCAGCAAATGCCAGGTAGTTGATCTTTTCGCCCTGCAGGGTGGCCCCAACACCCTCAGGGATCTTCTTCAGCACTTGATCTAATGCGATGTTAAACAGAAGAGGAGACATAGGGTCTCCTTGCATCACTCCTCTCTTGATTTTTACGGTCACCCCATTGATGTCGGTACTTATCTCCTGATAGAAGTTTTTCAGGTATGACACGGACTCATTTGTTTGAGTCCCGCCTTCTCAGGGGCTCTGAGCAGTGCCGGGTGACTGATAGAGTCGAACGCCTTTTTGAAGTCTATGAAGGCGATATATAAATTCGTGTGATCTTCTTTCGTCTCGCTTCATAAGTTCCTTCACGATCAGGATATTTGCGCTTCACCCTTCTTCTGGTTTAAATCCTTTTTGACGTTCTGATGTTGGGAGGTGCTCTGATAGTCTCTTTGCTAGTATCTGTGAAGGCCTCTCGTTAAACCAGAGGTGATTGTGATCGGTCTATAGTCCTGGATCTCCTGGACTATCTGATTTTGGGCAATAAGGTAGTCCTCCCTTTGGACCACTCCACAATACATACTTTTGTCCTAAGGACAAGATCATAGAACTCTTTGATTTTTTTTCTGTTGTTTCAGCTGCCTCTGATGTCCGACGGCTTTCCACACCGTCTGGGCCTGGCGCCGAGCTTAACTTCATTTTCTTCTTCATCCATTCGATTTCTTCAAACATGACTGGCTCTAGGATAGGAAAGGTGGTATAGTCCTGTCTGGGCCATTTTGTTGCTTAGAGAATATTTGATACAAGATTTGATTTGGTGGCTTTGGCTTTGGGGATATTTAGATGTATAACCGGTGTAGCTTTTTACATTGCTCCAAAACTGATCTTGGCAGGCTTCACCGAGTCATGGTACCGTTGAGAAGTCACTCAAAAATCAACTGATTTTACATTAATGTACCTGATCTTGGGTAACTTAAATACACTGGTCACGATTGGTAGTTAGAAATGTCTTTGGTTTTTATATTGATTGATGTGCAACTTAAATTTCTAGATGTCAGTGGATTTGTGTAGAGGTTTTCAGTGTGATACGGTAATGTCATCCTGGATGATGCTATGTTACTTTAAGGTTAGTTTTATGATGTTGATTTGTGATTAATCCTTACTCATGATTGCCTTGGGATTCTAAGTGTTATTCCACGAAAGTCAAGTTTTGGAATAATTGAAGGATTGAAGGATTTCATAGTTTGTAAGTGGTAAACTTTGGTGTACAGGAAACCTTGATAATGTCTAGCTTTGTTAGGGTTTTAGTAAGTTTCATCTTTGCTACACAAAAAAAAAAAAAAAAAGTAGAATCGTTAGCTTAATGCAGTATTGGATCTCCTCATCTCCAGATGTTTTAAGACAGGAGCAAATTCATTCCTGCTGTTTGCTGACATTTCCTATTATGTGTACGTATCTCTCTCTCTCTCCTTCATTCCTTTGGTTTATGACCAAATTAGTCCAGGGCAGTGGTGTTGGACATGTAGATGCTGTTTGCAATGGCCTGTAAAAATCTGGGAATGTGTTTTTGGTGCACGAAGACAATCAGGATTCATCTTGTTAGTATCGTCTGAATACAGGATACAACAGAGTTTGCTAGTGTTTGCAAGAGGTCCTGGATTCAAGAAAGAAACTGGTTCAAGATCAGTTAGGATTCAGGAAGTCTTTGCTTCTGTAACATTTTGTTTAGAAAGTGTCTTGGTTTATGATAGTTTTGGTTTCTAGAGTGTCTTATGTTAGTTTATGATAATTTTGGTTTCTAGAAAGTCTGTTAATCTGTGATGCTTAAACATTTCTTGGTCTGAAGTTTTGTTGGGAATTTTTTTTTTAAGTTATTGTGATGGTAATTGCTTCACAGCAAAGAAAGATAAAGAAAAGGAGAACGCATTTTCGAGAAGTTTGGCAGCAAGGAGGTTTTCGCGCCACTGTTGGAGGCGCCTATGTTCGTGGTTGTTCCAGAATCGGCAGGAGTGTTGTGGATCTCGTCGGGACGTGAGAAACGCCGCGATTTCTGATGCAATACCTCGTCTAGATTCATCTAAGAAGTTCTAGAAATCCCTGGAGTCGGTGACGTTCGCCGTAGGCTCCGCCCCCAGGATGCCATATAAATACGACGGAGGAAGTAGGAACAAACAGTGATCGTAGAAGAGAGAGAGATCGTAAAAGAGAGATCACCAGTTTAGTCACATAGAGCCACAGATCAGTTTATTAGTGAGAGATCAGCAGCAGCAGAGATCTTCCCTGAGATACGAGAAAAAAAAGGAACCGACGAAGGATCAATCAAAAGAAGAGTTGCTCGAGAGTTGATTGGATATTGGTCTAGTCGTCTTCAGGTGTGGTCTACCATGTTATCTCGACGTCGAGCAGACTTCAGAGAAGAAAAGGACCTGTTACAGGTGCTGGGGAATTCCTGCCTTACAAGAAGGTTAGTTTCTGCAATACGGAGTCAAGAGGATGTCTGCAATCGCCGATCTACATTTATGAAGCCATCTCTTCGAAGTGCCAAACTGTTTAGCAAGTATTCTTATTACCTCACTGTTTCCCCCAGTTCACGCAGTGTAAGATTCTATCTGTTTATGTAAATAGGAGATACCATTCTGCATTTACCTTTGTTAGTAAGCTTGTAAATAAACCTTTGTTGTGTTAGTGTTTCTTTCTATATTCATATCCCCAGTTTCAACTGTTTGTGTTGATAAGTTTTTTTCTTTATTTCATATTGAACCTGAAGCGGACCTCCCTCAGAGGCCGTAATATTGTCTCTGAGATCTTTGGGCCCGTAACATTTGTGGCGACCTTGCCTAGGCTATCAACACTTCAACAGTTTGAAACAGGGAAAATATAGAAAGAATCAGAATGAGTGAGATGGTGAAAGAGTTTATTGAGTCGGGTAAGCTACTAGGTCTAGAGGGGAATGATCTCCGTGAGTATGTTGAGAAGAAAGAAAGAGAAAAGTATGAGAGAGATGAAAGAGCGGCTGAGAGAGAAGCAATGAAAATGCAACAAGAGAGAGAAGTAATGAAAATGCAACAAGAGAGAGAAGCAATGAAAATGCAACAAGAGAGAGAAGCAATGATGCAGCAAGAGAGAGAGGCAATGAGAATGCAGCAAGAGAGAGAGATGTTGGTAATGCAGCAAGAGAGAGAGATGTTGGTAATGCAGCAGGAAAAGAGAGAGAGAACGTATGCATGAGTTGGAAATTGCTCGGTTAAGGGAAAGTACTCGTAACAGTCGGTCAGGCGAGAACGAAAACGAAGCTGATACGTTAGGTATGAATGGACAGTGCTACAAAATTAGTAACCAAAAGTTTGATGAGGGAGATGTTACGACATATTTCATGTGTTTTGAGAAGTTAATGGAACGAGTAGGTTCTCCTAAAGAAACGTGGACTTTATATTTGCAATCAGTTTTGAGTGGTAGGGCGCTTACTGTGTATAGTTATGTCTAAGAAGGAATGTGATAATTACGATATCGTGAAAGAAACCATTCTTAGCGCGTATAGGCTAGTACCAGAGGCGTACCGTAAGAAATTTAGAAATTTGAGAAAGGATGAAAATATTACGTATGTAGAATACGGTAAGAAGTTAGATAGGCTGTTTTTTGATTGGTTAACTTCTGCCAAGTTTGAGGATTTTGACGGTTTGAAGAACTTAGTGTTGTTAGAAAACTTCAAAGATAACGTATCCCCTGAGATTAAACTTTATATAGAGGATAGGCGAGAAGTATCTTTTGCAGGAGCAACTAGCCTAGCTGACGAATATAGTCTAACTCATAATTTGAGTGTTAGTAGGAAACGAAATGATCCTTCGTCTGGTAGAGTACAAAGCAGTAAAGGTTTCAGTCCTAGTAATAGCAATGCGAGTAAAGGTGACTATTCCTGTTATACATGCGGAAAACCTGGTCATACGTCTAAGGTTTGTAAGAGTAGAATGGCATCTAGTGGCTCAGAATTAACTTGTTTCCGATGTAATGGGAAAGGGCATTTAGCAAGAAATTGTGCATTAGAAAAGAAGGACGGTAAGAAACAAGTATCGCTAGTTAACCTTTCGTCAAGTAGGAATGATGTGATGAGAGAAACTAGGAAAGTTTTTGGTGAATTTCTGTCGGAAGGCGTAGTTTCCTCTTGGAGGAGTAGATTCGATAGAAGTGGTCTTGCTTCGAGACACAGGGGCTGCTGTCTCACTTATTCGAAGAGAGTGTGTGCCGAACAGGGCAGAAATCAATATGGAAGAGAAAGTTATGTTAGGTGGATTTCCTAACACTTGTGTTCTTTGTCCTTTGTTGAAGTTGAATTTAGAAAGTCAGGTAGTGTCAGGAGAAGTAAAGGCGCTGTCACACTAGCGAAATTTCCGTCGACTTTTTCTCTGAGTTTGTCGTCAACTTTCCAAAGAAGTCGACGTCATTCCGTACACTGATTGTCACACACGATCTTCTTCATAACGTGGTTGTTGTCGTCAAAACGTAAACAAAAACCATCTAAGCTGTGACTTCCTGGAATGATAAAACAACTGTTTTATAACACAAAACAACTAGTGGGTCGTGCTTGCATGTGTTTAATGATGCTGCATAGAATTAAAAAAAAAAAAAAAAAAAAAAAAAGTCTTTGGATTCGGTCCTGGTTAAAAAGACTGTGAACAGTTTTTGATTTAAAAAATAACAAGCTCGGGCTAGCTAGATAAGGCTATTCGTAACCATTGTTTGACACAAACCCAGTCAAGGACTATTATAAATTAAGCTAGAGAAACACTGCACAAATTTTAAAGATCTTTTTTATATTATTTGCTAATGCAAAAAAAAAAAAAATAATAAAATAACTGAGAGCAGACCTAGGCTATATAACAATCTGATATTCACGAAATAGCATGCTTATCTGTATAAAGATCAGCAAGTTCAGGAAAGTTTTCCCTGAGTCGCATGGTGATCTCTTGGTAATTTTTTCATCTAAGACCCTTTTTCGTGAAACTATCATGCTTATGGTCCCATAAGCATCGTCTCTCCCCCATATCTTCAACCAAAAACTGTTCTGGCAATCTTGTCCACTGTACCAAGAACTCCATATTGCATCTGATGACATGAAATGCCCGCTCTCCGAGATATGAAAAAACAGTAAAAGTCGACGGTAGCGATGGGTTGAATTCGATCGGTACCGTTTTCAAAATTCGTGACGACGACACCAGAAAGTCGTCGTCAAAACATGAAAAGTCGACGTCAAATTCAAAAGTCAACGGAAATTTCGCTAGTGTGACAGCGCCTTAAAACTTGCAGTTGTGGACAGTTTGCCCGTTGAAGGCGTTGACATTATTGTCGGTAATGACTTAGCTTTATCCAAGAATGTGAATCCTGTTGTGAGGAATATTCCAGTGTCTGAAATGGTAGTAACTAGGTCGGGTTTAGATACAGACATAGACTACGATCATAATTTGTTCGTGGATTCGAACGAGTGTGAGTTCGTGGATTCGAACGTGAGTGAGTTCGTGGATTCGAACGAGTGTGATAGAGGTAGCGAGGTTGATCTTAGCATGAGTGTGGCTGAGAGACCTAACTCTATCGTTGACAGTGATAGCCAAGGGGAAGGCGTAGCTGTCGAGAGTAACGTAGTAAATGTACCTGTATGTAGTCCTAGTTACGGTGATGAATTAGGCTCTAACGTTTTGGATAAGGATGAGCTAGTCAAGTTGCAGAAAGAGGATGAGACACTAACCCGAATTTTTGAATGTGAGCTGGATGATTATGATCTCGATGTGTGTAAGGAAACCTTTTGTGTAAAGGACGAAGTTTTGTGTCATGTTTGTCCTAAGCCAGGTAGTGAAAGGGGAATCACAGGAAAATTTGTAGTTTCTAGGAAGCTTCATGAATTAGTTTTGAAGTTAGCATATGATGAGCAAGGACATTTGGGAGTAAATGAAACTTTCAAGTGTATTAGTAGGGCGTACTTTTGGCCTAAGATGAAAAATTATGTATGTTTTAAGAGATATGTTTTAAGCTGTCTTGAATATCAAATTACCGGGAAACCGAATCAAGTAATTACCAGAGTTCCGTTGTGTAATATTTCTTCAGTAGGCGAATCTTTTGATGATGTAATTATAAATAAGTTTGGAACTTTGTCTAGAAGTAAGGGTATAGAGATGATTGCATAACTAATATTCATTATTATAAAAACAATCTAAGAGATGTTTGGCAATTAGCGGAGGAGAACGGAAGCGCTTGGCACTTAGCGAAAGAAAACGCGAAAGGAAGACAAGGGGAACTTAAAGGAAACATAAGCTAAGAGCAAACAAAAGAAGTTTGTGTGTAAGAGATAAAGTTTTAGTACTAGTCTCGAGAGGAAGTCCATTTTTACCTTATAAGTACGAAGATCTTTATTCAGTGTTAGAGGAGAGGGGAAGTATACATTATAGAATTAATGTGGGTAAGAATAGAGCAAAGGCAATGAATGTAAATTTGCTTCAGAATTATAAACAACGGCCCTTGCCGTGGCCTCCGCCCTTGTAACAGTGTTACTGAGTGAGATTAGTTTTGAGAAAAAAACACAAGAGGTGTTATAGTATTTATAAGTTTTAATCAGAGTTCAGAAAACGGAAAAAGTAAGAGAGAAACAATGTATTAGCTGATAGCCTCTCTAGAGATTCCTCAGAATGAGTAGCCTAATGACCGTTTTCTGTTTTGTCACGAGTGGTTGAGTGAATGAAGAAGTATTAAAGCTTTATGCAGAATTGTTTCCCCGCTGTTTAATTCTTGCTCTTCTTTAGAAAAAAAATAAAATCATTTTATTTCATTTTTTTTTCTCTTTTGGGGGGGCGTGTGATGGTAATTGCTTCATAGCAAAGAAAGATAAAGAAAAGGAGAACGCATTTTCGAGAAGTTCGGCAGCAAGGAGGTTTTCGCGCCACTGTTGGAGGCGCCTATGTTCGTGGTTGTTCCAGAATCAGCAGGAGTGTTGTGGATCTCGTCGGGATGTGAGAAACGCTGCGATTTCTGATGCAATACCTCGTCTAGATTCATCTAAGAAGTTCTAGAAATCCCTGGAGTCGGTGACGTTCGCCGTAGGCTCCGCCCCCAGGATGCCATATAAATACGACGGAGGAAGTAGGAGCAAACAGTGATCGTAGAAGAGAGAGAGATCGTAAAAGAGAGATCACCAGTTTAGTCACAGAGAGCCACAGATCAGTTTATTAGTGAGAGATCAGCAGCAGCAGAGATCTTCCGTGAGATACGAGAAAAAAAAGGAACCGACGAAGGATCAATCAAAAGAAGAGTTGCTCGAGAGTTGATTGGATATTGGTCTAGTCGTCTTCAGGTGTGGTCTACCGTGTTATCTCGACGTCGAGCAGACTTCAGAGAAGAAAAGGACCTGTTACAGGTGTTGGGGAATTCCTGCCTTACAAGAAGGTTAGTTTCTGCAATACGGAGTCAAGAGGATGTCCGCAATCGCCGATCTACATTTATGAAGCCATCTCGTCGAAGTGCCAAACTGTTTAGCAAGTATTCTTATTACCTCACTGTTTCCCCCAGTTCACGCAGTGTAAGATTCTATCTGTTTATGTAAATAGGAGATACCATTCTGCATTTACCTTTGTTAATAAGCTTGTAAATAAACCTTTGTTGTGTTAGTGTTTCTTTCTATATTCATATCCCCAGTTTCAACTGTTTGTGTTGATTAGTTTTTTTTTTTATTTCATATCGAACCTGAAGCGGACCTCCCTCAGAGGCCGTAATATTGTCTCTGAGATCTTTGGGTCCGTAACAGTTATGCATTCAGGAAGTTCGTCCTTGTGTTATATATACTTTCACTTTAAGAAAGTCAGTCTCTGGAAAGTCCAATTCTTCATGATAATCTACTTTCAGAAGGTCTGTTTTTCATATTTTTGTCCATTCATGTGGTCTCTTGGTTTGTAATACTTTTAGGCTTAAATTGTACTTAGTAGTTTGTGAGATTCTCTCTAAAGTAAATGTCAGTTGTGGCATATTTCTGTTTAAAATGTGTGTGTGTTGCTTTTTACTTCCATTTAGGCTGTTAATCAGTGGGCTTTTTCTTCAGTTGGTTCTTGAGAAAATTTTTGGTGACTGGAAAGTGTTTAGTTCGATATTTATTTTTTTTATTGTTTTATTTTATCTATATATTTATTGCCTAGAAGGAGAGTTAGTTTGGGTGATGTTTTCTTTGTGAAAAGTCTGGTGATTCAGGAGAGGTTTTCATTTTGACTGGAAATGATCAGATAGTGATATTTTTAGCCTAAAGATCTGTTGTTCTGCAAGTTATTTTCCTGTTAAAGTTCTCATTTACTGGCCTAAAAAGTTTGTTGTGTGGGAAGAATTTTGTTTTATAGGCCTGCCAGGTTTGTCAACTCAGTACCCAGAGTTGATTCTGCCCAGAAAGTGGTGTTTATAGGCCTGCCAAGTTTGTCAGTTTGGGAGTCAGAGTTGATTCTTTCCAGAATGTGGAAATTTGCCTTAAAAGCTTGTTATTTTTATCACTTGATTGATAGGGTTTCATCACCTTTCTACCTATGAAGTATATATAGAGGGCAATTTTTGTTTAGAAAGAGTCAGCTCGAATGAGAGATTTTGGTCACAAAGTATGTCAGATGGGAAAGTTTCTGTTAGACAAAAAGAAGTGTAGCTTTTTTTATGGACAGAAGCTATCAGGTAAAGTGTATTTTTCCTAATAGTACTCACGAGAATAGACGTTTAGTATTCTCTTCAAAATTCTGGATGTAAAGGGTTACCTAATTCACCAATAATAAGATAAAAGACAAAGATTTAGTGGGGCCTAAAAGCTGGAAAAAAAAGTTATTGAAACTTGTAGGTCTGGTATTAGCACATGAAAGGCAGATCTTGAGGCATAATGCATAAATTACAAAAAGTAAACTTTCCATGAAGCTTTTCCTAACTAGTACTCATTGGTCGTGGGTGTGACAACGATTTCCATAAATTGTCCGAGATGAAATAGCAATGGCAATTATTCTCTAGCTCTGGACTGACGATCAATACAAAGTTGCAATTCTTGGTACATTGTAGGCATTTTCTAGTATGTGAAACGATTTTATGTGCAATATTAAACAGTTTTTTTATTTTTATGACATTTTTAGACACGTGGCCTTATTCTGATAAGCATAACAAAGTTTTTATTTTTTTATTGTCAGTCCATTTGTTGAGATATATGAAACTAATTCTTTATAATGCTCAGTCCTGTTCTGGTAATCAATATAAAACTGGTCTTCCTACTTTTGCTAAACCTGGAATCTGAAAGATTTGTGATGGATTCCTTACTTCAAAACACCCGAAGGAATGTTCTAATCAAATCCTGGACATTCTTCCATAATTACCTGAACCTTTGCCCCCTAATTACAAGGTTATGAAGCAGATTATTCCTTAATAATAAGGCAATGGGAGGTAGAATATTGCTCTCTAATTGGGTATTTACCTCTTCAAGAGGAAGATTTCTTGCCCAAATTCCATGTTACTGAAAGGTTTATTCTACCAAATTACATGTTAATGAGCTAAAGTTTTATCCTTGATTACATAATTACTAGTTAGGACAAGTCCTATTCTTAATTACTATTAGTAGGTCTAATCATATCCCTAATCACTAGTTATATCTAATCCTATCAAATTCCATATTATTGGAAAGGTTTATTCATACCAAATTACCAAATTACTTGTAAATGAACTTGTTTAGTCCTTGATTGGATCATTACTAGTCTGGCCTAGTCCTACCTCTAATTATACTGGCAATGGGATGAATTTTGGCAAGATGAATCACACACAACCTAAAATTATGACCCGGTGGTCCACGTGTACGGTGAAGGCTAACGTTAGTCCGACCTGCTGTCCTGCTGGGGGAGGAAGAACTCGGGGCAGGAGGACATTAGCTTTGCACGTCTCTTGCCCATTTACCCGACTCAATCACTTACATTGAATGGTGCCTTTAGGCCTATGAGACGAAGTGGTGGCATTTTTGGGGAGGGGAGGAGTGCCTCAAGGCGCGCTTGTTCCACCTGAAGGAGTTTCAGTCACACGTCTGCTTTCGGAGAGTGTGTGTGTGTCTTGGTGTAATTAATTGCCTTTGTTGTAAAAGAATATATTTTACTTCAAATTACAAAGTCATCTTAAAGTTAATTTAGTTTTTCTTTGGTTTATATGTGAAATTCCTGTTAATTCTTTTGCTCAGAGAGACATCTGAAATAAATCTTGTAGATGGAATTATTATTAATAGGGGTTAGTTTTTCCAGACCTCCGAGTCTCAAGTAGACTCTTCTCGGGCTGGTTCTCAGGGATCAATCCTAAAAAAAAAAAAAAAAAAAAAATAGACTATTTGAGAAACCTGTCTTATTTAAAAAATTTATGATTTTATTAATTGAAAATCCCTGCTTTCCGCAAGAATATTTTTCATTTCCGAACTCCGCAGATAAATAGATCTTTCCTGGGTCCAATTTGGGCACTCAACAAGCAAATGCTGTACTGTCATGGGTGTTTGACATCTGTTACATTTCACTGGGTCAGCATGTGGTGTTGACATCAAGTGACCATGTGAGAATCTTGTGTGTCCTATACGTAGCCTTGCTAGGTTCACCTCTTTTGCTCTTTCCTCCTGTGAGGATGTTCTCCATGCATAGACTTCAGTTTTTATATTTTTGAGTTTATTTGTTGTTGGCACCGAGGCCCATTCTTCTTTCCAATCCTGGTAAATTAATGTTTTAACTGATTTTACCCAGTCTGAACTGGGGCATATGAAATTGTTGGAGGGATAGTGCAGGCTAATTTGGCAGCAGAGTCTGCATATTCATTTCCTTTTATTCCCACGTGTGCTGGGATCCAACATATTTCCATTGATATTCCTGATTGGAGGAGTTGATGAATTTTTATTTGAATTTCCTGTACTATTTGGTTTCCTGGTTTATACTGTCTTATTGCATCTATAGCGCTACGTGAGTCACTGAAAGTAACAGACACTTGCTTTTGCCTCAGATATCATATCTAGAGCCATCTGTATGGCTGTGACTTCGGCAGTAAATACTGATGATATTGAAGGTAGGCTTTTTTTACTTAACATATTTTTCGAATATGCAGATGCTCCTACTCCAACATTATTTTTGGAGCCGTCTGTATATAAATAAATTTATCGCCTTTTCTTCTAATGTTGCTCCAAAGCATGTTGGCGGTACATTTCCGTATTGTCATTTGTTTTTTGAGTAGGTAAGACAGGGAGGTACATATCTTTACTCTATTTAAAATCCATGGTGGTGGCAATTCCATTGGTGGAGTGAAAAATTGGATTCACATTATGTATGTTTCATTATGTATCTAGCTCTTTTTGGGAAAGAGCTAGTACTATTAACTGCTGTTACTTGATTACAGTTTTGGAAGCAGTAAGTTGCAGGAGACGATCCCGCTTGCATTGAAAGACCTCTTTGTATTGTTATTAAAATTACGGTGATGTTTTAAGGGAAGGGCAAAACACCTGCCTCGACCAAAAGTGAGTTTGTTGGGGACGATCGGAAAGCTCCTGTGCACAATCGCACGCCTTCATGGTGCACTGCATCAAGAGATTTTAATGCAGATTCTGAGGCGGATGAATATATTGGACAGCAGTAATCTATTATGGATAAGACTGTTGCCTTATATATCATTAATAAAATGTCTCGCTTTGCTCCCCAATTAGTGTGTGATAACTTTTTTAATATGGCAAGGGCTTTGATGCCCTTGGCTTTAATGTATTTGATGTGCTCTTTCCAACTTAAAATGTTGATCAAATATTACTCCTAGATACTTGATTTTTGTACAAAATTGTATTTCAGTGCTATAAAGATGCAGTTTGATGTTTGGTTCTTCATCCACCTTTTGTCTTTGTAGAAGACGATTGCTTTTGTTTTATCAGTTGAAAATTAAATCCAACTGAATTTGTCCAACTACATATATTTGAAATGGCAGTACTGAGAACTCTCTGAGGCATGTCTCAAATTACTACTCGTATAGTAAATGACAAAGTTCATCAACATATAAACTGTTTTTTTACACCACTTGGTAAATTTATAGTAATGTCATTGATTGCTAAAGCAAACAATGTACAGCTCAAGACACTACCTTGAGGGATTCCTTCTTCCAGTTTATAGGTTACTGAGTAGGAATTTTCTACTCTTACTTGAAAAGTTCTGTTTGTTAAGAAGTTCTTAATAAATATTGGTAAGTGGCCTCTTAGTCCCTTGGAGTGGAGTTTTTGCATGATGTTATGTTTCCATGTTGTATCGTATGCTTTTTCTATATCAAAAAATATAGCTACTGTTAATTTCTTTTGTTCAAAGCCTTTTTTGATATGATCTTCTAAATGTGTTAAGGGATCTAGGGTTGATCTGCCAGCTATTGAACCAGATTGTGTTGGTGTTAAAATGGTTTTCTTTGGTTATTACATACGTTAATCGTGCATTAACCATTTTTTCTAAGATTTTGCATAGGCAACTTGTTAGAGATATCGGTCTATAATTGGATGGATTACTTGCATCCTTTCCTGGTTTGTTTATTGGAATAATTATGGCATGTTTCCATTTATCAGGAAAGACACGTTTTAGCCAGATACTATTGTAAAATTTTAATAAATATGATTTAGCTATAGGAGCTAATTTTTCTATCATTTCAAATGATATTTTATCATATCCTGGTGCAGAGGGGATGACAAGAGTTGATGGCATTATCTAGTTCATCCATGTTAAAAATATAGTTATATTCCAGGTCTTCAAGAGTTTCAAAATTGAGTATTATATTTTCTTTTTTGTTTTCTGATACTTTTGAAATGTATCTAGGCTGGAGTAAGCACTGGATGTTTTCAAAATGTTTCCCAATTATGTTTGATATTTCATAAGTATCATGGTATATTTTTCCATTTAAATGTATTGCACTTGCTTGGAGGGTCTTTATATGTTTTCCATTGATTTTCCTTATCTTTGCCAGACATCCCTTGTGGATGTGTTTGAAGATATGTTTGAGACATATTCCTTCCATGATGCGATTTTTTCAGCTATTACCGTTTTTCTAAATTTGGCTGTATATTTTGTTATATAGTGGTTTAATGTGGTTAATTGTTATATTTGTTATAACTATTTTGTTTAATATGTTTATTACTATAGGGCATTTTGTTGAGTGATTTAAGGCGAGTTTTGAGTCTGTTTAGATTGCGACTCAATATATGTTTTATTTTACTTAATGTTGTTAATGTGGATTTCACCCATGGGACAGGGGATTGAAATGTGTTTTGGAGGGGGGGGGGGGAATCTTTTTCTGCAGCATTTATTATGAAGTTTGAGAAGGATTCACATGTAGTATTGTGATCTTCATGATGTGGGAATGGTGGTATGTTTCGTGTGTATAGGAAAATATTTATCCCAGTTAGCTTTTTGGATATTTATATCTTGTAGGTGGCAATATTTTGATATTACTTAAGTAGTTCAGAATGATTGGGAAATGGTCACTTGTGTATGAATCGTACTAGGACGTTCCATTCAAATTTCTCCGCTACATCATTTGAACATAATGAAATGTCAATTGAAGAAAAGGTTAGGTGTGTATTTGAAAAATATGTTGGAACTTCACTTTCATTGAGACAATACAGGTTGTGTTTCATTATAGTATTCTCTATGTTGATTCCGGATGTGTCAGTGGGTTATTAATATCCCATAATGGATTATGTGCATTAAAATCTCCTACTATAAAGTAGTGGTTCCTGTATACTTTTGCTAATAAGTTCAGAAAAATCACTGAAATTTGTATTGAAATTTGGTTGGTTATATAAATTACAAATAGTAATTTTACTTTTATCAGGCATATACAGTTTAATTGATGTTATTTGATATGGCATAGATGGTATGTCAACAGGTTCATATGTAATGCTATTATGAACGTATATGGCTGTGCCTAATTTTCCACCGTCAGTTGGTGAATAACAGGCAATTTTATAGTGTTGGATATTTGTAGGGTTACTTCCTATATGTTGTAGACATACCAACATTGGGTTGTGGTCTCTTATGATTCTTTGTAATTCACCCAGACGTAGTCGGGTTAAGAGACCATTTATATTCCATTGAATGATTTTATATTCCATTATTGGGAGGAATTGGTGTTAAATTCTGTAAATTGATTGCTGATTTTACTTTATCTCGTAGTTTATATGCATTTGAATTTATTTGTGGTTTTTTTAATCATTGTATTTGTATGTTGGTTATTAGATTCTGCAGTTGTTTGTTTTTCATAGTTGAATATTAATAAGTCTATTTTTTATTTTATAATTTCCTTTTTGTATTTTAAGGATTCAGAACATAATTCGTTCTCATGTTGGTGTGTTAAAGGGCACCTCCTTAATTTGGTAAAATTGTCAATACAATTGTACTGTGTCCTCTGGTCTTGGTAGTTAGTTGGTTATATGTACTTACAAAGCATTCATTACAACCACAAGATGAAGCATGTTTGGTAATGTTAATTATTGGTTCAGAAGTTTTTGGTCTAGCTTTAGAAATTTCTGGTTTTGTAATTCTATTGTTCCTTTTCTGTAGTGATAAGGACTGTTGGTTGAGGGGTTATTTGTTTTGTTGTTGTTAATGGGATATTTCGGTCTTGTGGATGGTTGGTGGGTGATAGTTATATTTTGGTTTGGTTTAATGGTATGATTTTCAGTAGTGCTTTATAGTCAAAATAAAATGTATTCTTTTTTAAAATGTTCCTCCGGTGTAGTTGAGTCTCTCTGGATTGATTGTAATTTTCAATATTTACTTTTTTTCCCTTAGGTGGGGTTCTTTCTAGAATTCTTTTCATTTCGCCAGTTCGATTATCATCATTATTTAATTCTTCTTCTATTGGAAGTTCTTTTCCATGGATAACTGAATCATCTATGTTAGTGGTGGTATTGGTTGTTGTAATATCACTTTTATTTTGGGTTTCAGTATTATTGGTATGAAATCCAGTTTCCATGTTTATACTATCTTGTTTGTCATTGTGCTTGTTTGATGTCTTGATTTTTAGTCACATTTGAAAAGGTGGGGGTTTTGGATGGATTGTTAACGCCTCTTACTTTTAGCTCAAGTCTGGCTTCCATGACTGACATTCCTGTCCTATTTATTAACAACTGAAGTTCTGTGTTTATTATTGGGTAAATGATGAACACTCCTTAGATTTTGCATGATGGGCTAGTCCACAATTAATACATTTTGATTGATTACAGTTCCAATTAGTGGTATGGTCATCTGATGCACAGACTGCACATATAGCCTTATTACGGCATCTTTTGTATGTGTGTCCATACCTTGAGCACTGTGTACATTGTAATGGTTTAGGAACAAAAAGGACGAACTTCTCTATTTTGTCCAAGAATTTTTATTTTAAATGGTAAGTTCTTGGCCTGTAAATTTCTTTTAGTTTTGGCAACTGTGGATAGTTTTACTTTTATCTTTCCTACTTGAAATAGAGTATATTTCTAAATCGTGGATATTGTTATATCTCAATTTTAGGGAGTCTAGCAATAGTTGTTTTGAAGGAAGCTCCTGCTTGCTATTGGGTAGGATGACTGTACCCTGACATAATTCAATGTTTCGTGGCTTGTAATTATTACCTTTATATTATTTATTTGTTATACTTAAAAAGGCAGTGGACTGCTTTTTATTGGTTACTTGGATAAGCCATTCATTGTCCTTGATGTGTCTGCATTCCATGTCTTGTGTTGGATATATGTTAAGTAATTTGTTTTCTAGCATCGCTGCTGAGATTTTGTCAGCAGCTTTGAGGACTAGAAATCTTGACCAATTATCAGGTCCAAAGAGGTCATCAAAATGTTACCAATGTGGGATTAAGTCGGTAATTTTTGTTTCTCTTTGGTCTTGTTTTATGTATGTTGCTTGTCTATTATGATTTTTATATTTTTCTGTATTGCTGGAGGATTATTTGTCTCTAATTCAGATTATTGTTCATCATATATGGTCCATTGTTACGATATGGAGTTTACCAATTTATTTTTGTTTGTTTCTTTTTTATTTATGCACTCTATTTGGTTTTCTGGCTCTGCTGCTTTACTTGGAACAGGGTGTTCCTTAGTATCTTTTATAGTACTTTCACTACTTGTGGCAGTACCTAGGAAATTCGGGAGTGACGTGCCAATTGTCATCAACTGTGCCGTAGTTTTTCCATCATGGGGCCCAGGGGTACTCAAATCATTTATTTCACAGTTCATAAATTTTGAGTTTAAAAAAAAAAAAAAAAAAAAAAAAAAAAAAAAAAAAAAAAAAAAAAAAAAAAAATTCTTGAAAAAATATCATTGGCCCTTTGCAAAGTTAAATCTTCTGCCAAAGGCACAAGTGAGAAAAGACTCCCAAATGTCCGCATCCCTACCCTACCCCAAAAGGGATGGCATAACATGATTAGTATGGCCCAAGTGTAAGCAGAACCCGCTTGCTAGGACTAAGAGTATTATGTTAATACAATTACATCCCCATCCTAATCACATTATGGGCAAACTGGATAGAATGCCGAGAGTTCTATTCCTAGAACCAGGCCCCCCCTGGAATCCGTGGTCCAGCTCCACAGAATAGTTCCGCCTGAAAAACAGGTCCGAACATTGTCGGGTAGATGATGGCTCTACCACAGTTCTCACTATTTAGCTTCGGATTTAACTCCACGTTAAGCCATGATATGTTTTCTCATTTATTTGCTTTCAAAAATTTTGGCAAAAAATGGAAAAGTCCACATAAGTTTACTCGAAAATATATAATGTCATATGGGACTCTTGGGTTCGAACCTGGGAAGAGATTCCTGAGGTTCGAGAGCCCCCTCACCACGTCAAGGTGGTCCCAAAATGAGGGGGTGTAGATGGAAAAATCATGTGAAGTGAAAATAGCACCAAATCAAGTAGATATAACTTTTAAAAGTTGAATTAATTATGTGAATTTGTTACAGCTAAATGAGATTTACTTGAAAATTATTGAATTAATTTGAAATGACATACAGAGCATTTCTGCATCAGATAGGAGCTAATATTCTGACATATTTAAACTTTTTGAAGTCAGATTTGGCAACAAAATGGCGATATTTGTGGTAAATTGAAGTCTATCTTGTTTATAATCATGACCAGACTTCATTTTGGACACAATTATTTACATTTTGATATCATACTTGACGTCAAAATGCTGGAAAATATGACAGGTTAACAAGCTGTGTGAGACTTTAAATGCCCTTAATTTCTCTGTTGAAAACAATTAAAAAATAAGTATTGTTTTATATATAAAAACCTATGGAAATGAGGTTGAATTAGCCTTATCAATTAATAAATTAGAAGTAAAATAATATCTCCAGCTCTCAAAGTCAAGGATTCCGTCAGGTGATATATTTCAAAAGATACAGGGTGTTCATAAAGTCCGGTACCATTACCAAATATTTATGTACAGAATGGTTTTCTGGGACTTTATGGACCACCCCCCTGCATATTTTATCTAAGCTACTGTCGTTAATCATTCTTTCTCCTGTTTTCTATGAGGTGTAAGAGGCCTAACTATACAAAATACATCCATTTTCTAATAAGGAACCATTGGAGAAACTCTTAAAAGACTAGAAATCTTGACTGAAAGGGAAAACGTCATGTCAAAATATGTCTTACACCCATAGGGTTTATCCACAAGTCATCCATAGAGAACTGGACTTTGAACATTTTTGGGGGCTGGGCCATTATACTTCAGGACGAAAGTCTGGCGGTTTAAGTATACTGGAATTTCATGCCATAAGACACCAAAATCAACCAAAAAATTTGCCTAAGTACGAAACTACATACATGAGAGTGAACGTAAGTGTAGGCTTGTCTTGGTGGTACTATAAGGCTTGGGCGGTCTATATATCGGATGTATGATAGATGGATCCGTCTATATATCGTCCCTATTTACACAGAAAACTGGCAGACATCTTAGAAAGCATGAAGTAAGTACATACAAGACTTCTTCCCAACTGGTCAGCCGTTAGTTTAGACTTAATTATTATAATAAGTCCTTTATTGGGTCGACTTCAAAGTTGGTAACTGACTGGTTTCATTACCTCCAGCTGAGGGGGTTCTCTCTCTCTCTCTCTCTCTCTCCCCCTCGGGGCACTGCAGTGTTGGCATAGTAATAAAAATGATATTTTCATTAACTCATCATCATTAACCCTCTTACGCCGATTGGACGTATTAAACGTCGAGTCAAAATGTCTCCCGTATGCCGATTGGACGTATCATACGTCGGCTCAAAAAAGTTTTTTTAAAAATTCGCGGAAAAATACTTATAGGCCTACCAGCCGAAAACTTTTGTATCACGCTCCTTGGGGGATGCTGGGAGTTCACGGATCAAGGCGTTGTTTTGTTTACAATCGCTACGCAGGCGCGCAAGCGCGAATTTCTTTCTTATCGCACTAAAAAGTATCAGTGACACATCTCAGAAATTATTTCGTCACTTTGACATAATTTTTGCAATTTCATGTAAAATACAACAAAAAAATGCTCATGATTGCAGCTTTTATCAGTTTTGAGATATTTTCATATAAATAACGATAAGTGCAAAAATTTCAACCTTCAGTCAACTTTGACTCTACAGAAATGGTCGAGAAACGCAATTGTAAGCTAAAATTCTTATATTATAGTAATATTCAATCATTTGCCTTCATTTTGCAACAAATTTGACGTCTAGCACAATATTTCGATTTATGGTGAATTTATGAAAAAACTTTTTCCTTACGTTCGTGCGATAACTCTTCCGATAAATTTTTTTGTGCGATTGTCCTAATGTTTGCACCCTTTTAAATTTGCCGTTACATAAAGTTTTATATATGGAAATGCGTGCAATTTCATGCACAATACAACAAAAAACAACGCATGGTTGTAGCTTTTATCAGTTTCGAAATATTTTCATATAAATAACGTTAAGTGCAAAAATTTCAACCCTCAGTCAACTTTGACTCTACCGAAATGGTCGAAAAACGCAATTGTAAGCTAAAACTCTTAATATTCTAGTATTCAATCATTTACCTTCATTTTGCAACGACTTGGAAGTCTCTAGCACAATATTTCGATTTATGGTGAATTTATGAAAAAAAAAAAAAAAAAAATTTCCTTACGTTCGCGCGGTAACTCTTCCGAAAAAATCAGAATTTTTTGTGCGATTGTCGAAATGTTTGCACCATTTAAAATTAGCTGTTACATAAAGTTTTTATATATGAAAATGTGCGCAATTTCATGTAGAATACAACTAAAATGATTGAAGGTTGTAGCTTTTCTCTTTTTTCGAAATATTTGCATATAAATCACGATAAATAGAAAAAAAACCACGTTAGGGTAATCCAATTTGACTCTACCGAAATAGTTGAAAAACACAATTGTAAGCTAAAACTCTTACAGCCTAGTAATATTCCGTCATTTTTCTTCATTTTGAAACAAATTTGAAGTCTCTAAAACAATATTGTGATTTATTGTGAATTTTTGAAAAATATATTACCTTCACTACGCGTGCCGATTCGCGGCCGCAAGTCTCCCGAAATACGTACATCGCATTATCCTAATATTTGCTCCTTTTCATATTAGCCTTTTTATAGAGGGTGTTTCATATATCAAAATGTGCGCAAATTCATGAAAAATACAATTAAAAATAATTGAAGGTTGTAGCTTTTTCCATCTCCGAAATATGTGCATATAAAAAAATATATATATAAAAATTTCGACATTCTGTCAAATTTAACTTGTCCGAAATGGTCGAAATCTGCAATTCTAATCCAAAACTCTTACAGTATCGTAATATTCAATCATTTGTCTTAATTTTGAAACAAATTGGAAGTCTCTAGAACAATATTTAGAATTACATTGAATTTTTGTTTTTGAAAAATAACATTTTTTTACGTCCGCGCGTTAGTTACGAATTCGTACATCATTTGTGATAATATTTTTCGGTGTTGATTTTATTGTTTTACTATGTATTATATATCAAAAGGATTGCAATTTAGTGTACAATACAACGAAAAAAAAAGTAACTCGTTAGCTTTGATCGTTTTTTGCACAGCGTGATTTGAATACAATTATCTATGGATTTTTTTTTTTCGCTACCATATATTGCATTATTTACATATGATAATGATATTATTTTTCATTTCTGATGATTGCATACTAAACTTCAGGCAATGGAAAAAAAATGAGCCAAAATGAACTCTTAATCTTCAAAACTAAGCACGCTGTGATTTTTTGAAAAAAATAATTTTTCCGCTTCCACGCTCACTCCAAACCGGCGCCGGCATACAGGAGAGATTTTGATTTTTAGGGCTTCGGCGTAAGAGGGTTAATTAACCTTTTACATGAATTAATTTTCATGGGTTTAAATAAAAGAATGTCAGTTTATATAATTGTCTTTATTTCCTCTTATTATACAACTGGTCTACAATGCTTGCGTCATCTATGTCAATTTGAAAAGGATGTCTTACCTGTACTTGTCATAACAGTATGACTGTCACAATACCTTACCTAAATCAAAGGTATGATGTCACTAAAAAGGTTTTACCAGTTTACGTCAAACCTAGGATGTCACCTTATGTACCCACGACGTAATACTTTCCAAATAATACAGCTGGTGTAAGTTGCAATAAGCTTGCACACCTTTCGAGTGACGCAATCATGACGTCATTGAAAGACGTGACGTTACTTTACTCTCAACCATCTTTTCTTCATTTCGCTTTAGAAACTTTACATTGACCATCCAATGGAGACATTTACACCTTAAATTTGGTGGCCCAGCCATAACTGGCACTGGCTCTTACCACACCTTTAAAATAGCCTCGGCCACTTATACTTTAACTCGTTACGTAGTTTTTACTGTTCATTATTGACTACTTACTTTACTCCCTTACCCGCAACCAGTTGGCCTTTTTATATTACTCAATTTACTCAGTAATATAGATAGTACTACATCTCTCTCTACCAGTGCATTGTTCTCTTTATACCAGCAGTGCATTTTTTCTCTCTACACCAGTGGATTGTTCTCTTTATAGTACCAGCACTGCATTTCTCTCTCAACCTGTGCATTTTCTTCTCTCTCTCTACCCAAGATACCAAATTCAACATTTGTCAGGTCTTGGTACCTATACTCTGTTTTTTTTCCATCTGTCCATCTGCCTGTGGTGTTTTTGTATGGTAACACTGCGTCCCGGGCTTTAGATAGTTACATTCAGCTTACATTCAATGATTATAATATCCTATTTCGAATATTAATGGTGTAATTCACATACAATAAATTATTAAAACACTTTTCAGTTGCAAATGTGCACCCAGATATCCTTTTATTTACCGAAAACTTACACATTGCGTAACTATCTAAAGCCTGGGACGCAGTGTTACCATACAAAAACACCACAGGCGGATGGACAGATGAAAAAAAACAGAGTATAGTCAAATCACCTCCGGACCTCCAAATGACCTCTATAGCTGACCAGATGCGAAAACACTGGTCCAAGAGCTTGAGACTTCTACTTTCACTCTGTTATAGAATCGAAGAGGAGCTGTCTGACCTTGTCATCTTTGAAGTGACTGATTCGTAGATTCAGTCACTTAAAGTGTTAACAACACACCCTTGGGGTGTTGTTAACACTTTAAAAAAGGAATACCATCAATGCAACAGGTGAAATGATATTAAGTTTTACCTGGGAGTTACCCGGTGATTATGACAGAAGGTTAAAATATGATAGAATTTGGATCACTTGACCAAAAAAAAAAAAATGTTCACAAGTAGATGAATCTACAAATCCCATTAGCAGGCAAAGTATCAAGGTCTATCCTTTCCACTAATGGGCACAGTTCTCCAAAACGGGCGTCTCAGCATCTAGGTTACTGATGCCATAATAAAATTAAATAGGAAACTAAAAAAAACCTACAGGAAAAAAAAAGCCTTTGGATAAATATATCAATGAGATGGAGACATCTGAAACATGGCACTGAAAGCCTGCAATAGCTAACCTAGCCTCAGGCACATCTGGAATAGCCTAACCTTCCACTAACAGGCAATGTGTCGCCTTCACTGAACATTACACAAAACACAGAGGGGAAAAACATGCAAGTAGAAACATAAAGAAATGTGCAAAATAAAAACACTTTCTCTACACCTCTGGTGTACCATAGTTGTCACCAACATATATCATGCATGGATTGCCAATAATTCCCACTAATGATAGCAATGCAATTATAAAACTTTTCCCACTAAACACTAAATAATACTAAGCAATGGAAAATGGCCTACCCAGCATTTTAAACACTCAAAAATGAAAACCTGGAAAGTAAATATACACATTAGTTTTGTAAAACTGCTTTGCAACTGTATGAAACTCAACATATTGCACACGACATCCTCAGTAAAGAGACTGTTCCACAGGTGCGAGGAATAAAGAACCTCTGGAACTGGGAGACGTTCAACAACAAGGCACATTTACTGCTTATCAGTGCTGCTGTTCAGCAAATCTGGCTTTCCTTCAGCAGGAAGGACGGAAGGAATATAAGATTTAGGCCAGAAGCCGAGTGCTGACACCTGTGAGGTCATTCTGCACCGAAAGGAAAACCGAAAGTAGAGGAGGTTTGAAAGGTGCAACAGGAGGTAAACTTTTGCAGTTGCACAATACATAATACAATTGTTAGGAGAGGGTGAAAAGTAATACGAAAGAAAGCAAATCTGAGCAGAGGTACAGAAAGGAACAAAGGAGGTTGCAGCTTGGGGCTGAAAGGACGTTTCAAAGACCCTCAATAAACTTGAGTCATTCCAGACCCCTGGCTAAATGTGCATCCAGAATTACTGGAATCATCACTAGCACCTACAGCTATAGTATTGGTCTAATTATAACAGCCAAAGTGTTGCTAGCTTTGTCTGCACTGTCATTTAATGCCAGTGTAGATCCACACTTACAAAAGTTGTTACCTTTATAAGTACCTGTAGAAAATCTGTACAAATCCTACAACCTGCATAGATGAAGATGACTATTTTGAACCTTGATTTGTGGGTCCAGTTTTCACTGTGTTAATGTTATTAAAAGACATTTTTATTCAGAGCAGTTCTCAAGGATTGGAAGAACTATATAAATTGTATGATCGCATTTCGTATGTAGAAGTACAGAGGACATTTGGTTCCTTGATGAAGGAGAAACAACAGTATCTGTTTATTAAGAGTAAATCTAAGCTTTTAGATTTAAAGAACCTCTTATGGTTATTGCAAAATAAGGATTGTAAAAAAAAAATTAAATAAGATTGCTAGTGGCAATATCATTAGGGTAAGGGGGATTTGAAGGCCGTCAAAATCTAAAAGGAAAAGATAGAATATCCTTCTATGCATACATTTGCTTAGGTTTAAGTTAGCCGACTGGCGTTTAAGCAAAGTTTTGTTTGGGCTGTTACATGGAACTGTGGACTGTTTGCTGTGCATGATTTTTTAAATAAACTATTAGAATACGGCTTGAGTATTTTGTTTCTAAATAACCTTTCCCAGGATTATGACTAATTAAAGTAACCTTGTCACTTACTGTGGCTTCATTGGCAGTTATGTGCTCCTTTGAAAGGCTCCACAGGTCTGACAAATCCACGCCTTGGGGTCAGACCACGCCATGGGGATACCAGTAATCTTACTGTATTGATCTGAACACGACTCCTGGCCACTCATTTCTGAAAGGAAAAATTGAACATTAACATGAATGTCACCAAGCATATTTCACTACATCAAGCATATTTTACTAAGCAGAAAGAATAATAGCATCTAATACATATATAGAGCCATACAACTTTATGCACAAGGTCTCTCTCTCTACCTGAATGTCCAATTAGGACAGAATGCCCAATAAGGTGTGAACTGCTACTGATATTAAAACAAAGAAAAGTTGAGATGTCAGGAAGAAACCTTCCCAGCAGACTATTTTGGATTTGTACGGGGCCTGCCAGAGAGGGAATTATCACCGCGGAGGGCTGTACATAAAACCAAATAAAGTGAAACAACATGAAAAGGGGTGTATTTCACAACATGAAGCACAATCAACAACTGTGCTCACAAACGGGGTGTTAATTTCAGAATATGAGGCCTAGTTCACAAACAAGCTTACAAAGGGAGTCCATTTCATTCACAACATGAAACCTAAATCACAAATTAATAATAATGACATTTACATGCGAATACTGCAAGAGATTCAACCCTTACCAGCAAATTTCAAATTATTTGTAAATTACTTTTTGAACACAAAAACAAGTCAAACAATACATAAGGTAGTCGTCTACTTACAACGGCATTAGGTTCTGACAGAGCTGTCGAAAGTTGATCTCGTCAAAAGTCGACGAACCACATAGCCTATGTACATATATTCTATACCTACGAACCACATACCCTATGTACATGTATTCTGTACCTACCGTATATTATCCATCATATATTATATCCAAAGTATGCACTGTATAATGTCTTTCTTTTAGCATATTGAATAAGTTGAATCATGTTTGAGCTGTCTTTTTATCCTTTTTACCATATTCAAACACACATGCATGTACATGTACGTATATTTTACGTTTACATTTTCATTGACAACTGACTAGCCTAATATACATTTAATATCCCAAAAATGTGCATGTATAGTACCTATTATTACGTTTAGCATATGAAATCTTATCATTCTTGAACTCCTTGATTAATACTTACTTTTATTACTGTATTTAACATTTTTATTGTAGGCATTCAAACCATCTGTCTGGCCTGTTTACATTTTCTTATCCGCCATTTGCATTGATAATCGGCTACATGTATTATTTACTTTTATTTATTTATAGGTTTGAATTAAATACATAATTTGTTATTACATTTGATTTATTTGCAAAACATAAAAATACAAAATGAATTACAAAAATACGAATCTTTTACCATTTTCGAACAAAACCTTACATCTGAAAACATAAAACAAAACATCATCTTCTGTTTTCTCTACCGACCATTTGTACTGTTACCAACACGTCTATGTACATAGTAATACACAAAGTTTGATTTTACAGTAAATTATTTTTTCTTTATATATTTCAGGCAAACTACAGTAATGCATACATAGAATTGATTTACAGTACAGCAAAAACATGAACATACAAAAATTATTGTCTGCTAGTGGATGGCTGGGGATCGTCGGGGTCATCCATGGTAGTACTGGTAGAGGGGGCAGGGGTAGACCGAGATGTTGGTTTAAACATAAACATGCTTAGTTTTGTTTGAATGGTCCGTTTTTTTTTTACTCTCTTCATAAATTTCCCAGTATGGGCGAAAAGCATCAAGAACCATGCGTTCAATTCTTGAAAATCTTTCAATATTTGGATCCATTCCTTCAAAATGAGCTAGAAGTTTATTTAACTCTGATAAACCTTCTGTTAAGCCTTATGGTTCGTGAAAATTCTTGTGGCTCCTCCTCATCCGCCTTTTCTGCTGCTGCTTCTCTCCTTTCTTCTTCTGCAACTTTTTCCTCTTCCAGAGCAATCAGACCTTCAGTTGTTAGTTCTTCCAACTCTTTGTCAAGCAATTCCTCGATTTCTTCCATTTCACATTTCAACGATACACCTTTGGCTAATTTCATAATTTTTCTACGAATCATTATTAGTTCATTCTCATTATCAAAACCCATCAAAAAGTATTCACATAGCGTTTAGCGCAAATTCTTCCAAACACCGTTCATGCATTTCTTTGTGACAGCTTCCCATGCCGCAGAGATGTTCTTGATGCATTTAAGAATATCGTATTTTTTCCAAAAATCGCATAAAGTTAAGTCAGGATCATCATCTGTAGCAGATATAGCTTGGGAAAAGGTGGTTTTTAGATAATTTGCCTTAAAGGTAGCAATAGCTCCTTGGTCCATAGGTTGGATGAGGGGAGTTGTATTGGGTGGTAAAAATATCACTTTTATGTTAGGATGGAGATCGGCCAGATGAGGGGGATGCCCGGGTGCGTTGCCCAAAAGTAATAACACCTTGAATGGATTAGTGTTTTGGAAACAATATTCACGAACCTGGGGAATAAAGCAGTTTACATACCAGTCTTCGAAAAGTGCTTGAGTCATCCATGCCTTTTTGTTGGAACGATAGTAGACTGGTAGCGTATGCCTATTCACATTTTTAAAAGCTCACGGGTTTTCGGAATGATAAATAAAAAATGGCTTCAGCTTAAACCTGGCGATGTTACCGCCAAGCAACAAAGTCAGCCTATCTTTAAATGCCTTAAATCCAGGCATGGATTTCTCTTCTTGGTAAATGTAGGAGCGTTCCGGCATTCGTTTCCAGAATAATCAACTCTCATCAACATTAAAAAATTTTTCTGGTAAAGAGGCTTCTTCTACAATGACTTCATCCAAACTTTCAATGAATTTTTTCGCACCTTCCTCATCTGCACTCGCTGCTTCCCCAGTGATTCGGACATTATGCAATTGAAATATTTTCTTAAATCGTGTGAACCATCCTGTACTTGCTGAAAATTCTTGAGAATGATCTACTCCAGCACGCTCCTTCAACGTCTTAAAAATACTTAAAGCTTTCGTTTGCAGTATGTGAAGGCTTAATGGGACATGTTTTTGGAGTTGGCTTTCAATCCACACATTTAATAGTTTTTCCATTTCGTGTATGGGTCCACTTCGTTGTTTCATTATCACAGATGATCTCATAGGTGCTGAACCCTTTACTGCTTCACGAATAAGTTCCTTATCCTTCAAAATTGTCAACACAGTAGAATGCGGTAGGTGAAGATCACGGGCTATTACACTCACTTTCTTCCCCCCTTCAGACTGCTTTATCACTTTCACTTTCATGTCTAGATCAATAGCTTTTCTTTCTTTCTTAGCAGGCTTGGAAATTGAGCAAGATTTTCTCTTTGGAGACATCTTTGATTGGGGTTTGGAGCAAAGAAACAATGTACAATATAGGCTAACAACAAGGACTCAAACACACAGAAACACTGCCGAAAGCTGAGCATCTCTCGGAGATGAGTGCGCTGCCGGTAGCGGGAAAAACTATCATACGCGCGCTCGATGTATTTTAGCCAAATATAAAATTAAATATTATTATATATTATTACATTGTCGTAAAGTCGGTTTGTCATAAGTTGCATAGGTCGTAAGTAGACGACTACCTGTATATATTTACATACTTTATCGACCTTTTTAAACCAAAACTCAAAAAATGCAACTTGTAAATATTACAATTGGTTTTTGGACATTACATAACAGGAAAAGTCTGTACATATTAATATTTACACTACACAACAAGAAAAGTGTGGGTGTTATAGCCACAGCTACACTAAGTCTAAAATAACACTTGCTTTGTCAACTATCTACACCCGAGTCGAGGTGCCAAGTCGTTTTTTAATGTACACTATGGAAGGTTGGTGTTTAACCGAATATTCAGTTTGAAAATGTACTAAAGACATTTTCATTTCATTACTGCCAAACATCTTAACCTTAGAAGATTACTTGATCGACTAATTCTCGTCATCTCGTGACCACAAAACAATACTTTGAACCATGTCTTCATTTGTCTTGCCATTAAATAAGCTAGCTTAGAATAGTCTATTCAAACATAATGTATCTCACTTCTTACTTGATTCAATCTCACTTCTTACTTGATTCAATCTCACTTCTTACTTGAATCATTACTTCAACTTCTCACTTGATTCAATTACAAATTTTATTTACTGTCTTTGTTAACAACTGTCACTTAAAATTTGTGTACAGCAGTTATCTGAACAACCAAACCACTTTCTAAGTCTTTTATTTTGCATAACAAGGTTTCAATGCCATGGAAGCATGGAATATAAAATTTAGGCATCAGGCCAAGTGTCAGTACCTATGATGTCATTCAGTGCCGAAAGAGAAATAATGTCAAGAAGGTTTGAAAGGTGTAATAGGAGGAAAACCTTGAGAGTTGCACTATGAAACAATTGTTAGGAGAGGGTAGAAAGTTAGATGAAAGAGAATATGAACAGAGGTACAGTAAAAGGAATGAAAGAGGTTGTAGCTATGGGCTGAAGGGAGGCTGCAAAGAAACTTTTTTAAAGACTGCAGTGCACTCTGAGGTTCAGTGATTGCACTAGCCACTTACTGGGTACAGGTTCATGTACTGTTTCCCTGTTCCAGAAGACAGCACATCCATTAATACGAGGAATTACAAACATACACAAAACTGTCATTTACAAGTTAACCTGATTCAATATTTCTACAAGAACCTTACATACCACTTAAGCTATGTTACTCCACTAAACTGTAATGAAAATATTCAGCTCTACACAAAGCATTTGAAATTCTAATCATTCCACCCAAAACAGAATTAGGTTATGCAGCCACACCATCTACTGAATAATGACAAGCCTGCTCAAATCGATTTAATTCACTGTTCAATAGTTTTGCTTTATCAAGTATGCCTGTGGCTTTCACCACAGCTGCCAGGTCATCCAAGATGCAAACTTTTTGGCTTCATGAAAACCATAAAACACAAATCTCCAACACTGACTGTGTCAAGGTCTTCCACAGTCACACATTTGGTCTTTTCTTACTAAAGGGTTGCTAAAGCACTTTTTCTCATCTTTTATCTCTTGACTTCACCGTATTTTTATCCGTTTTACAAATTATTTGTTTTTGCTACTAGAGACACGTTGTACTCTCCAATTTCTCATGCTGGTATTCAACGGTGTGTAAGCTCACTAGGAAATTCCAGAACCTTCGGCTTCATTCTATACAAACACCAAAAATGTGTTTTGATTTTGACACTAAACCTCAAATCAGCCTTGTAGAAATGCTGCTTGAGAAGCTGGTATGAAAAAGGAAATACAAGAAGCTACAATTAAGTAAAAAGACCACTGGGTGCATTTATATGGCCCATACTACTCTTTGCAGCAAAAAAGTTGCACTTGCAAAGAAGGAGACTACTTTGAAAGCAGGTGACAACGGGTAAGTTGGTTTTATGAAATTTAGGCTGCCAAGCCAAGCACTGGAACACTCTTGGCCATTCAGCACTCGAGAAAAGAGGGTGTTGGAGCAGCTGGAAAGCGAGATAGATCAATTCAGAAAATTAACGACAGGCTGGAAGGCTCATGGGATGCTGAATACACCCTTTAGCAGTGCCTGCAGTGCACCACATCAGGTGCACTGAAGGCACAGCTATGTTCCTGCAGGGGGTGAAAACTGATGAGAATCTTAGCAAGTGTATGAGAGTATCATATGAAGTAGAGCTGAGCAGCAAGTGGAAAGAGAGACACTGATCTCAAAAATCTCTATGGTTTGGACAAGGGATGTGGAACAGTTAGTATGAAGAAATAACATGAAACAAGGACCAATAAGAAGGTTCTGCTATTATGGTGGAAAACCATAAATGAAAGCCTGGGCCAAAGAGATGACAACTATTTATGAAAATGAGGCTGTAAAGACATGCACTGGGGTACTACTTTCAGCCAATCCCAGTAGCTGGACATAAGACAAGAAATGAAATGGAATAAGAAGAGAATTAAAAGGCTGGAAAATTCTGTCTGCATTGCTATCTGGTGGGAATGCAGACAGAGGAGTGCACAAAACAGAATAAACTGAAAGAGCTCAAATGATATAGAAAATATAACCACCTACTGCCTCAAGTCAAGTGCTGATGACATACATACACGACTAATTACTATACCTAGACGCTTCATGACCTGGACGGAATTAGACTCAAAGATCAAGGGATCTCTGGAGGTATAAAATGACAATGAAGGTGAAATTGATTAGTATGAAGATTTCAGGTTTGTCCTAGAACTCGCTCACGTCCTGTCTGTCCCAAACAGAGATGATGTCAGACAATATAAGACTTTATACGTTCTCTGTGATGTCATTATTCCTAACACGGCACTCGTGCTAGTGTCATTTTAAAGCAGAATAAGTGTACTATGACAAACATCAAAGCAACAAGTGGAAAATGGTCAAAAATGCCATGTCAGTGCATCAAGAACGACTTTCAGTTTTGGATTTTGAATGATGCAGCGAGTGGCACTTATATAATGATCCAGGGATTAATATGATGCTATTTTACAGTCATTTCGATTACAAGAATAAATCCAGTCCTATTCACCTTTAATACACACCTCAATTCCAAGCTAGACTATTTCCAGTCCCTCTGGAACCATGAACTCTGTAAGACTGACCCAGGTTGGAAAATATGATGCTTTCATGATTGAACCAGCGATGAAAAGTTAAGCAATAACTACTTGGAAAAAGTGCATGTGAAAGCAATAGTGCAAAATAGGTTCCAATAAAAAATATACATAAAAGCAGCAGTAAAAGGTCAAGAAACCAATGGAAAGTGACCTTACAGAATTGGACCAGTTATCTTATGTTCAACCTCAAGACGGGAAAAAGGCACAAAAATATTAACAATGAAGACTACTTCATGCCAAAAGGGTGTATCCAGATTTTATGGATGGCAATAAGACAGGTAAATGAATGATGAGGGCCATTGCACCATCATATAACTTAATAGAAAGAATGCAAAGCAATAAAAATATGGCTGTCATAAGATACAAGCTATTTACCCTAATCTGATTCACTGGCTACATAGTCCTGTCAGGGGATAGATTTTAAAGCCACAGGTAGTGGCTAAAACACACCAAGACATGAGCTACTTAGTAATACAATTCCTAATCTTAACGTATTAATGCTAATAGTAATGCAACCCCTAATCTTAATGTGCAAATGCTAATACGTACATATTATACCCAAACTTCTTGCCATATACTTTGTATGTTCTTTGAGCCTTTGTATCACCTACAATACTGTGACCTTTCCAGCAATTTTCTAACGCGTCCATTTACCTTCACTTGTGTGTCTTGCCCTTCTTCTGGCATTCTAATACAAAGTGTGAGTAATGTGCTTTGAAATGAGATCAAATAAGGTGCCTCATCATGAGTAGTACTTTCACAGCCCAACCCTAATTCATTCAACCTTCACATGGCTCCCAAAGGATCTGTCTTTAATTAGTATAAGAGTTTAAATTTTATCCATCAACGTACTATTTCTAAAAAAAAATTCACAACAGGATTAATTGCAAAGGCCTTGTGACACTGTTACCTACAGTGAGTCCTGGAACAGAAGAACAGAAACAGGCTACGGATTGATTGATGAATAACTTTGGTTTTTCCAGAGTTTAGCTTCATCCCCTCTAGACTACACAATTTACATATTAATTCTAAAACTCCAATAATTATATGGTTAGCTGCCACATACATTATTATACATTAAGGGGATAATGATAATTGCATATTGCAATGAAAGTAGCACTATCTGCAGCATACATCCCTTTTTCAAGGCCTGAAAAGTATCAGACTGGCACAGCCAAAAACAATATCCTGAAGAACTTCAGATGTTAAGTCTAGGCTGCTACACACTTCAACATGCATTAAGGTGATACTCTAATTGCAAAATGCAATACAATTAGCACTATGTGCACAGTGTACTGTCTGATTTTCATGGCCTGAAAAGTATGACTAGCAAATACAAACTGCAATAAAGGTGATACTATCTGCATAAAGTACTATCTTACTTTCATGGCCTGAAAAGTATGACACTAGCAAATACAAACTACAATAAAAGTGGTACTATCTACACACTGTACTATACTTTCATGGCCTGAAAAGTATGACACTAGCATATACACACTGCATTAAAAATGGCACTATATGATCTTAATTTCATGGCCTGAAAAGTATGACACTAGTAAATCCAAAAATCAGTATATAGATCGGAGAGCACTATCCTGAGAAACACTATATATTATGTCTCAGCTAATCAAAATTATCACTAAAACCTTTATTTTATTGTTCACTTACATAATTGTGAATGAAATATTGAAAGTGGCTCATTTTGTAACCCTAATTTGATATACGATTCTTAAGTGAATCAAATAAAATGACAGGCAAATTAATAAAAAAATATTAAGACAATTTTGGACTCCTTTCCACAATTAAATTTCTTCATAATTGATTAGCTTGATTTTAAAAGGCATGACAAGTACCTAACTGATTCCTGCTATAATACCAGTTGTCAAAGATTGTTCGCATTCAAGTTACACTACTTTACATGTAGTATGTATATACGTATAGGTCAATATTTTCAGCATTTTATAATCATTGGAGCACACATCTCTTCATCTTTTAACAAAACCTGACAAGACAACAGTGAAGACATCAAGTAATGTTCTACTAGACAGCAGATATCTTTTAACTTCAAACTTTATAGTGAATCTCTCCATACAACTTACTCCCCAGAAAATTGTTGTTTTCATGAGCAGATCTTTAAGGTCCAGGTGTGTCACATTGGGCTGCACTTGATAATCTCCCACATTTTAATAGACCTTCCAACTTAAAACATCCTAGTTGAAACTATTCACGGTGCTGTTTCTCCTTCCCTGTAAAATATGAAATAGTTAAATCCTGCAACAAAAATTTTATATCATACTATTACTCCAATAAAAAAAAAATCTGTAAACAACCTGACTAGGATTTATAAAAATTTAATCTGAAACGTAGTATCAATTCAGTTTCCTGTAATGCCTAAACTACTTTTGCTGCTCACAATCAGTGGCAATGATACAACACACAAACAGACATCTGCAATGATTGATGACCAACACTTCAAAAATCTTCCCTCTAATATTCTGTCAAGAAAATGTGTAGTACTTGCATTGTGTCATTAGATAGTATTGGTTTGCCAGAATCTGCACCTTTTGTCACATACCTGAGCAGTGCACTATACCTGATATCTCCTTAGCAAGAGTTCACCATTATTTGGAACTTAAATGCAATTAAATTCTGGCACATTAAGGAAGTAATGTAACGATCTATTTTGATATTTCTATTCCAAAAGATTCTCTCTGAACCACACTGGTAAGAAACACATATAGTATACCTTTTTTTGTACATACAGACATACCACAGACACCAAAGTCTGGACTAATATTAGTACGTATCAAATAATAGTATAAAGCTTGAGTTTTTTTTTTTTTTTTATCATAAACTGCTGCTGCTAAGTTACAGAAGCCTTGAGGCTTGGTTGCTGACCAATTACCAGATGGGGACTCAGTCAATTTGATCACATGAGTACTACAGGTCATTCAAAATGCCATCTGGGGATGTTCAGGCATCAGCAACCCTTTGCAGCAATGTGACTAGCCAACATATCATGCCCTAACCTTCCTATCAATTCCAACTAGCTAACCTTCCCACTAATTCCCATTAGCAAGCAAAGTATCAAGGCTTATCCTTTCCACTAATGGGCAAAGTTCTCTAAGACGGGTGTCTCAAAATCTAGATTATACACCATAATAAAATTAAATAGGAAACAAAAAATCCTACAGAAAAAAAAGAGCCTGTGGATAAATACATCAATGAGATGGAGACATCTGAAACATGGCACTGGAAGCCTGCTGTAGCTAACCTAGCCTCAGGCACATCCGGAATAGTCTAACCTTCCACTAACAGGCAATGTGTCACCTTCACTGAACATGTGCACAAAACAGAGGAGAAAAACATGCAAGTAAAAACAAAGAAATGTGCAAAATAAAAACACTTTCTCTACACCTCTGGTGTATCATAGGTGTCACCAACATATATCATGCATGGATTGCCAATAATTCCCACAAGTGATAACAATGCAATTATAGAACTTTTCCCACAAAACACTAAATAATACTAAGCAATGGAAAATTACCTGGCCAGCATTTTAAACACTCAAAAATGAAAACTTGGTAAGTAAATAATATACACTAGTTTTGTAAAACTGCTTTGCAACTGTATGAAACTCAACATATTGCACACGACATCCTCAGTAAGGAGACTGTTCCACAGGTGCGAGGAATAAAGAACCTCTGGAACTGGGAGACGTTCAACAACAAGGCACATTTACTGCTTATCAGTGCTGCTGTTCATCAAATCTGGCTTTCCTTCAGCAGGAAGGATGGAAGGAATATAGATTTAGGCCAAAAGTCGAGTGCTGACACCTATGAGGTCATTCAGCACCAAAAGGAAAACCGAGAGTAGAGGTTTGAAAGGTGCAACAGGAAGTAAACTTTTGCAGTTGCACTATAATAAAATTGTTAGGAGAGGGTGGAAAGTACTACGGAAGAAGGCAAATTTGAGCAGAAGTACAAAAAGAAACGAAGGAGGTTGCAGCTTGGGGCTAAAAGGACGTTTTAAAGAACCTCAAGTAAACTTGCGTTAGGTTTAAGTTAGCTGACTGGTTAAGTAAGGTTTGTGCTGTCACGTGGAACTGGACTGTCTGCCGTGCATGATTTTTTAAATAAACTGATAGAATAAGGTTTGAGTATTTAGTTTCTAAATAACCTTTCACAGGCTTATGACTATTAAAACAACCTTGTTACTTACTGTGGCTTCATTGGCAGAAATGTGCTCCTTTGAAAGGCTCCACAGGTCTGACAAATCCAAGCCATGGGGATACCAGTAAGATATACTGTACTGATCTGTGCATGACTCCAGGGCACTCATTTCTGAAAGGAAAAATTGGACATTAACATGAATGTCACCAAGCATATTTCACTAAGCAGAAAGAATAAAGCATCTAATACATATATATAGAGCCATACAACTTTATGCACAAGGTCTCTCTCTCTACCTGAATGTCCAATTAGGACAGAATGCCCAATAAGGTGTGAACTGCTAGTGATATTAAAACAAAGAAAAGTTGAGATGTCAGGAAGAAACCTTCCCAGCAGACTATTTTGGATTTGTACGGGGCCTGCCAGAGAGGGAATTATCACCGCGGAGGGCTGTACATAAAACCAAACAAAGTGAAACAACATGAAAAGGAGTGTATTTCACAACATGAAGCCCAATCAACAACTGTGCTCACAAACGGGGTGTTAATTTCAGAATATGAGGCCTAGTTCACAAACAAGCTTACAAAGGGAGTCTATTTCATTCACACATTGAAACCTAAATCACAAATTAATAATAATGATATTTACATGCGAATACTGCAAAAGATTCAACCCTTACCAGCAAATTTCAAATCACTTGTAAATTATTTTTCAAACACAAAAACAAGTCAAACAATATACTATATATATTTTCATACTTCATCAACCTTTTTAAACCAAAACTCAAAAAATGCAACTTGTAAATATTACAATTGGTTTTTGGAAATTACACAACAGGAAAAGTCTGTACATATTATTATTTATGTACACTATTCTAAAGCAACACTTGCTTTGTCAACTATCTACACCTGAGCCGACATACCAAGGTTATACACTGAACCACTTGCTTTTTAATGTCCACTACGGAAGGTTGATGTTTAACAGAATATTCAGTTTAAAAATGTACTAAAGACATTTTCATTTAATTATTGCCAACCATTCATAACCTCAAAAGATTACTTGATTGACTAATTCTCGTCATCTCGTGACCACAAAAACAATACAGTAGTACCTCGAGATACGAAAGGCTCTACTTACGAAAAACTCGAGATACGAAAGCCAATGCGAAAAATTTTACTGCTCTACATACGAAAAGTTTTCAAGATACGAAAGGTTGTTGCTGTAAAGTCCCGAGATTCGCCCGGACCACCGAGAACAATTTTAAAACTCCCGCGCCGCCAACTGAGTAAACTTGCCACCATCCTCCCGCTCTCCCATTGGTTCCTGATGCTAGTCACCCCATAAGGTCCTGCTCTCCTATTGGTCAGCATCTAACCCTTGTGCTTCAAGTATTCTATTGGTAAAAAGTTGCTGTAAATTGAAAAACTTATTCATGCAATACATTTAATAAAAAAAAAAAAAAAAATTAGGTAAAGATAGAATAAAGAATAGAAATGAATGGTTATCATACTGTTTGGTAGTTTCAGTAGTTGAAGAGAGATAATGAAAATTTATGGCTTACTGTGTAAAAGTGATTGGTTGGCGATCGTTCGATACTAGTACTAAGTGCTGGATGTAAACAGACGTTTGGAAGGTTTTTTTTTTTTTGTTTTTTTTTTGTTTATTATAGTTAGTGATTACTTAATAACTATTTGAAATGAGTACATGCAATACATTTAATAAAAAAATTGTGAATTAGATATCAGAAAATATAAAATAAATCAGTCTGCCAACAAATAGGTATTTTTTAGAATTCTTCTTCTGTTTTATTATTACATTACGTATTACGTATGTTTCATTACAGCTGTCAGTAACTCGGTATCTCCATTAGGTAAAGATAGAATAAAGAATAGAAATGAATGGTTATTATACTGTTTGGTGGTTTCATTAGTTGAAGAGAGATATTAATGACAATTTATGGCTTACTGTGTGCTAGGAAAAATGATAGCTTGGCGCTCGTTCGATACTCGTAAGAATGTAAACAATCGATTGGAAGGTTTGTTTTTTCTTTGTTTGTGTATTATAGTTAATGATTAATTAATAATTATTTGAAATGAGTACATACTGATTATTTATAATTTTATTGGCATATTCTAAGCTTTTAGCTCTTAGGTTTAGATGTCAGAATCATAGACTAGGCTACAGTAGCAACCGCTAACATAGGCTATGCTTATTGCTAGGGGACATATGCTAAAGTCCTAATACATGCAGTAAAAATGGGGTTGAACATTACATGCAGTTGAATATTACTCAAGTATGTACAGTATTTTGCCTTTTTAGAGACATATTTCTTCCGTCGTAACCCTAGAACATGTGTTTTAGGCCTGGAAATATAATTTACTGGGGTGTTTTTGGAGGGCTTGGAACAGATTAGCCATTTTACATGTAAAATGTGTTCCGAGATACGAAAAACTCATAATACGAAGGCCGTCTCGGAACGGATTAATTTCGTATCTCGAGGTACCACTGTACTTTGAACCACGTCTTCATTTGTCTTGCTGGCTTAGTATTGTCTATTCAAACAGAATGTATCTTACTTCTTACTTAATTGGATTCAATTACAAGATTTATTTATTGTCTTTGTTGACAACTGTAACTTAAAATTTTTGTACAGCAGTTATCTGAACAACTAAACCACTTTCTCAGTTCTTTATTTTGCATAACAAGGTTTCAATGCCATGGAAGCATGCTACATAGGGTCATGGAATGGAATGGAATATAAAATTTAGGACTAAGGCCAAGTGCTAGAACCTATGATGTCATTCAGCGCTGAAAGAGAAATAGTGTCAAGAAGGTTTGAAAGGTGTAATAGGAGGAAAATCTTGAAAGTTGCACTATGAAACAATTGTTAGGAGAGGGTAGAAAGTTAGATGAAAGAGAATATGAACAGAGGTACAGTAAAAGGAATGAAAGGGGTTGTAGCTATGGGATGAAGGGAGGCTGCAAAGAAACTTTTTTAATGACTGCAGTGCACTCTGAGATTCAGTGATTGCACTAGCCACTTACTGGGTGCATAGTTTCCTGAAGACAGCACATCCAATAATACGAGGAATTGCAAACATGCACAAAAATGTCATTTACAAGTCAACCTGATTCAATATTTCTACAAGAACCTTACACTACCACTTGATTTATGTTACACCACTAAACTGTAATGAAGATATTCAGCTCTACACATAAAGCATTTGAAATTCTAATCATTCCACTCAAAACAGAATTAGGTTATGCAGCCACACCATCTACTGAATAATGACAAGCCTGCTCAAATCGATTTAATTCACTGTTCAATAGTTTTGCTTTATCAAGTATGCCTGTGGCTTTCACCACAGCTGCCAGGTCATCCAAGATGCAAACTTTTTGGCTTCATGAAAACCATAAAACACAAATCTCCAACACTGACTGTGTCAAGGTCTTCCACAGTCACACATTTGGTCTTTTCTTACTCAAGGGTTGCTAAAGCACTTTTTCTTATCTTTTATCTCTTGATTTCATCGTATTTTTATGCTTTTTACAAATTACTTGTTTTTGCTACTGGACACACATTGTACTCTCCAATTTCTCATGCTGGTATTCAACGGTGTGTAAGGTCACTAGGAAATTCCAGAACCTTTGGCTTCATTCTATATAAACACCATAAACGCAAGTTTTGAATTTGACACTGCATCTCAAATCAGCCTTGAAGAAATGCTGCTTGAGAAGCTGGTATGAAAAAGGAAATACCAGCAGCTACAATTAAGTAAAAGCTGGTATGAAAAAGGAAATACAAGCAGCTACAATTAAGTAAAAGTTGTATGAAAAAGGAAATACCAGCAGCTACAATTAAGTAAAAAGACCACTGGGTGCATTTATATGGCCAATACTACTCTTTGCAGCAAAAAAGTGGCCCTTGCAAAGAAGGAGACTACTTTGAAAGCAGGTGACAACAGGTAAGTTGATTTTATGACAATCTTGGCCATTCAGCACTCAAGAGAAAAGGGTGTTGGAGCAGCTGGAAAGCGAGATAGATCAATTCAGAAAATTAACGACAGGCTGGAAGGCTCATGGGATGCTGAATACACCCTTTAGCAGTGCCTGCAGTGCACCACATCAGGTGCACTGAAGGCACAGCTATGTTCCTGCAGGGGGTGAAAACTGATGAGAATCTTAGCAAGTGTATGAGAGTATCATGTGAAGTAGAGCTGAGCAGCAAGTGGAGAGACACTGATCTCAAAAATCTCTATGGTTTGGACAAGGGATGTGGAACAGTTAGTATGAAGAAATAACATGAAACAAGGACCAATAAGAAAGTTCTGCTATTATGGTGGAAAACCATACATGAAAGCCTGGGCCAAAGAGAATGACAACTATTCATGAAAATGAGGCTGTGAAGACATGCACTGGGGTACTACTTTCAGCCAATCCCAGTAGCTGGACATAAGACAAGAAATGAAATGGAATAAGAGGAAGATTTAAAGGCTGGAAAATTCTGTCTGCATTGCTATCTGGTGGGAATGCAGACAGAAGAGTGCACAAAACAGAATAAACTGGAAAGAGCTCAAATGATATGGGAAATATAACCACCTAGTGCCTCAAGTCAAGTGCTGATGACATTACATGACTATTCTCAATATAGTACAAATATTTTCGACTTTTGCTAATGAATATGTGTCAGTGTAACAACCTAACCCAGGCAACAGTCACTCTCTCTCTCTCTCTCTCTCTCTCTCTCTCTCTCTCTCTCTCTTCTCTCTCTCTCTCTCTCTCATTCCCAATTTTATAAATTACGGATGAAGCGATTGTAAACCTGTAGTACAGACATAAGCAACAAAATCGAGAAACAGCTGACTGACGTCATCTGCTGTCACCATAAGAAAAATAAAGCGCAGGCGAAATGATGTTCAAATCTAGCGAAATCACACTTAACGCTTATACAATCAAGTATTGTGCCACTTTTAAACCCAACTTTGTTAATTTACAAGAGTGCAAGCGGCTTACGATGACAGTGCTTGTACATATTCTATAAAATATGTTTCACTTATTCGAATTATCATTTTCTCCAGAAAATATCTATGTTTAGGCTTAGAGACCTTTTCGGTTTTTAGAATTATGGATAGAGATCCCACTCCGGTAACAAAGTAAGAACTCCTAACATCTAATTATGGTAATTACGGTAATTGCTGTAATTAGTTGTTTTGTTTACGGTATCAAAAGTTGTATCACTAGTGATTCACTTGGATAGCCTGGTTTTTACCATTAATATTAGGTTACAAATGTTTCTTTAGTGTCGATAGTTGTAACTGTAGCCTACTACTGATACAACTATCAGCACTTCAAGGGTTAGCCTATCATTAAAATTATCACAGGATTTCAAGTTGTCGCAGAATGCCTCTTACTTTATATATTTTCAACTATCTCAAGTTCAATTGTGATTCTTACCGTTTTCCTCCCCAAATAAGCACGGGAACACCTATTAGCATGGGAACACCTATTACATCAAAATAGATGTATTTTTTCAATCAAGAGTCATTTTAAAGGTTTAAACACTCTTAAAACACTTTGGTTTAAAGCTATGTCCCCAGCTTTAAACCAAAACTGACTGAACCACTTTTGTTTACAAAAATCATATGATTCCTTGGGTCGGTTCCAGATTTTTGGTCGAGCTCAGATGCAACATTTACTCAAAATTTTCCGTTGAAATCCGATTATTTCGAGTGCTAATACGAACGAGGTCCAGGTCTCTATTGTATTTTAGCTCCATGTATTGTACTGTAATTAGCCCTTTTTCCTGTCTAGTTCTCTAAATTCCTTTTAGAGGCTTCTGCCTTCACAATCTGTGACACAAACATACATTTACCTGTTTTTTTTTATATAGATACTAATATCAAGTGAAAAACTTACCTTTAGGCTTTGGCAAATAAGGCTGAAATCTATGAGCATCTTATCTTGAAAGATCTGGAAAGGAGTTCCATCAACTCCTACAAAGGCAGGTGGCATGCTTGACTCAACTGATGACTTGAGGGAAGCCCTGAAATAAAGTAGAAACTTTCAGTAACCTTCAAAAAAAAAAAAAAATTTTTTTTGGGGGCCAAAAAAATGGAAACCAAAGTACCTTTCAAAATAAACTCAGACAATAGTTGGTCAAGTTTGTTGTCTACAACTTAATGTTTATGATGATTATAATGATAGATGAACCTTGGACTGACAAGCCAAGCACTGAGGCGGCACTTCCAAAGATGATCAAGGGGGTCAATACACCCATTGGTGATGAACACTAATGACACAGAAAATTGATTCTTGGGCAACATCTTGGCATAGCAAAATCAAAAAAAGGTACCCCATCATATCCTTTTCTTTATTTCTGACAAATCTCATGGGTGTTTAAGGAACTGATAATACAATTAAAATCTATGGACATATAAAGGACAGTGGATTAAATTCTAGTTTAATTAGTCTTCTAAATTGTTCAATTCAATTCTTTCAAATCTAAGTAACTCTTCTGGAAAAATTTAACAGCTCCTTCAAAATACCTTCTTGTATGAGTAGCACATTTCTGGAGTCAGTCATCAAAATCCATTGCAATTTTATCATTCTTTATTTTTAGATGTCCTTGTCCAGGGATAGACTTGGTCCCTGTGTAGTGATGGTAATCTTTCATTTAATAGCAATAACCTTCATAATTGATGGACTGGAAATACAAACTGGTTTTCATCTCAAGATGTTGTTAACCACTCAAAGGTAAGTTTGACTGTGATTCATGACCTTACATAAGTGTGCAAATTAAGCAAGAGCGTGGTTTTGTAATCGCAAATTGCACTGTTCGAGAAGCGTAAAGCAATGCTGAAGGGGAAAAGAATGTACTCCAATTGTTTTCATGAAATACCACATATCTCCCTTGTAAAAGGTATGAACCTGTCTTAGTTTATAATGAAATCTATAATAAACATAACCAAGACCATGCTTAAATCATTTCGAGATTTCGTAGTTACAAACCACTGCTTAATAAGAATCTTTAGTGGAGGTCACGTGTTACCTCGACTTTCTCCTTTATGACCCTGTCTTTTACAGGGCTTGAATGAAACCTCTTCGTCATGATGGAACATTTTTTATCAGTAAGTGAAACTGAAGTATACTGGGTTGAGGTTATTCAAGTTTCATATGAAAAATGATATTGTTATGATACAATAAAGTTTCATACATACTTACCTGGCAGATATATACTTAGCTAAGACTCCGTCGTCCCCGACAGAAATTCAAATTTCGCGCCACTCGCTACAGGTAGGTCAGGTGATCTACCGGCCTGCCCTGGGTGGCAGGACTAGGAACCATTCCCGTTTTCTATCATATTTTCTCTCTTCCACCTGTCTCCTGCGGGGAGGCTGGGTGGGCCAATAATCGTATATATCTGCCAGGTAAGTATGTATGAAACTTTATTGTATCATAACAATATCATTTTCATACAATCAACTTACCTGTCAGATATATACTTAGCTGATTGGCACCCTTTGGTGGAGGGTAAGAGACAGCTAAAATGGAATAGACAGGTAAACAACATATGTTGTAGGTATAAAAGAAAAACCTTGGTTCCTACCTGATAGGTGGTAGACTTCGTGGCTGTTGCCCGGTAGTCTGCATCACCTCAAGACTTTAGCGAGATATGTGATCTATGGCTAAGAGTTCTTGTGGGTCTGCCGATGGGGTATGAACCGCTTACTCGGCAGAGCCTGAAAGGACTTTGTCAATGGGTACTGGACCACTTCTATGACAATACACCTTATGAAGGAGCACACAACCAATCCCGACCACCTGATCCTAACCACCATGTTAGTAGAAAGAATTGTTCTGAGTTATCCCCAAACTCATTACAACAACCATAACTCAAAAACACAAAACGCATACATACATTAAATTCCAAAATTTTTTTTTACCATACTCCTCCAAAAAGATATCACAAGAGTTCCTTACTGAACAACAGTGACTGGCCGCCTGTGCAGCATCGAGCCCTCTTTGTCAGCAGAAATCTAGAACATATCTAGTAGAAGGTATGTACAAAGTTAAGGATTAGGTGTTTGGCTCCCGTACCCAGTATCGTATCCGCCGATACGAATGGACCCAGAGAAAAACATTTCTCGTAGGTTACGCGAACGTCTTTCAGATAGTGAGATGCAAATACCGAGTTGCACCTCCAATATGTCGTATCAAGGATTTTCTTAAGCGACATGTTCTTCTGAAAAGAGAGAGACGTCGCCACTGCTCTCACTTCATGAGCCTTCACTCTTAAAAGTGGAAAAGAGTCATCAGGACAGAAATTGTGAGCATCTGTAATGACGCTCCTTACGAAGAAAGCTAACGCATTCTTTGACATGATTCTTGTGGGGTCTTTAATCGAACACCAAAGACCTTGTCTAGAGCCTCCCATTTGTTTCTTTCTGTGCAAGTAGAATTTCAGGGCTCTTACAGGGCAAAGAGACCTTTCTGCTTCTCTTCCAACGAGACTTGATAAGCCTTTAATCTCAAATCTCTTGGGCCAGGGATTCGAGGGGTTTTCGTTTTTCGCAAGAAAAAGGGTTCTAAACGAGCAGAAGGCCGAGTCTCTGTTGAATCCGACTACATCTTCTAGGGCATGAAGTTCACAAATTCTTTTGGCTGTCGCCAGAGATAAGAGAAACAAGCATTTCCTTGTCAAATCTCTAAACGAAGCTAAATGAGGAGGCTCGAATCTTTCAGACGAAAGGAACTTGAGAACCACATCAAGGTTCCAGCTGGGAGGAGCTGGTTCTCTAGACTTAGTGGTCTCAAACGATCTAATAAGATCGTGTAGATCTTTATTGTCAGCAAGCTCTAGGCCTCTATTTCTGAAGACCGCCGAAAGCATGCTTCTGTATCCTTTTATAGTAGATACAGACAAGTGAGAGTCCTCTCTCAGGAACAAAAGGAAATCAGCGATTTCGGTTACAGAGGTACTGGAGGAGGACAACTTTCTTAAGACTTACACCACCTTCTAAAAAACCTCCCACTTAGACTGATAGACTCATCTAGTGGAAGCTCTGCGGGCTCTAGCGATAGCGCTTGCAGCCTTGTGAGAAAACCCTCTCGCTCTGACAAGTCTTTCGATAGTCGAAAGGCAGTCAGAGCGAGAGCGGGGAGATTTTGATGATACCTCTCGAAGTGTGGTTGTCTGAGAAGATCTATCCTTCTTGGAAGGGATCTGGGAAAGTCTACTGTCCACTCCAGCACCTCTGCGAACCAATCCTGTGCTGGCCAAAAGGGGGCTATCAGGGTCATTCTTGTTCCGTTGGACGTTACAAACTTTTTCAATACTTGCCCCAGGATCTTGAAAGGGGGAAAAGCGTACACGTCTACATGTGACCAATCTAGCAGGAAGGCGTCGACCACGAGAGCTCTTGGGTCTTCCACCACTGAGCAAAGACCTTTCCGCCTTTTGGAAAGGAATGTGGCGAATAGGTCTACATGGGGAGTGCCCCAAAGAGACCAGAGACTCTGACACACTTCTGAGTGAAGGGTCCACTCCGTGTGAAGGACCTGGCTTCTCCTGCTCAGCCTGTCTGCCCTGACGTTCCTTGCTCCCTGAACAAATCTCGTTAGTAGGGAGATGTTCCTCTGGGAGGTCCAAAGTAGCAGATCTCTTGCTATTTCGTATAGGAACAAGGAGTGTGTTCCTCCTTGTTTCCGAATGTAGGAAAGAGCGGTAGTGTTGTCCACGTTCACTTGGACCACACTGTTTGTCACAAATGGTTAGAAGAATTTTAGAGCCAAGTGTACAGCTAGAAGTTTTTGCAATTTATGTGCCAGGGCACCTGTGTTGCCTTCCAGGTGCCTGACACTTCTCTCGGTCCTAGTGTTGCTCCCCAACCCTTTACCGATGCGTCTGAATATAACACTCGGCTTGGGTTCGGAACTTCCAGAGAAATTCCCTTGTTCTCTTTTAGAGGGGACAACCACCATTCCAGGTGTGGTTTCATTTCTATTGGAAGGAGAAAACTGTCGGAGAGAAGTCCCGTCTTCCAATTCCAAGATCTCCTTAGGAAGAACTGAAGAGGACGAAGATGAAGTCTTCCTAGAGGAAAGAACTGTTCTAGCGAGGAAAGGGTCCCTAGAAGGCTTAACCATTCCCTCGCCGAAGTTCGTTCTTTCCCTAAGAAGAGAGAGACTTTCTCCAAGCCCCTCACGATTCTCTCTTGAGAAGGAAATACTCGAAAACCCCGAGAATCCATCTGAATCCCCAGATAGACTAAGTTCTGTCTGGGGATCAGCTGTGACTTCTCGAGGTTGACGAGTAGTCCCAACGACTTTATCAGGTTTAGGGTCAAGTAAGGTCCTCCAAACACTGTCTCTCTGATCTGGCCCTGATGAGCCAATCGTCCAGATACAGAGAGATGTTGACGCCTTTGAGGTGAAGAAACCTCGCCACATTCTTCATCAGGTTTGTGAAGACCTGAGGAGCTGTGGACAGGCCGAAACACAAGGCCCTGAACTGTAAGATCCTTCCCCCAGTCATGAAACGGAGGTAGTTCTTCGAAGAAGGGTGAATCGGGACATGAAATAGCGTCCTGGAGATCCAGAGACACCATCCAATCTCCTTGTCGTAAAGCCGCAAGGACTGAGGCCGAAGTCTCCATAGAGAACTTCTCCTTTAGAACAAACTTGTTTAGAGCGCTGACGTCTAGTACCGGTCTCCAGCCCACCGAGGCTTTTGCGACCAGAAAAAGACTATTGTAAAACCCCGGAGAGTTTTGATCCAGTACTAATTCTATAGCTCTTTTGTCCCACATTTGATCCACCATCAGACGAAGAGTATCCCTCAGTACAGGGTCCCTGTATCTGGCTGACAGTTCCCGCGGAATAGTCGTTAGGGGAGGACTGTCCTGGAAGGGGATAAGATATCCCTTCCTGATTATTGACATCGACGAGGCGTCCGAGTTTATGATTGTCCAGGCGTCTGCAAATTCGAGTAGCCTGGCACCTACTGGTGTTTGGAGGCTGGTTGTCTCATTTCCCTTTCTTAAAGGAACGGAAAGCAGGTCTACCTCTCCTCTCAGGGCCTCTCCTTTTTGAGGGAGCTCTGGAGGGAGGGCCTCCTCGAAAGGGCTGAACAGAAGAAATAGGTCCTTTCTTCTCAACCACAACAGGCGGTCTCTTCTTCCTTGCAGTCTGAAGGAGAAGATCTTGTGTCGCCTTCTCAGTCAGTGAGCGAGAAATGTCCTTCACTAACTGAGAAGGAAACAAAAAGTCTGACATGGGAGCAAAAACCAAGGCTGCTCTCTGTGAGTGTGAAACAGCCTTGGTTAGAAAAGCACTAAAAATAATCCTCTTCTTAAGGAGTCCCGCTCCAAAGAGGGAGGAGACTTCTCCCGATCCATCTTGTACTGCCTTGTCAATACATGACAGTATACTAAGAATGACTTGGGGGTCTAGACCTTCCGAGTCATGGGCTTTCTTTGACATCACTTCCAAAATATGGAAGAGTCCCTTGAGGAGATGATCAGTCTCAGAAATAGACCAATTCACACGAGCTCCGTTCAATGCGTGTCTACGCGAGGAATCAACTAAGGTTGAAAAATCAGCTTCAGCCGAGGCTGGGAGAGAAAGGCCCATGTTCTCCCCAGTCCAGTACCACACACCTCTCTTTCCAGAAAGTATGGCTGGAGGCATACAGAAGGTGGTTCTGACAAGTTCCTTCTTTGTCAACATCCAATTGTCAAGAGACTGTAGAGCTCTCTTTATAAAGATAGTCGGTCTCATCTTCAGAACCGACGAAGACTTTGGCACAATTGCACTCGAAAATAGCGATCGAGGAGAAGGAGGAGCAGCGGGAGTCAAAGAATCTCCATACTCTTGCAAAAGAAGGGCTGTCAAAATTTTATAATTAGAGAAACCTTCTCTACCAATAGCCTCGTCTCCCGAATCTTCGTCGAAACCGGGAGGAGAATCCGCTTTAAATACGAGAGGATCTTCACAAACTTCTCTCCCTGCGGGAGACAAACTCCTACTAGGAGAAGGACTCATCGAGTGAACCGAGTCTCTCTCTCTTGGTGCCTCGCGCCTTCTTGACTTCTCACGCCTGGCTGGCTCCTCGCGCCCGGCTGGCGCTTCTCGCTTGGCTGGCGTCTCACGCCTGGCTGATGCCTCGCGCCTCGCGCTTGGCTGACTCCTCACGCCTGACTGGCGCCTCGCGCTCGGCTGGCGCTTCTCGCTTGGCTGACTCCTCACGCCTGGCTGGCGCCTCGCGCCTGGCTGGCGTCTCGCACCTGGCTGGTATCTCGCGCCTGTCAGGATCCTTGTCTGGGGCATCGCGCTTGGCTGGCGTTTCGTGCCTGTTAGGCTCTTCGCGTCTGGAAGACGTCTCGCGCCTGGAAGGCTCTTCATGCCTATAAAGATTTCCATATCTGGTAGGTTGTTCGTGCCTAGAAAGCTGTTCGGACCTGTAAGACTTTTCTAGCCTATCTTGTACCGTAAGTCTGGCGGACGCTTCGTGCCTGGAAAAGGAGGCCTCACTTCTGGCCGGAGTCTCGCGCCTGGCAGGAGAAAGGAGACGAGACTTCTTGACCCTTAAACGCCGACTGGACGTATTTTACGTCGACATTTTTTGTCTCTCGGGTGCCGACTGGACGTATTTTACGTCGACATACAAAAGTTTTTTTAAAATTTGCGGAAAAATACTTTTAGGCCTACCAGCCGAAAACTCTTGAATCACGCGCCTTGGGGGATGCTGGGAGTTCACGGATCAAGGTGTTGTTTTGTTTACAATCGTTACGCAGGCGCGCAAGCGCGAATTTCTTTCTTGCCGCACTAAAAAGTATCTGTGACACATCTCTGAAATTATTTCGTCACTTTGACATAATTTTGTTGTACCAATTTTAAATTAGGCCGTTACATAGAGTATTATATATGAAAATGTGCGCATTTTTATGTAGAATACAACAAAAAAATACTCATGATTGTAGCTTTTATCAGTTTTAAAGGGGATATTTTTCATATAATAACGATAAGTGCCAAATTTCAACCTTCTTCGTCAAACTTTGACTCTACCGAAATGGTCGAAAACGCAATTGTAAAAAAAAAAAGCTAAAACTCTTAAAATTATTTTTTTTTTTTTTTTTTTTTAGTAATATTCAATCATTTTATCTTAATTTTGCAACTAATTGGAAGTCTCTAGCACAATATTTCGATTTATGGTGAATTTATGAAAAAACTTTTTCCTTACGTCCACGCGGTAACTCTTCCGAAAATAATCATACATGCGATTGTGGTAATGTTTGCACCATTTTAAATTAGCCGTTACATAAAGTTTTATATATGAAAATGTGCGCAATTCATGCACAATACAACTAAAAAACAACCCATGGTTGTAGCTTTTATCAATTTTGAAATATTTTCATATAAAAAATGATAAGTGACAAATTTTCAACCTTCGGTCAATTTTGACTACCGAAATGGTCGAAAAACGCAATTGTAAGCTAAAACGCCTATATTCTAGTAATATTCAAGCATTTACCTTAATTTTGCAACTAATTGGAAGTCTCTAGCGCAATATTTCGATTTATGGTGAATTTATGAAAAAAATAACATTTTCTTTACGTCCGCGCGGTAACTCTTCCGAAAAAATCATACGTGCGATTGTGGTGAATGTTTGCACCATTTTAAATTAGCCGTTACATAACGTTTTATATATGAAAATGTGCGCAATTTCATGTATAATACAACAATAAATAGTTGAAGGTTGTAGCTATTCTCATTTTCGAAATATTTGCATATAAATCACGATAAATGGAAAAAAAACCACGTTCGGTCAAATTTGACTCTACCGAAATGGTCGAAAAACGCAATTGTAAGATAAAATTCTTACAGTCTAGTAATATTCAGTCATTTATCTTCATCGTGAAACAAATTCGAAGTCTCTAGCACAATATGATATTGTTATGTTACAATAAAGTTTCATACATACTTACCTGGCAGATATATACATAGCTAAGACTCCGTCGTCCCGACAGAAATTCAAATTTCGCGCCACTCGCTACTAGGTAGGTCAGGTGATCTACCGGCCTGCCCTGGGTGGCAGGACTAGGAAACCATCCCCGTTTTCTATCATATTTTCTCTCTTCACCTGTCTCCTGCGGGGAGGCTGGGTGGGCCTTTAATTGTATATATCTGCCAGGTAAGTATGTATGAAACTTTATTGTAACATAACAATATCATTTTCATACAATCAACTTACCTGTCAGATATATACATAGCTGATTGGCACCCTTCGGTGGAGGGTAAGAGACAGCTTCTATATGGAATAGACAGGTAAACAACATATGTTGTAGGTATAAATAAAACCTTGGTTCCTACCTGATAGGTGGTAGACTTCGTGGGTGTTTGCCCAGTAGTCTGCATCACCTCAAGAAACTTTAGCGAGATATATGATCTATGGCCAAGAGTTCTTGTGGGTCTGCCGATGGGGTCTTACCCACTTACTCGGCAGAGCCTAAAAGGACTTTGTCAATGGGTGCTGATCCACTTATATGACAATACACTTATGAAGGAGCACACAACCAATCCCGACCACCTGATCCTAACCATATGTTAGAACTACAGATTGTTAAGAGTTATCCCGAACTCGTCACAACAATCGTAACTCAAATCACTAGCACACATACATAATTTTCAAATTCATACTCAACTAATTGGATATGACAAGAATTCTCTTACTGAACAACATAGACGGCCGCCCGTGCTAGCCTAAGTCCTCTATTGTTAGAAGAGACTCGACCCCATATCCAAAAGAAGAAAAGTATAAAACATTTAAGGATTGGCGTCTGCTCCCGTACCAGAATCGTATCCGCCGATACGAAAGGACCTAGAGAAAAACACTTCTCATATGTCACACGCACGTCTTTCAAGTAATGAGATGCAAATACTGAGTTGCATCTCCAAAATGTCGTATCTATTATGTTTTTAACGACATATTCTTATGAAACGAGAGACGTCGCTATAGCTCTAACTTCATGAGCTTTTATTCTCAACAGTTGTAACTGTTCGTCAGGACAGGCCTTATGAGTGTCTGTAATGACGTTTCTTACAACGAATGCCAGCGCATTCTTGGACATCAGTCTTGTGGGGTCTTTTACCGCGCACCAAAGACCTTGTCTAGAGCCTCCCATTTGATGCTTTCTCTGAAGGTAGAACTTCAGAGCTCTAACAGGGCAGAGAGACCTCTCTGTTTCTCTGCCTACGAGACTCGACATGCCTTTGACTTCGAATGACTTAGGCCAGGGATTCGATAGGATTCTCGTTTTTCGCTAAAAACAGGGTCTTAAACGAGCAACAACTCGCTGAGGGTCTCCCATTGAATGCTACTTCATCCTGCAGAGCATGCCATTCACTAATTCTCTTTGCCGTAGCTAAAGATAATAGGAATAGGCATTTTCGGGTAATGTCTCTAAACGATGCCCGATGAGGAGGTTCGAATCTTTCCGATGACAGATACTTCAGAACTACGTCTAGGTTCCAGTTCGGAGGTACTGGTTCCTTAGACTTTGAAGTCTCAAAAGACTTATGAGATGAGGAGGATCTTCATTATCTGCCCGATCTAATCCTCTGTTCCTGAATACAGCCGGGAGCATACTTCTATATTCCTCTATTGTGGATACGGCTAGATGAGATTTTTCTCTCAGGAATAGCAGGAAATCCGCAAATTTCCGCTATAGAGGTAGGGAGGAGACACAACTTCTTAGGATCTACACCTCCTCCTAAATACCTTCCACTTCGACTGGTATACTTTCGTAGTGGAGGTTCTGCGTTCTCTCGCGATCGCGCTTGCTACTTCGCGAGAAAAGCCTCTCGCTCTGACAAGTCTTTCGATAGTCGAAAGGCAGTCAGAGCGAGAGCGGAGAGGTTTGATGTTTGTATGAGAAGATCCGTCCTTCCGGGTAGGGATCTTGGAAAGTCTACGATTCACTCTACCACCTCCGTGAACCATTCCTGGGCCTGCCAAAAGGGGGCTATTAACGTCATCCTCGTCTCATTTGACGCCACAAACTTTTCATTACTAACCCCAGGATTTTGAATGGGGGAAAAGCATAAACGTCTCTCGAGACCCATTTTAGCAGGAAGGCATCTACCATAAGAGCTCTGGGATCTTCCACGACCGAGCAAAACACTGGGAGCCTTAATTGAAATGAATGTTGCTAAGAACTCCACATGAGGAGTTCCCCACAGAGACCAGAGATCGAGACACACTTCCTCGTGTAGAGTCCCTTCTGTATGAAGGAACGAGGAGTGCGTCCCTCCCTGTTTCCGAATGTAGGCAAGTGGGGTGGTGTTGGGCGTCAACTCGTCCCCGTACTCCTCAAGAAGAAGGGTAGTCAACACCTTCTAGTTAGACAGACCTTCTCTTCCACTATATTCGTCATCCGAGTTTTCCTCTAACTCGGATCTAAAAGCGTCTCCGCTCTCCTTTCCGAACATTCTTCTTCTTTGCGGAAACAAACTCCTAACAGGAGAGGGGCTAAGAGAATGATAATCCTTCCTCTTTCCCGCTCTCATAGTCTTGGAAGGCGTCATAAGCTTCGGCTTCTCTAGAATTTTAGAAGACTCTTCATGCTTACATGACGCTTCCCGTTTGCCAAGCGTCATGGATGACGTCTTTTGCTGACGTCTCGATGACGCTTCTCGCTTGGAAGACGCTCCGCTCTCCAAAGGCGTCCTCCTTGGCGTCATAATATTGGACGGAGCGTCATGTCTATGCTCCGTTTCCAATGACGCTTCGTGTCTAAAAGACGTCTTACCTCTCTCTGGCGTTACGAAACTCTCGTAAGCACCTGTTCTCGCTCTCGCACTAAACGCTTCTGTAAGACGTTTAGCCGTTTCCCTTCTGTATGACGCTTGTCGTTGAACAGGTAAGAGAGGACGAGACTTCTTAATTGGAAGCGTCACGTCCTTCCGACGTTGCGTTCAAGATGACATTTGCTCTTGAACTGCTATAATGATTTTTCTTGACGCTTCTCCCACGTCCAGTGCATGACGTCTTTCGTCATCACTCGTTGGGGAAAAAAAAAGAAAGGGTACTTCTGCGTACACTTCAGGTGACGCTGACGCCCCCTTCGCTTTCTTGCTAGAAGACGGAGAGTCATCTGAGAAAACGCTCCGGACTAGAATCCCTGTCAGGCGTCCTATGACGCTTCAGCGGTTTCGACAAGTTCGATTCCCTCCACCCTCGTTTAGGTGAGGGAGAGGGAGAGGACGAGAAACACTCGCGAAGGACGCTTTTCTATAGTGCCCTTGAGCCGCCTGCAACGAAGCAGAGCTAGCTGAAGGGACGTCTGACTGTTGGGGATTCCCCACAACCTCCTTAAGGCTTTCGACTTTCCTTCTCCTCTGGGCTTGTGAGCTTGGAAGAGGTCTAGGCCTGGGAGCGTCGCAGGAGCCTGGCACCTACTGGTGCTTGGAGGAGAAATGTTTCATTTTCCCTTTTTAAAGGGACGAAAGGCGGACCTACCTCTCTTCTCTGGAGCCTTCCTTCTTGCGGGAGGTCTGGAGATCGGACCACCTCGAAAGGGCTGCATAGAAGTGCTAGGTTCTTTCTTGTCAGAAACAAAAAGAGGTTTCTTCTTTCTAGCTGACTGCGTCAGAAGATCTTGAGTCGCCTTCTCAGTTAAAGAGTGAGCCACGTCCTTCACTAACTGAGAAGGGAACAAATAGTCAGACAGAGGTGCATCCAGTAGAGCTGCCCTCTGCGCATGTGAGACTGCCTTTGTTAAGAAGGCGCCATACACCGTCCTTTTCTTCAAAAGACCTGCTCCAAATAATGAAGAGACTTAAAAAAGATACATCCTGTACCGCTTTGTCGATGCACGACAAAATGCATACAGGGCTTCAGGTTCGATTCCCTGTGAATCGAGAGCTTTCTTGGACATCATCCCAAGGGACCAATCTAAGAAGTTGAAGACTTCCAATACATGGAAAAGTCCCTTGAGGAGATGATCCAGTTCTGAAATACTCCATGTAATACGAGCGGAATTAAGACTTGGACGCCTTGAAGCGTCAACTAACGTCGAAAAATCTGCCTCTGTTGTAGAAGGGAGAGCGATACCCATATCCTCCCCCGTCTTGTACCATCTGCCTCTTTTCCCAGCTAACCTTGCTGGAGGCATGCAAAATACTGTCCGACTAAGTCCTTCCTTCGACTAATCCAGGAGTCTAAGGCGAGTAAAGCCCGCTTCATCGAGATGGTGGGCTTCATCTTCAGAAAAGGACGAAGGCTTCTTCGCCTTCGCACTCGAAAAGAGCGAGCGCGGATGAGGAGGAGCAGCCGGAGTCAACTCGTCTCCGTATTCCTCCAGAAGCAGGATAGTCAACACTTTATAGTTGGACAAGCCCTCTCTTCCATGATCATCATCATCCGAGTTTTCCTCAAACTCGTGATACTTCTGAGTTTCCGTTCTCCTTTCAGAACTTTCCTCTTCTGGAGGAGACAAACTCCTGATAGGAGAGGGGCTAAGGGAATGAAAGTCTTTCCTTTTCCCCGTTTTGATCGACTTGGAAGGCGTCACAACCTGCGGCTTCTCTTGCGCTTTAGAAGACGTCTTGTATGACGCTTCCCGCTCTTCGAGCGTCATTTATGACGTCTCTTGTTGACGTCTTGATGACGCTTCGCGTCTGGAAGACGCTTCGCTCTCTAAGGGCTTCCTACTTTGCGTCACAATCTTGGACGGAGCGTCACGTCTAAGATCCGCTTGAAATGACGCTTCACTTCTAAAAGACGTCTTTCGTTTCTCTTGTCTTACAACACTCTCGTCAGCCCCCGTTCTTCGAGCAGGTGCGAGAGGACGAGACTTCTTAATTGGAAGCGTCACGTCCTTCCGACGGGGCGCTAAAACTCCCACAAGAGATGACAGTTGTTCCTGAACCGCCATAATTCTCTTTCTTGACGCTTCTCCCACGTCTAGTGCATGACGCCTCTCGTCATCACTCGGGGAAGAAGCATGATGGGGTACTTCCCCATAAGCGTCAGGTAACGGCGTGACGCCCACCATTCGCCTTCTTAATAGCAGACGGGGCGTCATCCGAGAAGCGCTTTGGCTCGAATCAATGTCTTGCTTCATATGACGCTTCAGCGGTCTCGATAAGTTCGACTCCTTCCACCCTCGTTTAGGTGAGGGAGAGGGAGAGGACGAGAAACACTCGCGAAGGACGCTTTTCCTATAGCGCCCTTGAGCTAGCTGCCATGAAGCAGAGCTAGCTGAAGGGACGTCTGACCGTTGGGGATTCCCCACGACCTCCTTAAGGCTTTCGACTTTCCTTCTCCTCTGGGCATGGGAGCTTGGAAGAGGTCTAGGCCTGGGAGCGCCGCAGGGACGATCAAACGCCCCCTCCACAACACTGATAGGACTCACTTCACTAAAATGTTCACTATCACTAGCCTTACCTTTCGAGTCAGCCATCTTGGACTTCAAGTCTTTTGCTGACGTCTCTAATAGTCGCTTTCAGATTGGCGATTCCGATGCCGAATCCGAAAAGACACTCTGAGAATGAGATCTATAGGGAGAATCTACAGTAGTAGGGTTAGAATTATCCGTGAAAGGCTCAATAGGCCTTGAACTCATACCTTTCAGTCGTCTAACTCTATCCCTCTCTAACTTCTTCAAATAAGAAGTCAAAGTCTTCACTCTTCTGCATTCAAACCCTCGCATTCCTTACAAGTGTTAATAGCAGAACACTGAACCCCCCTACATTTACGGCATACAATGTGAGGATCAACCGAAGCTTTCGGTATCCTCACTTGCAGCCTACATTCACACATTCTCACACTCACATTAGAATCAGACATACTGAGAAAAATCCAAAAGAGTTATTCCAAACACAGTCCACAGTAGCGAATGCCAAAACACGATCCAAATACGTCACCAAAAAGCCGAAAAACGTTGATCAAATGTTGAAAAATGAATCTAAGTCAGGAGGTAATAACAACAATGTTGATACCACCGGCGACAGAGAAAATATGATAGAAAACGGGGATGGTTCCTAGTCCTGCCACCCAGGCAGGCCGGTAGATCACCTGACCTACCTGTAGCGAGTGGCGCGAAATTTGAATTTCTGTCGGGGACGACGGAGTCTTAGCTATGTATATATCTGACAGGTAAGTTGATTGTATGAAAATTTAAATTTATGGTGAATTTTTAAAAACTTTCCTTCCCTCCGCCGCGCGGATTCTCCGCCACAAATCTCCGAAATGCGTAAGTCCCATTCTCGGAATATTTGCTCCGTTTCATATTAGGCATTTCATAGAGTTTTATATATGAAAATGTGCGCAATTTCATGTAGAATAAAACGAAAAATATTTGAAAGTTGTAGCTTTTCTTATTTCCGAAATAATTGCATATAAAAAAATATATATATAAAAAATTCGACATTCGGTCAACTTTAGCTCGTCAGATATGGTCGAAAACTGCATTTGTAAGCTAATATTCTTACAGTATAGTAATATTCAATCATTTGTCTTCATTCTGAAACATATTGGAAGTCTCTAGGACATTATTTAGATTTATGGTGAATTTTTGAAAAAAATATGTGTTTACGTAAGCGCGTTACGAATTCATGCATTATTTTGTGATAATATTTTCTCTGTGTTGCTTTTATCGTTTTACAATGTGTTATATATCAAAATGATCGCAATTTAGTGCACATTACAACGAAAAAAAAAGTAACTTGTTAACTTCAACCGTTTTGCGCATAGCGCGATTTGAATACAATTATATATGAAATTTCGTTTTTGCGCTATCATATATCGCATTATTTATATATGATAATGATAATTTTTTTCATTTCTGATGGTTGCATACTAAACTTCAAGCAATGACAAAAAAAGGAGCCCAAAATGAACTCTTAATCTTGAAAACTAAGCGCGCTGTGATTTTTTGAAAAAAATATTTTTTCCGCTTAAGCGCTCACTCTCAAACCCCTCCGGCATACGGGAGTCATTTTTTTATTTACCGCTCCGGCGTTTAAGGGTTAATAGGAAGCCTAGCGTCCTTTTTGCGAGGAGGATCTCTTGAAAGAACTCCAACTAAAGAGGCTAACTGTTCTTGCACAGCTAATAATATCCTCTTTGAAGCCACACCCGCGTCCTCTTCAATGGGAGAAGCAGGAGACCTCGAAGGTGTACGATCCTCAACTTCAGAAAGTGGAGACGTCGAGACCATCTTTGCCTTCTTTATAGATGAGGGGGCTTCCTCCGAGAAGCGCTCTGGGCTCGAGTCAAAAGCGGGTTCCTTCCAGTGCCTTTTCAGTGGCCTAGATAGATCCAAGTCCTTCCACCCTCGTTTAGGTGAAGGAGAACCGGACGAAGAGAAACAATCTCGTAGGACGCTCCTTTTGAAGCGGTCCTGAGCAGTCTGTTGCGAAACAGAGCCTGCTGAAGGGACGCCTGACCGTTGGGGATTCCCCACGACCTCCGTAAGGCTTTCGACTTTCCTTCTCCTCTGGGTATGTGAGCTTGGAAGAGGTCTAGGCCTGGGAGCATCGCAAGGACGGTCAGACGCCCCCTCCACAACACTGGGAACACTCACTTCACTAAGCATATCGCTATCACTTCCCTTACCTTGCATAGCCGCCATTTTTGTCCTCATCTTATGAAGAGTAGCCTTCAAATCGGCGATTTCAGAAGCCGAATCTGAATGCAAAGCCTGTGAGGGTTCAGATACAGAGGGAGAATCAAATACATTATTTAAAGGAGAGTTACTCAGAAAAAGGCTCAATAGGCCTTGTACTCACACCCTTTTGTGCAGCCCGTCTAAATCTATCCCTCTCTAACTTCTTCAAGTAAGAAGTTAGTCTTCCATTCATTAGGATTCAACCTTTCACACTCATGACAGGTGTTAGCTAAAGAACATTCAAACCCTCTACACTTACGACATACAGTGTGAGGATCAACCGAAGCCTTCGGTATCCTCACCTTGCAGCCTACATTCACACACTCTCACACTAACACTTGAATCAGACATTCTAGTAGAAAAATCAAAAGCAAGTCCAAATCCAGTCCACGGTAGCGAATGCCAAAACAACGATCCAGGTACGTCACCAAAAAGTCCAATAAAGTTGATCAATTGCCTTGAAAAGCGAATTCCAGTCAGGAGGTAGTAACAACAATGTTGATACCACCGGCGACAGAGAAAATATGATAGAAAACGGGAATGGTTCCTAGTCCTGCCACCCAGGGCAGGCCGGTAGATCACCTGACCTACCTGTAGCGAGTGGCGCGAAATTTGAATTTCTGTCGGGGACAACGGAGTCTTAGCTAAGTATATATCTGACAGGTAAGTTGATTGTATGAAAATGACATTTTTATAATAATATAAAGTTTCACTTATACTTACCCGGTGGTTTAACGAAGCCTGCCCGCCTCCCCTCATATGGACAGGTAGGCATGAAACTTCTGACATTTTGCTGGAATGGTTCCTGTTACCCGGTAGAGGGCGGGGGTAGAGGGATCACCTGTCAAACCATTAGCGCTACCGCGAATTTCAAATTCTGCCGTGACGTCAGGAGACGACAGCTATACGTAACCACCGGGTAAGTATAAGTGAAACTTTATATTATTATAAAAATGTCATTTTCACTTATACAACTTCCCCAGTGGTTACATATAGCTGATTGACACATTTAAGTGGTGGGACAATGGCAGCTAAAATAACAATTGTTGGAATTATCCGAAGATATAGGTTCCTTACCTTTAAAGACAGCTGACTCAGTGGTTACTGCCTCTGTAGTCTGCTGGCCTTTATTGTACCGACAGGATATATGGATCCGGGACACAATAATAAGTACTTGTCGTTGAGGACGTGACCGTAAAGGACAAGACTATAATGCCCCTGCTCAGGGCGCAGTACAAAGCACAAAAAACACAAAGAAACGAGGGATCACCACACCCAGTTAAAAAATATACACCAAGACATTAAAAGACTGAAAGATACTCAAAAACCCCATGTATCTTCAGACAACCTTAAAACAAAAACCAAAATCAAGGAGAAAAGTTAGTGAGGATGGGAGACATCCTTCTCTCCCTCACCCAATACCGTGTCAGTCACAATGAATGGCCCCAATGTACTGCAATTTTCATATGTGGTTTGCAAATCTGTCAGATAATGATATGCGAAGACAGAATTGCTTCTCCAATATGTAGATTTAATAATGTCTTTCAAAGACAGATTACGTCTAAACGCCATAGACGTAGCCACTGCTCTTATTTCATAAGCTTTGACTCTAAGCACTTTGATATCTGAGTCCTGACATTCTTTGTGTGCCTCAGTAATCAAATTCCTTAAAAAGGAGAGCGCATTTTTAGAAAGAGGACGAGAAGGATCTTTCACTGAACACCACAGGTTATCACTCTTACCTCTTATACCTTTGGTTCTTTGCACATAATGTCTAAGTGCTCTCACTGGACAGAGAAGACATTCAGGCTCATTAGGCCCCACTAGCTCCGCAATGTTCTTTATAGAGAAAGAACGAGGCCAAGGATGGGAGGGATTTTCATTCTTAGCCAAAAATCCCAATATTGATGAGCAAATGGCCTTTCCCTTAGCAAACCCAACCCTCTTATCAATCGCATGGAGCTCACTGATCCTTCTAGCCAATGCTAAAGCACAAAGAAAAATGATATTGTTATGATACAATAAAGTTTTATACATACTTACCTGGCAGATATATACATAGCTATTACTCCGTCGTCCCCGACAGAAATTCGAATTTCGCGGCACACGCAGCAGGTAGGTCAGGTGATCTACCCCAGTGGCGGGAATAGGAACCATACCCGTTTTCTAATTCATATTTTTTCTTCCAGCTGTCTCCTGAGGGGAGGCTGGGTGGGCCATTTAATTGTATATGTAATAAATACATTTTTAGAATTACATTATCTGTAAATAAAAACCCATGACCTGAGGTCATGGCATTAGGAGGGTCCTACGTGACCAATGCAGATCTAGATTACGCTATGCGCTGTCTGCAGTAGCCTGGTTTAAATCTGTTTAGATATGTCATCGTTTTGCATTACTGATAACTTTGCACAACAACTTCCATGGGAAGCGGTTGACCTGTTAACCTACGCCGGAAACTTGTAACTTCCGAGCCGGCGGACTACGTATGTTTTTATGTGAATCGCTGAGATAGCTAATGTTTCGCTATTGACGTGATGCTTTAGAAGTTCAGTTCTGTACCAGCGATCAAACATATCGGTCTCCTGACCGAACTGTCTCTCTTATTATGGAGTTACAGAATAAAGTTGTTATACCTTTTTCAACTTATCTGTTTGAATCCTCTCCTTTAGTTTAAGAAGAACCACTCTACTAAGATATCATATAGGAGACGGAAGGAACCAGAAATACTTACAAATGACAGTCGTAAGGAGAAACAAACAGTCTTTCGCAAAAGCGAAGAGACTAAAATTGGTGGCAGCTTTAGACGAAGAATAAGATTAACAAGACCCATATCAGCCGACCGAAGAACTACAATAACCAACTTCCACCTACAAAATCAATACTAAACAGAGGAAACGGGATCTTCAATCAACGCAACATTTTATGAAGACGAAGATATGTCCTTCATCGAGAAGAATACAAGCATCAACATCGACGTTTGAATGACTGTTGTCACTTATCTCCGAGAATCAACACCGGACGAGAGCAGCATCGAACTTCAACAGAAAGAAGAAAACACATAAAGGAAACACAAAGGAAACAACGCGCGATCACTAGCAAGGACGCAAAGAGTAGGGCAAGAGGAAGCAATGCGAGGACGGAGGCTGTGACGTCATCAATCTTGGACTTCTTCATGCAACGTGAGCCAGAGAGGAGACCGTGACGTCATCACGACTTCCGACGCGAAGACGACAGGAACTGTGACGTCATCCCATGTCAACAATCCTTCAGCATATAATCCTGAGCTAAGTACCATTTTATCTATTCAGGTTTTTTCCTCAGTGAAGTGTGTTCATCAGAGTTGATCGTCCAGTATTCTGGGGGTGAGTTGTTCGCCATCTTAATCTTCCTTCATTACAGAATCAATCTTCAACTACGAGTTCTCGCCCGCAGATTATTTTTGTTCTTCTCGTTGTTGCTAATTGTTTCTTGCAGGAATTCTCCGTATAATATTTTTATCAAATTATCTGTATTTTTGTATCTTTTGGGGGATTTTCCTATTACTATAACACATTTATACAGTATATTGCATATGCGTTTACGTAGTGGTCGAGTGTACTCTTATAGATATTTTGATAGGACCGCAAGGAATAGAAGTGATAAGAAAAAAGTAAAAGTGAACATGGCAACTACTCCGGCTGGCAACCCCAATGTGGTGACTCTCGTGAGCGCGAGGTCAGCAATTGTCCCTTTTCAAGGTCGGGTCAATGGGTTCCTGCCTCAAAATGTTGAGGCATGGATCTCATTTGTAGACGCTCATTTAAATGCAAAAAGCATCACAGACCCAGCAGTACAATTACAGGAGGCCAAAAGCTTTATAGACTTTGCTAAAGGAGACGCAAGTGCTTATCTAAGGGGTGTTTCTTTCCAAGAGGCGACTACATGGGACGAGTTCAAAATCAGATTACGTGCTGTGTATGGGAGTGAAGAGGCTTTAGATGTAGTATTGGCATTGAGAAATATCCTTAACCAAGCCTCCATGACTCAGCTTAATGTTGTCGAGCGGGCGGCGCTAATTGCCGACCGGCTAAATGAATATAAAGTTAGTTTAAGTAACTCCGGGTGGGTTATGAGTGCCAGAATCGCCGTGAAAGATTTTATCCGTTTAATTTACCTTACGAGTATTACTGCAATGTTGCCTGAAGCTTTAGTGCGGTGTTTTGACAAAAAATTGCAGCCCAGCAGTACGGAATAAGATGTGTATAAACAAATAAAAAAACACGTCTAAATGTACCGACCTAGATCCTTCGCTCATTCAAGTTTTTGCAAAAAATGAGAATAAGTCACAACAAGTAAACGTGGTACATAATAATAATCAATTTGCAGGGGTGGTTTGTTATAACTGTAAACGACCAGGTCACATGATTTCAGACTGTCGGACGCGTTTTTGTTCAATACATAATAGTTCCACTCATTCATATAATCGTTGCTACTCGAGGAATCAACAGCAGAATCCTACAAACACGCAACCAGTTGCCAGTGCAAATAAAAAGAAGGGTCCTCAGTACTATAAAAAGAAACAAGCAAACGGCAATGCTGCACAACAGCAGAAACAAACAGTCTTTCGCAAAAGCGAAGAGACTAAAATTGGTCAAACAAATCGTGCTTCAGGTACCTCTGTTCCTGGGCCGTCTAGCCAGAACTTGCAAGGTCAAGCGAATTTTCAAGGTGTGCTAAACAAAGCAAATACCACGTAGTTCGCTCCAAGGGGGGAGAGGGCGATGTTGGGTCATCAATATCAACATCTTTTGTATCAAATAATCAGTTTAATCATTTATCAGATCATTGTGAGGCAATTGATTTTCCTATGAAACACACGGCAGAATCCAAAAAATCTGTGCAGGTTCCCATAGATTTGCAACAAATTCATGCAATTATTAGTCAAGACGAGTTACGACCAACCTTACATGCAGTAAATTTGGACCATAAGTCATTCACTTTGTTCTTTGATTCTGGTAGTCCACGTAATATCATGGATTTAAGGACTCATCATTTACTCTTTTCAAACTTCCCTATAGAGAAGTCCGGAATAAGACTCTCAGGCATAGGAAATAATGAATTAAATGTGGTAGGAGTAACTCATGTTCAGTACAAGGTCGGTAAGCGCACGTTTTCCGATACCTTTATCGTTGTACAAAACAATATGTATCCCGCAGTAATTATCGGATACCCGTCTATGGGCACTCAAAATATTACCTTAGCACCTGCAAAACACGGCGTGTATATCAAAGGAAAATTCTATAAGTCTTCTAATACCCTAAATCAGTTTTAGATAATAAAGAGACAGACAGAGTAGTCACTTACATTGAAGAACCAATCACCTGTCTCATGAACCAAGAAATAATACATGCAACCCAACAGAATATCAGCTTGCACGCAAACTCTCGAGCCGAACGTAACTTCGAACATATTAGTGTGTGTAAAGAAAACCTTGCCAGGATCTGAAACGTTAATCCTTTCCGAAACTCTGAAAACACACGGATTATCCATCACACAAGCCATTTATACAGTCGGCTCACAACAACGTCACATCGAAGTCTGTAATCATTTGAATACCACTTTAGTAATCCACAAAAATCAACATATCTTGGATGCGGAAGTTTATAAACATCGCATTCTTACCGTAGCTGAGATAAATCACGCTCAATCAGTTGCGGATGTATCCCTTTTGCAATCTATAAAGAACAAAATCAATAAGGACATTCAAGAAGAAGAAATTCAGCAGAAATTTTTGAATCTTTTAACTGAATATCATGATGTTTTTTCCACTACGGATGGAACCTTAGAAAAACGGATGTCATCGAGCATCAAATAAGGCTCAAGGACAAACAGAAAGTAAACTATGTACCTTCGTTATACCCGACTTCCTTATGAAATTTCAGAATGAGATAACAGAGGAAGTAGGTAAAATGCTAAAAGAAAAGAGTCATTAGGAAATCAAACAGCCTTATAATTTTCCGTTAATAGTAGTACCGAAAAAAAGATCGAACTTGGCGGATATGCGTCGATTTTCGTCGTTTAAATGAAGAAACAATCCCTGACCGATTCCCAGTACCATGTACTGATGATATCCTATCTCTACTAGGTCAGAACAAATATTTCACCAGCTTGGACCTACTAAAAGGATTTCATCAGATTCCGTTGGAACAAGAGAGTATTCCCATACACTGCCTTCAGCACAGCCAGGGGACATTATGAATTTTTGTGTATGCCTTTGGTTTACGTTGTGCTCCCATAACTTTTACTAGAATGATAAACATTGTGTTTGGAGACTTGTTAGGAGATATCCTACATGCCTACATGGACGACCTAGTAATCTTCCCAACTACATTAGAAGAACATCTACGTAAATTAGAGTTAGTGCTACAAAGACTAAGGCAGCATAATTTAAGGATAAAGATAAGTGTGAATTTTTTAAAACAGAACTAGTCTATTTAGGTTTCACGGTTTCTAGTGAAGGTCTTAAAGTAGTCCATGATAAGGTATCGGCTATCCGTAACTTTCCGATACCTACTAACGTCAAGGGAATACAGCAATTTTTAGGGTGTAGCGGATACTATAGGAGGTTCATTAGGAACTACTCCATCATAGCCGCTCCCCTAACCGATCTTATAAAAAAGGGCGTAGATTTCATATGGTCTTGAAATTCATCAACAGGCGTTCAATAAATTGAAAGATGAACTGTGTAGTTCTCCTATCTTGAAATTTCCTGACTTCGGTAAGGAATTCTTCATAGCAACAGACGCCTCAGACCTAGGAGTAGGTGGGGTATTGCTTCAACAATATGATACAGTTTTTCCCTATAGCTTTTTTATTCACGTAAACGAGGACCTTCCCGAAAGTAAATATGCAGTAATAGACAAGGAAGGGCTCGCTATTGTTAATTCACTCGTGCATTTTAAATTTATAATATACGGTTATCCTGTCAAGGTTCTCACTGATCATAAGCCCCTAACCGACTTCTTTAAAGGCTTTAGTCACAGCCCTAAGCGAACTCGGTGGCACATGATCATCCAGGACTTTGGCGCGAGGATCGGGTATTTACCTGGGAAAGCAAATATCATTGCTGACGCATTATCACGCAACCCCTCTTCATCTGTACCGAGCCATTAGCTGAATTAATAGATATCTCAACCTCCACACCCATTGTTTAAACTATATCTGAACAGGAAGATCTGGGCTGGAGTGCTGAACTATTACAGACGGAACAAAGAAAAGATCCGCAAATAGAAAAAAATCATCATTGCGTTAAACGGAAATCCGAAGGAAAAGGAATACATAAAGTATAAGCAGCAGAATTATATCATCAAAGATAATATCCTGTGTAGATCCGTGACGAGGAAAACCCGCAACACACCACAGTTGAATAACAACCAGGTGGTGGTACTATCTCACTCATACCCACTGTCTTAAAATGGTTGCATGAAAATCCACTGCATGGACACCCGGGTTATTCCCTAATGTCACAGAAAGCCAAATCCTTATTTTATTGGCATACGATGTCTTACAGATATAAAAAAAAGCACATAGCAAATTGTCGCACTTGTCAAGAATACAAAGGGCACACGAAGACACCTGTCAGCCTAGGGGCTTACCCCGTGCCAAATCAACCCTTTGAAAGAGTACACTTAGATTTATTAACAGGATTTACGAGTCAGACAGAGGAAATAAGCACCTCCTAGTAATCATAGATGCTTTGACTCGATATACAGAACTGATAGCGCTTAAAACAAAAACCGCAGTGAGTGCGCTAGAAAGTTTACGAGTGCTACATTTGTAAACATGGAATTCCACACATCATTATATCAGACTCGGGCGGGGAGTTCAATAATCATTTCCTTAACTCCTTGTGCGAATTCCTTTGCATAAGAAAATCAATACCATGATCTATCACCCAGAGTCTAATGGGCTAGAGTGGAAAGGGCAAATCGTAAGGTTTTAAAACATTTTAAGGGTCACACCTTAGGGGGGAGGGGGGGGGCAGACCCCAAACTGGACATTTGCCATAACCTGCGGTACTAAGCACACTTAATCACTCGTATCATGTGTCTATTAAAATGACACCGCACGAGGCACTGTACGGTATCCCAGCTAGAACAACCTTTCCATGTATTAACGCCTACAACTAATTTATCAAATCCTCTAAAGGATGTTATGGATGCAAGCATAAGTCGATATAATATACTTCGTAAGAATCTAGAAGCACAAATAATAATGAAAGAAATCATGATAAAATAGCTAAGCCAACTAGAACATATGCCGTGGGCGATCAGGTATACATACAAGTATACGTACGTAAGGTTTAAATTATAAACTGACACCTAAGTTTGAAGGCCCGTTTAACATTTTAGAAATATTAACGCCAGTAGATTTAGGGTTCAAAATGTATCCAAACCCACTGATGTGAGATAGTTCCATTGGCACATATCCAGAATCTAAAGAAAGGTAGATGGAGTGAGGGAAAAAAATGGTTGTATTTATGAAACTTGTATAATAATATATATAATATATATATATATATATATATATATATATATATATATATATATATATATATATATATATATATATATATATTAATCATATTTGTATGTAAACCTATTCTTTTACACGAGTTATTACATATATTTTACTCATTGCAGGTTTTCAAAAATGAATCTGTTATTGTTAGGAGTGATATTGTGTGTTCAGACATCTTTGTTGTATGGAAAGAGCGCTAAGACGAAAGAAATAGAATTTAATCATGGCTCGATTATCGAGAGAACCGACGACATTTTTATAGTGTCATGTAATATAGTCATAGAAGTGGATATGCAGGCCATATTTTTGCCTGAAGATGACGTCCTTAACTTAAAGAATGACCTGACGGGGTTTGCCATTTCGCTCAAGGAAATGCACCAACGTAATTTTCATGCTAACTCAGAGATTTCGCTAGCTCAAACCCTAAGCGACGCGGAAATGTTGTCTTATGACATACAAAATAAAACCGCCGAGGCAGAGGAACTTGCTCGTGACTTGCTGATGTGGTCTGTGCGGCACAATAATCTCGAACGCCGCAACCCGCTTATTCTGGCTGGACTAAACATCTTAAGCTGGCCTCACACTAGGCATTTTTTTCTCGAGCAGCGAGCCGTTGCTGCCGAGAATGAAAAACCGGGAGCTTTTAGCTCGAGATTCTTGCTTCCGAACAGGACGGGAAGCAGCCAGCACGAGCCGCGAGCCACAGCATAGTGTAAACAAACAAGATGGCTGCTGCTGATAGGACGTACTCTCCTGAGCCACTCTTGAACCCACAAACGTTTTTTGTTACTCTTGCATTCACGTAAGTTTCCGAGAAATAAACCACTGCAGCGCATCTTGCAACAGTCCGACAATTTCTGGGCGCCATGATGATATCAGATGATCAGTTTTGTTTACTTTTTCCTACGGCTCCTCGAAACCACGAGTTCCTAGTGTGACGATACAACACTTTTGCTCGCGAGCATCGGCTGGATGCTGGCCAAAACCACGAGCAAGAAATGACTAGTGTGATACCAGCTTTAGGATCTGTTGCGAATCTAGGCTTAGGAATCTCAAATCGCCTTAAGATAAATAATCAAAATAAAA